>NC_081196.1:1639090-1996590 GCF_902713425.1 Acipenser ruthenus
CTGATCATTGTTCACTTAGTATTTGTTTAAAGAACATTTTTTATATCCCCACCCATTTTTATATCCCCACCCTTCCCCATGATTATTTCAAAAATATAAAATACATGAATAATATTAAACATTAAGTCCAGTGTGTATGTTTATGGATGTTTGGTTACTGAAAGCTCAAAGCAAACCCCAGTGTTATCAGTCAGTCGTCATTCTGAAACTCCTCTTCACAAAACCTCTGAGTCAAACAGAAACACTCAGTGGGCACAGAATTCAGCTGGGCAGCATCGCTAACACGTAGCAACAGAGGGAGTTTACAACTGGAAAAACCCAGATTGTAAAACATGCCCAAAGACATATTTCCCAATGTGGGCCAAAAATACTCCCCGTCTTCCACAGAGACTAGCAAAGATGTGAACGTTTTGAACTGGTCTTTTTTCAGAGCAATCGTCAGGTTTTTAGAAATGTGGGTCTGGAGGGGCTGGAGGATGACTGCGGCATGCTGAACAACTGCATCTCCGAGCTCAGCATTCAGCTCCTTGTTGTAATGCTGCTCAAGCCGCTGCCAAAGTTCTGCAAAGACGTGGTTTACCCGTAAGTGTGACAGCATTGCTTGTCAAAGCAAGACAGCAATTCCCTTTATGATGTAGTGACTTTAAAAAAAAGCCTAACTTCAAAAGCCTTAGTTGCTGTCCAGACTATTGGCATAGTTGGTTGTACCAATGTGGCTTCCCATTATACTGCACACATTACACCGCTATCGTGGCTTCCCGTTAAAAGCGAGTTCCTTGATGAGATGTTTGTAAAACAAGGTGCTCCATCCTGATTCTTCTAGTCCCAGAGTTCCCTCCGCACAGGCAGGCATCCCTGAATCAGAGCAATCAGTCGCAGTCCCATTATTCAGGAGCTCCACCCACATTAGCACATTCAGCAGGGCACCGTTTCAGAGGAAAATAAAACGTACATTCAGCAATGGCTCTCTCTGCTCCAGTGTATGAGGAGCACAGAAGGAAGGAAGCTTCTTTAGTGCAGACTCCAAATAAGAAGTTGGCTAAATATAAACATGAAGACTATCGCTGTACATTCACAAGGGTAGTTATAACTTGAGGTTCTGTAAACTGTTCCGTATTTGAATGTATTTCTCTGTTTGGCAGCACTAATCCTTAGAATCAGCACAGAGCAGGAGGCACAGGTGCAGAAAGACGGGCCACGCTGTTCACCTGGTGCAGAAAGACGAACCATGCTCTTCACCTGGTGCAGAAAGACAGTCCAATGTAAAACTGTACCACTTTCTTTTTTCGAACGCGTGAAACGTTCTCTATGAGACCTTGCTCTAACCCTACTGTAATTAAGAACTGATTTCAGTCTTAAGCTTTATTGGAATTCTCTCAGTTGGCCCGTCGCTGAAAATCCTGGCCCGTCTTTCTACAGCTGTGCCAAGCAGGGTTTACACATGCAAGTCCAATTTCTTCTCCAGGTTTGTGAAGAGGTTCGTAGACAAGACTTGCCTCACCAGAGACCAGGATGACCCAGAAACCACACCTCTGATGACTCGCTTTATTCTACATGAAAAACGGAAACCAGACCTCGGCAATTTCACGCTGGAAGAGTACAATGAGAAAGTCATACAGTACGGGTACCAGATGGTAAGGCATGCAGCAGCAACACTCACGCTTCACTTCTTTAGTTTGGCTACTGTTATGCCTTAAGAAAATAGCAGAAAATGACAGATTGCTTTTCTACCAGGCTCCATGATGTATAACACTGTTAGTTTACCAAATACGATTTACAGAGAAAAGTGAATTCTCTGAAACATACAGCATTAATACGTGAATTCAATTGAATAACATGTTTGACAGTGTTTAGTATTGGGGCACTTCAGCAAAATGAGAACGATCAGCTTTGTCCTGGAAATACATTATTTACATTCTAAATTCATGTTCAGATATATTTTTATGCTTTTCAAAAGGGGATTTTCTCATGCTTTGAAAACGAGGCCCTCACAGTTATATGGATTTGTTAAAGTAGCTACCGCTGTGTCCAGACCCACTATTGGAATAGTTTCTGTGTCCCTTTGTGGTTTTCCAATACCATTGTTAATTCTTTTTACTGTCCTGCAATTCGAGGCTCTATATGAACATGGAGACTGTCGCTGTATCTTCACACAGACACACCCATATAACAGCTGTGCCACTCTTCATGCAGCTCTATATAAATATGGAGACTGTCGCTGTATCTTCACACAGACACACCCATATAACAGCTGTGCCACTCTCCCTGCAGCTCTATATAAACATGGAGACTGTCGCTGTATCTTCACACAGACACACCCATATAACAGCTGTGCCACTCTTCATGCAGCTCTATATAAACATGGAGACTGTCGCTGTATCTTCACACAGACACACCCATATAACAGCTGTGCCACTCTTCATGCAGCTCTATATAAACATGGAGACTGTCACTGTATCTTCACACAGACACACCCTTATAACAGCTGTGCCACTCTTCATGCAGCTCTATATAAACATGGAGACTGTCACTGTATCTTCACACAGACACAACCATATAACAGCTGTGCCACTCTTCCTGCAGCTCTATATAAACATGGAGACTGTCACTGTATCTTCACACAGACACACCCATATAACAGCTGTGCCACTCTCCCTGCAGCTCTATATAAACATGGAGACTGTCGCTGTATCTTCACACAGACACACCCATATAACAGCTGTGCCACTCTTCATGCAGCTCTATATAAACATGGAGACTGTCGCTGTATCTTCACACAGACACACCCATATAACAGCTGTGCCACTCTTCATGCAGCTCTATATAAACATGGAGACTGTCGCTGTATCTTCACACAGGCACACCCATATAACAGCTGTGCCACTCTTCATGCAGCTCTATATAAACATGGAGACTGTCGCTGTATCTTCACACAGACACACCCATATAACAGCTGTGCCACTCTTCATGCAGCTCTATATAAACATGGAGACTGTCACTGTATCTTCACACAGACACACCCATATAACAGCTGTGCCACTCTTCATGCAGCTCTATATAAACATGGAGACTGTCGCTGTATCTTCACACAGGCACACCCATATAACAGCTGTGCCACTCTTCATGCAGCTCTATATAAACATGGAGACTGTCGCTGTATCTTCACACAGGCACACCCATATAACAGCTGTGCCACTCTTCATGCAGCTCTATATAAACATGGAGACTGTCGCTGTATCTTCACACAGGCACACCCATATAACAGCTGTGCCACTCTTCATGCAGCTCTATATAAACATGGAGACTGTCGCTGTATCTTCACACAGGCACACCCATATAACAGCTGTGCCACTCTTCATGCAGCTCTATATAAACATGGAGACTGTCGCTGTATCTTCACACAGGCACACCCATATAACAGCTGTGCCACTCTTCATGCAGCTCTATATAAACATGGAGACTGTCGCTGTATCTTCACACAGACACACCCTTATAACAGCTGTGCCGCTCTCCCTCAGCTCTTCGCAGCGTGCTTTCCTCTGGGGCCTCTGCTTTTCTTCATCACTCTCTGGGTTGATAAATGGATCGATGCCAAGCGCCTGCTGTGGATGTACCAACGGCCTGTTGCCTGGATAGCGCAAGACATAGGTGAGAAAACGACATTCAATTCAATGCAATGGATTTATATAGCGCCTTTCATAGCACAGTATCTCAGTTAAAACAGAAAGAAGTCTGTAACATCGAGAAGACAAACCAACAATAAATAATAATATCATTAATAATAATAATAATAATAATAATAATAATAATAATGATAATAATAATAATAAAAACTATTGAAAACCATAGGGAATTAATAAGAATAATAAAACACAAAATTTCAAATGCTTTTTATCACTGCTAAATCCCCTCCCAATGCATTTCTGCAGGTCCCTGGTACACTATACTGGAATTAATCAATGCAGTAGCAGTGTTGACCAACGCCTGTCTCATTGCTTTCAGCGCGCAGTACGGTAGAGAGAGACCTTTGGTTGAACAACTAATAATCTTAATCGTTTTTGAGGTAAACATTGACTTTTTTTTATATTTCTTCAAAACATTTTTCCACCTTGTAATGTTTTGAGACTTAAATCTGACTCTAAAACAGTGGTGGGGTCCCAAAGTGGCGGGTGAGTCATGCAATCCGGGTTCGAGTCACTGATCTTGGCTGGGGACCCACAGGGAGCGCTGCATTGGCCTCTGCGCTCACACTGAGTTAGGGAGGAAAACTGTCTGAGGTTAGATCACGTCAGGGTCGTAACATTAGGCTCAGTCTCATTAGCAGCTTGGCAGGACGGGACACTGCCTCAGTCCCTGTCAGTCCAAGTCTTACCTAATCAGAAAAAAAAGAGAAACACCTGCCTGGGTGTCTGTTAAGACTAGACAATGCAGGCACTTTTAAAGGCTCTGCGAAAGTAAGTAAATAAAATAAACAGTAAATAAAATAAACATGCGCTGTGTGTGTGTGTGTGTGTGTTTGTTTGTTCCAGCATATTGTTTTTGTGGTGAAGTTCATTGTAGCAAACATTATCCCAGACCTGCCCCAGAAAGTGAAACTGGCCATCAAACAGGTAAGCAGTATCCCGGTAGCGAGCACTGAGTGGTGCATTCTGATCTGTTCAAAGCAGTGTTAACTGTATTAAACTACACACCTGACAGGAAAACATAAAGAAAAATGAGAATGGAATGACTCTTAGAGAAGTTTACCGCTGTATATTTGCATGTGTTGTTGCAGTTTTCCCCTCATGCTTTTCCCATGGTTATACTCTGCATTTCCCAGAGTTTACCCTAGTTTGCCATGTTTATTAATATGCTTTACCATAGCTCAACATTCTTTACAATGCTTCCATATGCTTTATTACACTTTGCTGGGCTTTTACTATGATAAACTTTTATAAGGGACATGACAGAAAAACATAAATAAAAAGGAAAATGGAATGAAGGACAATTACCTCCACATTTTTTAAATCACTTGGCAGTGTTTAACATCAGTTTAAAACCGCAGTATTGCTTGTAAACAAGTGGAAGCTGAATCAGGCCTTGAATACCCATGTCCCCACCAGCTACATAAACCCCTCGAGCACTCGAGAAGCAGAGAACTTTCACATGAACATGCCGGGATTCCTTCAGCACAACTTGTAAACTAGTTTAATCCCAGGCATAAGTGTATTTATAATTATGTTTGTTTTTTTTCTACATTCCTCAATGACTTTGTTGTTGTTGTTGTTATTGGAAACAGGAAAGTTATAAAGTTGAGAAGGAGAAAGCCAAAAAGAAGAAAACAACATGACAGCCAGCGGGCACATGCTAGTAAGGGGGATTCAGTTGTTCTGGTAAGGACTGTGGAGCATTCAAATAAAACCCATCCTCATAGATCTGCACTGCAGGGATTACAGTTTACACAGTGCATGTGCTATAAAACCCATCCTCATAGATCTGCACTGCAGGGATTACAGTTTACACAGTGCATGTGCTATAAAACCCATCCTCATAGATCTGCACTGCAGGGATTACAGTTTACACAGTGCATGTGCTATAAAACCCATCCTCATAGATCTGCACTGCAGGGATTACAGTTTACACAGTGCATGTGCTATAAAACCCATCCTCATAGATCTGCACTGCAGGGATTACAGTTTACACAGTGCATGTGCTATAAAACCCATCCTCATAGATCTGCACTGCAGGGATTACAGTTTACACAGTGCATGTGCTATAAAACCCATCCTCATAGATCTGCACTGCAGGGATTACAGTTTACACAGTGCGTGTGTGTGCTATAAAACCCATCCTCATAGATCTGCACTGCAGGGATTACAGTTTACACAGTGCATGTGCTATAAAACCCATCCTCATAGATCTGCACTGCAGGGATTACAGTTTATACAGTGCATGTGCTATAAAACCCATCCTTATAGATCTGCACTGCAGGGATTACAGTTTACACAGTGCATGTACTATAAAACCCATCCTCATAGATCTGCACTGCAGGGATTACAGTTTACACAGTGCATGTACTATAAAACCCATCCTCATAGATCTGCACTGCAGGGATTACAGTTTACACAGTGTTTGTGCTATAAAACCCATCCTCATAGATCTGCACTGCAGGGATTACAGTTTATACAGTGCATGTGCTATAAAACCCATCCTCATAGATCTGCACTGCAGGGATTACAGTTTATACAGTGCATGTGCTATAAAACCCATCCTCATAGATCTGCACTGCAGGGATTACAGTTTACACAGTGCATGTGCTATAAAACCCATCCTCATAGATCTGCACTGCAGGGATTACAGTTTACACAGTGCGTGTGTGTGCTATAAAACCCATCCTCATAGATCTGCACTGCAGGGATTACAGTTTACACAGTGCATGTGCTATAAAACCCATCCTCATAGATCTGCACTGCAGGGATTACAGTTTATACAGTACATGTGCTATAAAACCCATCCTCATAGATCTGCACTGCAGGGATTACAGTTTATACAGTGCATGTGCTATAAAACCCATCCTCATAGATCTGCACTGCAGGGATTACAGTTTACACAGTGTGTGTGCTGAAGCTGGTATGGGGTTATCTACAGTACAATGCATGCACTGCTGCTTGTGTGCCTTCACCTGTTCAAATAAAATGAGATCTATTGAAAGCTCTGTCTTTTGAAGCACTTGTGTATAGACAGTAGGTCACAGTGACTCAGGTTTTCATGCACTGACTGGCTTGTCAATATTGATCTAGCAGGTGATCTCGATGTTATTGACAAACCTTGTTTTTTTTTGGTCACACTCATTTTGGGATCCAATATAAGTAGTGCTATACAATCTATCAATATGTTATGAATTCTGTTAGTAATAGGTACAGATTGTGATTGGAGATAACAGCACATATTACTCCTCATCCCAGCTATGTCTTGCTGCAGTCGATAGAGGCTGTCACTTCACTGCTTTCACTTCATCTTGCTCCTATTCTTCTATGGAGAGCCTGCTGTTCAAAGTGTAACTGTTTTTTGTTTGCTATTCTTGCAGGAAGCAAACACAGCCACTAACAGAACAAGCTACAAGACATGTCTGATTTGTCCCTTGGAGCAGATTGCAGGCATTAATACACAGGAGCAGACAGTGCAAACCTACATTTTAATCATGTTGGAATTTACAAGGTTTATTTTCCTATGTCAGATTCCCCTCCAAAATCAAACGACTGTTAAGAAATAACGTATGCAATTAATCAGAATATGTTATGCAATTATCCGGGACTGCACTCCGCATTATCATAATAAATGCACTTCATAATGTTATGCAGTTAACATTCACAATATCTGGTGTGCATCTTAATGAACACACTGCTCATGTAATACATGTAAAATACTTGTGGTAGGCACTTTTGATACAGTTTCTCAGGGACCACTGTAGTTTGTGCATTATTATATACAGAAGCACCTGCTAACCGAGCGCCAGCTGTCAGCTCTCTAAGTCTGTCCGATCTGCTGTCTTACCTATTGTGACTGAAAATGACTTGCAGCACTAAAGAAGCAGCTTTTATACAGAATGTAAGGGGCAAACTAAACCAGAGATGAAAGTGTGTGCTACAGCTGGCGGGTGTTTCTAATTTATTGTCCAACATCCAATGATTATATAATCATGCAAAACATCCAACAATCCTCTTAAATCTGGGCTTTTTTGCTGTTGTGCTCCTCGTTTGTAGAACTCTGTTCCTCTTGACGTTAGGCAGGTTGAAACATTGGATTCTTTCCAAGTCTAAATTGAAAACATATATTTTTTGAATGTGCTTTTATATAACTGCTTGTAGCTGGAGTGTGTTGTACACATGAGCTCTCGTGTTTTGTTTTTAACTTTGTACAGCGCTCTGGGATGCCTTGGCGTGAAGGGTGCTGTATACAAATACATTTCTATTGTATTGTACAGGCACGTTTCCTAGGCTTATTATAAAGTGCTACTCCATAAACAATGGCTGCTGCTCAGTGTCGTTGTTGCATGGAGCACCTCTGATGGGCGTTGATGTATTGACGTAGGTTCTGGAAATTACAATAGTGAGGGTACAGCTAGCTGTAAACTTATCCAACTTGTGCTACTTACTGCCTGTTATTGGAAAAAAGCCATACTAGAGAGATGAGAAAACTGTGTTTTCTGGGCTAATCGTTATTTTTACCGGAATTGGCCAGAGAATGATTGCCCTCAGTTTGGGATTTTAGTAATCCAACACTAGGTTTTGTACACATTTGGTGTAAACACAAAGGTCACTGCAGCTGAATGTTTTGTTACGAACACATTCTCTTTATATGAAGTTTGCACTTTGTTAATATAATGATAATATTAATAATAATAATAATAATAATAATAATAATAAAAGCTTTGTGAAAAGCCTGCTCTCCCTTTATGTGTCTTTATGATTGTCAGTCTGGTAATTGCTGTTTGTCAAAGGGCTGGTTTCACAGACCTTGATCAGCACTAATATCAGACTAGTTTGTCGAAGGTCAATTTTAAGGTCGTGCAAGACCTCTAATTGCAGGCTTCAAAGCTCTTTATAAGGCCTTTTTTTTTGTTCACGAATGACATTTCTGGAAGACTAAATATTTACGTAGTTAGTAATATGCCCTATGGTAAAACAATATATATAATTAGCATCTGTTTCTGTATAGCTTTGCACTTGAAACTTGTCAGGGCACCCCTGCTGTGTTCTGTGGGGCAAACAGCATTCATCTGAGCTGAGATTGGATAATACCCTTGTGAAAGGGGCAGCGCTGTCAATGTTCTCTTCACATCTTTGGTTTACTGTCCTCCACTGCTGGTCGAGTTCAAAATCCTGGAAACTTCACTGATCCTTCATTAGAAAGATAATCACCTCAGAAATCATAAAACAAGTAGCTAAAAAGAGGAGTAGCTTGGCCTGTGTTTATTGTATGAATAATTGACCCCTGTATTATTTTGTAACAAGAATTTGAAACAGGATAAACCTTACCGAATTTCAGTATTTGTATTCATTGAATATTAACACACACACACATATATATATATATATATATATATATATATATATATATATATATATATATATATATACATGTCAAGGGAAAGTGTGTTTGAAAACAAACAGTGGAGGTTCTTCCAGACTTTTGATGCCATGGTAACTTCACTCATTTATTTCTGTTTACTGTAAATCTATCTATCTGCTGGTTATTCCTTTACATGCATCATGATACTGAGTCAATGTATCCGTTTATTTAGCGTTATTGTTCTATATTGTGCATTATCTCATTTAGTTTCTTCTAAAACTACACATTTCACGTCATATATATTTTTACAGATAAATGCAGACATAAATAGCAACAGACACATAAGGGGAAGAAAAAAATAGAAAGAAATCTTGTTTTGAATGCTTTACATTGAACTCTTAGTGCACAGGCTGTGTGGTTGCTATCTTAGTGCACAGGCTGTGTGATTGCTATCTTAGTGCACAGGCTGTGTGATTGCTATCTTAGTGCACAGGCTGTGTGATTGCTATCTTAGTGCACAGGCTGTGTGGTTGCTATCTTAGTGCACAGGCTGTGTGATTGCTATCTTAGTGCACAGGCTGTGTGGTTGCTATCTTAGTGCACAGGCTGTGTGGTTGCTATCTTAGTGCACAGGCTGTGTGATTGCTATCTTAGTGCACAGGCTGTGTGATTGCTATCTTAGTGCACAGGCTGTGTGATTGCTATCTTAGTGCACAGGCTGTGTGATTGCTATCTTAGTGCACAGGCTGTGTGGTTGCTATCTTAGTGCACAGGCTGTGTGGTTGCTATCTTAGTGCACAGGTTGTGTGGTTGCTATCTTAGTGCACAGGCTGTGTGATTGCTAGCCATTGATCTGCTGCAGTAGGAACCCAGTGAAGGTGGTGTCGTCGTCTGCATCTGCATAGAGTCCATTCTGAGAGCCGTGAACCTGCAGCCAGACTTCCTCTCCCACACCGAGCTTCAGAAGAGACGCCCCAGACGCCTGAGTGGTCCTCTTCAAGTCAGCCATGTAGGTGTACTGGACCTTCTGCTTGTTCCTCATCAACGTGACCCACATGTCGTTATTGAACACTGTGATCTGATAGGTAAAGAAGTAAAGCCCAGGGACGGGTGCAGTGAATTTCCCGGACGCGGGGCTGTATGCATTCTGCTCGTTGTAGATCACCTTAGTGAATTTGATAGGCTCCCCGGCAGCGGGGCCGCCCGCCCCCAGACCCACGTGGAATGCACACACTTCCGCTGCACTTCCTCCGTGAATGGAAGGGTCAAAGGATCCTGGGGGCCCAGCTTTACCAGGGGGCCCCCTGTGGCCCCTCTCTCCTGGTGCACCTGGTTAAAAAGAAAGCAAAATACGAGTGATGGGAACCCTTATAAAAGTTGCCCACAGTATATTTTGCATGCTTGCCATTGTTACATTATATATTTCCCATAGTTTACCATGCTTATTATAATGCTTTACCATACCTCTGTGCTTTACAATGCTTACCATGTTTTCACTATGCTTTATTATATACCTTTGTAAGGGAAGGAGCGCAGTGCTCACAAGTCACGACACAGTTTTAATGTGGGGCAGGGTTTAACCTCTGTGGCCGGGTTGTTATAATGAATTGGTAACTTTGGCTGCTCTCCAGGTTGGACAGAGCGAGTCTGCAGACAGCGTCAGAGTCGTTACTGCTTCACCTCGCTCTCTTTATACTCGTGAGGGTTCAAGGAGTTTGCTATCTGAGACAATGCTTTGCTTTTCTGCTGTCCTCGAGGTCATCAATTCAGTAATTAACAGATTACATGAAATCCTGACATTGCCAATTCAGCATCCCTCACATTTCAAATCTCTATTTGCATTCCCATGAATGTATCCTATTGAAGTGCTGGGTGCTGTGTTAGCTGCTCTGCGTTTCTGTGATACAGGATTGTGACAGAAATACAATGAGTTCTGGTGATAAATCTTCCTCCCGACCTGTGAGGGCGCTAAAGAACGGGAGGAGAAGTATCTGGAAGGGCTGGCCTGACAGTTCGTTTCCGGGACCGGAAAGTGGGTCAGCCTGGAAGGAAGCGAGACTCTGTTGTAAGACCGTATTGATTTGACAGGTAAACAAGGGGCAGCTGCAAGTAATAAGGCAGCTGCAACCGTTTACCTAGATATCATGCGGGATTACATATAGGGGCCAGGGTAACGCTGTTCTTTTCCTTCGTTTGGGTTAAGCCAAGGACCGAGAAGGACGTAATCCCTGTATTACTCTGCAAAGAGTTGTGTGTGTGTGGGTTTGTGTTTGTTCGTCTCTGTAAACTAACTGTCTGTGTCTTTTGAAATCACTAGACAGCTAAACACACATCCGGAGCTGTCGCCTTGGGCCAGCACAAGCCGGATCACCACTTCACGAACTGTCACGGAATAAAGTATATTCACGCACCACCATCACGACTGCACGCACCCGAGACGGGTGACCGTGTTTTTGTTTCCTTTATCAGGACTGCAACCTGTGTTCTTCAGCCCCGAGCTTTACACATCGTTGTGTATTGCCGGGGCTTATTATTTGTGGTCACTAGACCAGGAGGGAAAATAAAAGCTTATTTTCTGGATTACAGTTGTCTGCCCATCATTCCTGCACCGCATCACTGCTACACCTGTTCCCCCTACCACCCACTTTGCCACACGTGGTGTCAGAAGTGGGATCATGGACCGCAACGCGCTGGCGGAGCTGCTGCAGGCACTGGAGAGCAGACGGGACGCAGAGGAGAGAAGGAGGGAGGAGCGCTATACAGCGCTCATTGAACGGGTAGGACTGGCCGTGGCTGCAGTAGCGACCCCGACGACAATACCGGTGATGTCGCCCCCGAAGGCACGGGCGATGAAGATGTCGGCGGAGGATGACCCGGAGGCGTACTTGGTGGCATTCGAGCGGCTGGCTACCGCGGCGGCTTGGCCGCGGGAGTTCTGGGCCAGCCAGCTGGGACCCTGCCTGATTGGGGAGGCTCAGGCAGCTTACCAGGCTATGAGCGACCAGCACGCCACCGAGTATGACCTAGTCAAGCAGGCTATCCTCCGCCGGCTCAATATTACTACCGAGACCCACCGGGCGCGGTTTCGGGAATACCGGAGAGCCCCGGAGACACGCCCCAGGGTGGTTGCGGAGAGGTTGTGCGACCACATGGTGCATTGGCTGACCCCCGGGAAGAAGACCGCCCAGCAGATGGGGGAAGCCATTGTGGTAGAACAGTTCTGCCATGTGGTCGGCGCCGAAACCCAGGCGTGGATACGGCGCCACAACCCCGACACCCTGGAGGAGGCGGTCAAATTGGCCGAAGATTTTGAGGATTCCCTGACCTCTGCCCGGATTGGGATCCTGTCCGCCCCTGCCCTTCGAAGCAGCCGCGCTCTCTCTCCCTCTCCTCCAACATCATCACCACCACCTCCCTCGTTCCAGGGACCCAGACCTCCCAGAGCACCGACCCCATTGGGCCCCCTTGCCTCCCCCCCATGGAGACCAAGGTTGGCCCCCAGCTGGGGTAGAGGTGCTGCCCCTGCCCCGTTGCCATACCAGCAGCGGGACAGATTTCTAACCCATGCCCCCTCTGTCCCTCCTATCTGTTTTAGGTGCCACCAGCCGGGACATCTGGCCAGGTCATGCCCCGCTGCCATGGAGTGTGACGTGGCCGCGTGCAATTGGGCACCTGAGACTGGTAAGCGGGGGGAAAATGGTCGGGAGGGGCCTTGTCTGATTAATGTGGTGTTAGGGAATGTGAAAACCCACGCGTTAGTGGACACAGGGTGTGAGCAAACCTTGATTAGGACAGCTCTCCTGGGCGGTGTGTCGTGGCGGCCACGAGGTCAGGTGGCCATCTCCTGTATCCATGGAGACACGGCGGCATACCCCACATTAAAAGTATATTTATCGGTAGGACCGATAAAACGTCACCTTGTAGTCGGGGTGGCGGAAAGGTTGCCACACCCAGTTATTCTGGGCCGAGACTGGCCAAAATTCAAAGAATTGATGAAAGAAATGGCAGTCTCAGCCACACACGTAAACGTGGCAGAAAAAAAAAAAAAGGAACGAATTGGTGATGTGTTTCCTTTTCACACTGAAATGTTTTCCCCTCTTTTCCGTCCTAGAAAAACGAATAAGGAGAGACGGACCGCAAAATGGGAGGGAGCGTTGTTGAGACAAGGCTGGGGTCTGGTGGGAGAGTGCTGCAATGGTAACAAACGCCAGTCGAAGGGAGTGGGAACGCAGTGTGACCGAGAGAGCGAGGTTACTGGACCGACTAGAGCAGATGTTATTCCAGCCCCTCTCAATGTACCGGACCCGTGGTACTCAAGCGCGGACCTAGTGTGGGGCCAACAAAACGACCCGTCACTGGTGCACGCTTGGGGACAGGTCCGGTCCATTGAAGGTAAGGATGTTGACGGCGCTGGGGCGCTAGTATATCCACATTTCAGTATCAAGGGGCAATTACTGTATAGGGTAAACCTAGCCGCGGGCACAGGACAGCCTGTAACACAATTATTGGTTCCCCCGTCTTGTCGGCTGGAGGTCATGAGGCTGGCGCATGATATCCCTTTTGCGGGGCACCTCGGAGCCGAGAAGACGAGGGAGCGAATATTGGCTCGATTCTATTGGGTAGGTCTTCATACTGATGTGTCGAAATATGTAGCCACCTGCCCAGACTGCCAGCGAGTAGCGCCGGGTCGAGTGCGCCCCGCCCCTTTGGTCCCACTGCCGATTATTTCCACTCCTTTCGAGCGCATTGCAATGGACATAGTCGGCCCTTTGCTACCTTCTGACTCCGGGTATACGCACATTTTAGTAGTGGTGGATTATGCAACGCGATACCCGGAGGCAGTTCCATTGAGGTCCACTAGTGCCGCTGCAATAGCCACCGAGTTAGCCCAGATTATGGCCAGAGTAGGGATCCCCAAGGAGATTTTGACCGATCACGGAACTAATTTTTTGTCCAATACGTTACAGCAGGTGTACAAAATATTAAAAATACGTCCCATCAGGACGTCCGTTTATCATCCACAATCGGACGGTCTGGTGGAACGTTTTAATCAGACCTTAAAGTCGATGCTGAGGCGATTTGTGACACAAGAGCAGAAACATTGGGCATCACTTCTCCCCTACCTCCTTTTTGCAGTGAGAGAAGTGCCGCAGAGTTCAACTGGGTTCTCCCCCTTTGAGCTCCTGTACGGCCGGCAGCCTCGCGGCATTCTCGACCTGCTGAGAGAGGGGTGGGAGGAGCACAAAGGCTCGTCTAAAAATGTAGTGAAGTATGTGCTCCTACTCAGAGATCGCCTGGATTTGGTCGGTCGTTTGGCCCAAGACAACCTCAGATCGGCTCAGCACCGACAAGAGCAGCATTATAACAAAAATGCACGGATTCGAACCTTTCGACCAGGGGACAAGGTAATGCTGCTACTTCCCTCATCAGAGTCAAAACTGTGTGCTAAATGGCAGGGGCCGTATGAGGTGATTCGGGCTATAGGGAAAGTAAATTATGAAATTAGACAGCCCGATCGCCGGAATGAACGTGAAATCTACCACATTAATTTGTTGAAGCCCTGGCAGGCAAGAGAGGTCTTATTTATAGCCCCAGGCAATATGGAGGATGATTTAGGTCCCTGTCCAGAGACCCCGAGCACAAGAGCGATTTCAATGGGGGAACAATTAGTTCCGGATCAGCAAAGAGAGCTGCGTAAGCTTATTGAGGAGTTCAGCGATGTTTTTTCTGATGTGCCCGGCAGGACGAACTTAGTTGAATATGACATTATCTCTCCCCCAGGTGTCACAGTGCGAGAGAGACCGTACCGGATCCCGGAAAGTCGACGAAGTGGCGTTCGCAAAGAGGTACGGGATATGCTCGAGCTTGGAGTGATTGAACCTTCCAGGAGCGAGTGGTGCAGTCCTATTGTAATAGTGGCTAAGAAGGACGGCACCAACCGCTTCTGCGTAGATTTCAGAAAGGTGAATGCTATTGCCAAGTTCGATGCGTATCCCATGCCTCGGGTCGACGAACTTTTAGACAGACTGGGAAAAGCGAGGTTTATTTCCACTCTGGACCTGACGAAGGGATACTGGCAAATCCCTCTAACCCGCAGCTCCAGAGAGAAAACCGCATTTTCAACACCAGAGGGGCTGTTCCACTTTAAAACCATGCCGTTTGGGCTACATGGTGCGCCCGCTGCCTTTCAGAGACTGATGGACCAGGTTTTACGCCCACATCATGAATATGCAGCAGCGTATATTGATGACGTGGTGATTTACAGCTCCACCTGGCGAGAGCATTTGGCTAGGGTTGCAGCCGTTCTTCAGTCTCTAAGGGCAGCCCGGCTGACAGCTAACTTGAGAAAATGTGCGTTTGCCAAAACAGAGACTCAATATTTGGGATTTGTAATGGGAAATGGAAGGGTGAAACCTGTGGTCACCAAAATCCAGGCTTTGGTTGATGCAGCGATCCCCAAAACCAAGACTCAGGTGAGGTCACTACTGGGCTTAGCCGGTTATTACCGCCGCTTCATCCCCGAGTACGCCACAGTGGTTAACCCGTTAGTCGACCTCACCAAAAAGAGTGCTCCAAATTTAATTAAATGGTCAGCTGAGTGTCAGGGGGCGTTTGATACGATTAAGCGTAAACTTTGCCAGGCCCCCACTCTTATTACCCCAGATTTCACCAAGAGATTCATCCTCCACACCGACGCCTCGGATGTAGGTTTGGGTGCAGTCTTGTCCCAAAAAGTAGCTGGAGTAGAACACCCGATATTGTACCTGAGCAAAAAAATGTTACCTCGGGAGCGTAACTACTCCGTAGTCGAAAAAGAGTGTTTGGCCATTAAATGGGCTACTCACTCTTTACGATACTACCTGCTGGGACACTCATTTGATCTTGTCACAGACCACGCCCCACTCCAGTGGTTAAGCACCATGAAGGACAGCAATGCCCGGATAACTCGGTGGTATCTGGCATTGCAGCCCTTCATGTACCATATGATACACCGTGCGGGGAAAGACCACCAAAATGCGGATTATTTTTCCCGGGAGGGGGGAGCAATGGGAAAGGTAGATTTAGCCGAGTGTTCCTTCGGCTCCACTCTGAGCGGTGGGATATGTGACAGAAATACAATGAGTTCTGGTGATAAATCTTCCTCCCGACCTGTGAGGGCGCTAAAGAACGGGAGGAGAAGTATCTGGAAGGGCTGGCCTGACAGTTCGTTTCCGGGACCGGAAAGTGGGTCAGCCTGGAAGGAAGCGAGACTCTGTTGTAAGACCGTATTGATTTGACAGGTAAACAAGGGGCAGCTGCAAGTAATAAGGCAGCTGCAACCGTTTACCTAGATATCATGCGGGATTACATATAGGGGCCAGGGTAACGCTGTTCTTTTCCTTCGTTTGGGTTAAGCCAAGGACCGAGAAGGACGTAATCCCTGTATTACTCTGCAAAGAGTTGTGTGTGTGTGGGTTTGTGTTTGTTCGTCTCTGTAAACTAACTGTCTGTGTCTTTTGAAATCACTAGACAGCTAAACACACATCCGGAGCTGTCGCCTTGGGCCAGCACAAGCCGGATCACCACTTCACGAACTGTCACGGAATAAAGTATATTCACGCACCACCATCACGACTGCACGCACCCGAGACGGGTGACCGTGTTTTTGTTTCCTTTATCAGGACTGCAACCTGTGTTCTTCAGCCCCGAGCTTTACACATCGTTGTGTATTGCCGGGGCTTATTATTTGTGGTCACTAGACCAGGAGGGAAAATAAAAGCTTATTTTCTGGATTACAGTTGTCTGCCCATCATTCCTGCACCGCATCACTGCTACACCTGTTCCCCCTACCACCCACTTTGCCACAAGGATGTTAGAGGTTTTTTCATAGGTGTTTTCACTGCTTTACTGCAAGGTATGCATTATATATTTTCTGTGGGGAAACACATTTTACAATCATTCAAGCCTTTTGTGTACATCAAAAACAAAAAAAACAACCTTTCATTTTATATATAAGAAAACATTTATTGTGTTGGTTCGCTCATAAGCATGGTTGTTTTAAATATCTTCAGCAGTGTGATGTGTGCCCAACCCTGCTGCTCTCATACCTGGCTCCCCCTTCTCGCCTCGGGGTCCTGCCGGCCCGTCTCTGCCATCTTTGCCGGGTACACCCTGTGGGCCAGGCGCCCCAGGAATGCCAGGTATCCCGAGCTGGCATGGCTTCTCCTCGATGCAGAGGACTGTCCCCATCTCCACCAGCAACACGACACACAGCAGCACAGCGACTCTGCACATCTTCTCAAACTACACGCATTCACAACATATATACACACCTGTCTTATTAAAGGCTTTCAGGGTTATTACAATGCAAATTCAATGGTACACTACTGGCATTATAATAGTCATGTTATAATAAAGTAATAGGAAGATAGTTTCACAGACCCACATCAGCCTTAATCCTGGAATACTTTACCCAATGTAACCCAATGTTACAACTAACACAAAATATTACAAATCAACAGCTCAGTAATATTTAGGTGAAATATTTTCTTATAACACACATATCACATAAAGTGTGCATATACATTTTAAAATGGCAGCCTGTCAAAACTACTGCTTTTAAAATACTAATAAGAAATACGGCAACTCAGTATTACTTGTTCAGTCTTACCGTTTTGTCTGTCTTGTTTTTTTGTTTTTTTCCTCTGGGTCCTCCAAAACGTTTTTTGTTTGCCCCTGGCTTTTATACCTTCTAATTGTCTGGATTCTTAAATAACAAGAATTGTGGTTCGCAATTCCCAGCACAGTAAACCTGTGATCTGCTGTAATTATTAACCGTCTCAGTGCTACCTCTGGCACAGGGGGGTCTAATTTGTGGTTAGCTTGCACTGAAGTTGTACAGCGTGAAGATAGGGAGGTTATACAATAAGAGAGTCGAATATTTTCTTCTGGTAGTTACAGCCGTGAAAAAAAAGAAAAACAAAGCCAAGTAGACAAACATTTTGGTTAGTGCCTTCTTTAGTGCACTGGAAAAAAGAAATTTAAAACAGAGAAATGGGTCATTTTAATAATAATAACAACACCTGCTTCAGAGTCATAGACAGTCAAAGCATACTTTATTAATTAATAAGCAGTGATGCAACATTATAAACATACTGAGCAAAGCTAAACACATGTATTCATTCTAGAAATACTGCACAGATCATACCTGGTATGCATGCTGTGAATGGGTCTGTGCTGTGCATGCATGTTCAGTATTGAAAACATTGACTTAGCAAGTAAAAATGATCATTGCGTGCTTTAAACATTTAATAGTGTGTGCTAGATCCAAAGACAGCACACCAGTGCAGTTCATGGTGTTATTATTATGAGTATGTATATTCAGAATTAATATCGTTGTTTGAATATTTGTTAATCTCAAAATGCATTTTTTTTTCTCGATGGTCACCAGATTCTGCTAAACATCTTTGTTCTGATTGCTGAAAGTCTGTGGTGTTTATTACACAGAGCTTCCCCTTTATAACGCGGGAGTCTGAGCCCTAAGTAAGAGACTGAGCAGTTTGGCTTCTCTTTAATGAGCCGTGACTGTACCGCATTATAACCTGTGTTGTTACTCGTCCTACTCTAAAAGATAAAGCAGGAAGCCTGTGAAAGTGGTATCGTCGTTACTGTCTGTATACAGGCCGTTGTAAGAGTCATCGTACACCTGCAGCCAGACTCTGTCAGATTTGAGCAGGCTGATGACTGCAGCTCCCGAGGCCTGGATGGTCTTTCCAAGGTCGTCACACTGCGTGTACTGAGCCACCTCGCCGTTCTTCCTCAGGGTCACTTTAACATTCACACTCACTACAGTGAGCTGGTATGTGAAGAAGTACAGCCCGCTCCGCGGTGCCGTAAACTCCCCTGTAGCCACGTTGTAGGCCTGCTGGTCGTTGTAGAAGACCTTGGTGAATTTGATGGGGGAGCCTGAGGGGGGTTTGCTCGATGACAGCCCAACATGGAAGGCGACGATCGCTGATTTCACCTGTCCCGGTGGTCCTGCTTCTCCAGGATGTCCTGAAACCATGAAGAGAAACACAAATTAAGAATGGGGTTATTTTTATAAACATAAATCCAGTTTTTCAGAACTAGAAAATTGATCTGGAGTACATTTTTGCCCCTGATTGACTATGGTGACGTTATTTACAGAGTATCTACTACCAACATGTCAAGATTAGCCCCTTGATTATATATATATATATGGCTGCAAGAGGAGACCTCAGTGACTTTGAAAGAGGGGTGATTGTTGGGGCACGTTTGGCAGGAGCTTCAGTGACCAAGACAGCTCAACTTGCTGATGTTTCACGAGCAACGGTGTCTAAGGTGATGTCGGCATGGAACTCTGAGGGAAAGACATCATCAGCAAAGGGCAACAGTGGGCGGAAACGCATACTCCAGGATCGTGATATCCATGCATTAATTTGATGTGCAAGGCAAAACAGGCAAGCAACTGCAGATCAATTGACTGCAAATTTCAACCTGGGGCGCGAGCAGCCAGTTTCATCAAAAACGGTCCGCCGAGAACTGCACAGAGCGGGATACCACAGTGGCCCAACGCCCTATGACTTTAAGTGACTTTACATTGGTCTTTCCATTTTTCTGGCCACTACCTGTATATATATATATATATATATATATATATATATATATATATATATATATATATATATATGCCTTTACTTACCAGGCTCTCCTTTTTCTCCTTTCGTTCCTTGGGGTCCCATCTTTCCAGGGTGGCCCTCGAGGCCCCTCTCTCCCTTTGGCCCTTTAATGTAAAGAATACAAAGAACAATGACTTTGCACAGGAGCTGAACCCTCAGAGCAGCACCTGGTGTGGGGGCAGGCGCCTTTGCAGCTCTTACTTATTATTAATGCATTAGAAACCAAATATAGCATATTCCAAAATGAAAAAAAAGTGTATATGCTACTTTGAATATTTATCAGCCGTTTGTGATTTTCAGTAAGTTTCTAGATTGTGTGTCTCCTATTACAAGATGATATTTCAAAGAGTTTACTTCAATCTTTTACACTGTAACTAACTATTTTTGTTTTAAATAGATAAACACCTATTGCCTATACAAAACTAGGATCAGACCTGTAAGTAATGTAACTGGAGGTCTCTGAAGCAGTCTCAGAACTAGGATCAGACCTGTAAGTAATGTAATTGGAGGTCTCTGAAGCAGTCTCAGAACTAGGATCAGACCTGTAAGTAATGTAACTGGAGGTCTCTGAAGCAGCCTCAGAACTAGGATCAGACCTGTAAGTAATGTAACTGGAGGTCTCTGAAGCAGTCTCAGAACTAGGATCAGACCTGTAAGTAATGTAACTGGAGGTCTCTGAAGCAGTCTCAGAACTAGGATCGGACCTGTAAGTAATGTAACTGGAGGTCTCTGAAGCTGTCTCAGAACTAGGATCGGACCTGTAAGTAATGTAACTGGAGGTCTCTGAAGCAGTCTCAGAACTAGGATTGGACCTGTAAGTAATGTAACTGGAGGTCTCTGAAGCAGCCTCAGAACTAGGATCAGACCTGTAAGTAATGTAACTGGAGGTCTCTGAAGCAGTCTCAGAACTAGGATCGGACCTGTAAGTAATGTAACTGGAGGTCTCTGAAGCTGTCTCAGAACTAGGATCGGACCTGTAAGTAATGTAACTGGAGGTCTCTGAAGCAGTCGGAAGTTGTTTGTTTCTCAGTTGTGTACGTTACTGTTGAATATAGAGTTTATTAAAGACTGAATGTTTTGAAAATATATATATGAAGGACTGAAACAAAGAAACATCGCAACCATACTAAAGTCATGAAAAGTCACTTTTGTGAGGTTGGACTGTAGACAGGTCTGCTAAGGTTACCTACACTACAATACACACGTTTGTGATGCATGGTAAGTGATCAGAACTAGACTGATTAGAGCAGGAGTAAGCCCTGCTGGAACCTCCCATATTACCCTTTGTGAGTGTCTGTGATTACGGAGTAAAGCAATGGGTTTTTATTTACCTGCCTGTCCTATCTCCCCATGGTGTCCCGGATTCCCATCCCTGCCATCCCTGCCAGCCGGCCCGTGCGTCCCAGGGGAACCGGGGATCCCAGGAATGCCAGCATTGCAGACCTTCAATCCGTCGTCCACCAGCGCCACCTCCTGGACACAGCACCCCATGAGGACAAGAGCCAGCAGAACCACAGCAGCAAATGGCATCTGTGCAGGAATAGAGAGCCACAACTGCACTTCATCTCAATCCAGAGGGAAGGCTATAGGAGACCATGAGCCATCATTTCAAAGTGTTTACTCCAATCTTTAATAAACGTCTACGAGGTAAAGCACCTGTTCATTTTGCAAGCATGATAAAGCATAGGTAAGCATGTTAAAAACACATGGCAAACCATGGCACATGCACGGCTGTTTTGTGTAATTCCTGACATGTGATAATAACTTTATATAATGTTCTCAAGAAAATATTCAAAACAGTAATGTACATTTAAAGAAATGAAAATGTCAATATCCCTGACACTGTTCAATTATTCCTTTGTATAAAACACTTACCTTTCAGAGGCTGGGATTTCTATATTCAGTTCACTACATAATGACTAGCTTTGAAATTCCAATGTTCTTTTATAGCATCAATTAAAGAAAAAACAAGATCATCGAATGTTGTGCACTGTTAATTATTGGGTTTACTGAAAGACTATTAGCCTAATAGGCTAGTGCAGCTGTTTGTTAATCATTTATTCACATTATTAATAGCCGCTGGATTCATTAGTTAACCTTTTGAAGAACAGAGATTGAAAGTATCATGTTATCCAAAGTAATGTCCAGTAAACAGCCGGTCATTATTACATCACCCCCTGTGGATATTAATGTACTGCACTGTATTGTACTGAAGCGGGCGGTTCAGTACTTCAGTGCCTGAGCTTGCAGCTTGACCATTGGAGTTACATTGGAGAAACTGGCCTTGATACAGGCATCTGCCTAAACGGCCTCAGCTTGACCCAGAGGAACACAGGCTTGGTCTCAAACTCAACCTTGGGGCTTGGCCTTAGCCTTGTGGGGCCCTGCCTTGAATCCATAACTGTTAGTTAATGTGAAGTGTCTTATTGTTCTAGTGAGTGGTGTCAGTGTTCGTGTGAAGTGTCTTATTGTTCTAGTGAGAGGTGTCAGTGTTCGTGTGAAGTGTCTTATTGTTCTAGTGAGAGGTGTCAGTGTTCGTGTGAAGTGTCTTATTGTTCTAGTGAGAGGTGTCAGTGTTCGTGTGAAGTGTCTTATTGTTCTAGTGAGAGGTGTCAGTGTTCGTGTGAAGTATCTTATTGTTCTAGTGAGAGGTGTCAGTGTTCGTGTGAAGTGTCTTATTGTTCTAGTGAGAGGTGTCAGTGTTCATGTGAAGTGTCTTATTGTTCTAGTGAGAGGTGTCAGTGTTCGTGTGAAGTGTCTTATTGTTCTAGTGAGAGGTGTCAGTGTTCGTGTGAAGTGTCTTATTGTTCTAGTGAGAGGTGTCAGTGTTCGTGTGAAGTGTCTTATTGTTCTAGTGAGAGGTGTCAGTGTTCGTGTGAAGTGTCTTATTGTTCTAGTGAGAGGTGTCAGTGTTCGTGTGAAGTATCTTATTGTTCTAGTGAGAGGTGTCAGTGTTCGTGTGAAGTGTCTTATTGTTCTAGTGAGAGGTGTCATCTGGTACAGTTTGGGTAAAAGAGGAACTCAAAGGGAACAGTGTGGAATGGGTTCTGTTATAGTAAGAGACTGCCCTTACTATACATTTAAATTGTTTTAATTGTTCTCAGGAACTACTCTTAACCATTTCATGCATGGCGACCTTATATGGGGACAGAAACAAAAATTCTCTCTAATCTTTATATGGGTGCATATGGGAGATGCAAATGCATGCTATCCGGTAGTGTATCACTCTGAGGATCTCATCTCACTGACAGGGGACAGGACAGAATCCGTATCGGCAGTGTATCACGGGCAGCAGTGTGGAGTAGTGGTTAGGGCTCTGGACTCTTGACCGGAGGGTTGTGGGTTCAATCCCCAGTGGGGGACACTGCTGTTGTACCCTTGAGCAAGGTACTTTACCTAGATTGCTCCAGTAAAAACCCAACTGTATAAATGGGTAATTGTATGTAAAAATAATGTGATATCTGTATAATGTGAAATAATGTATAATGTGATATCTTGTGACAATTGTAAGTTGCCCTGGATAAGGGCGTCTGCTAAGAAATAAATAATAATAATAATAATAATAATCTCACTGACAGGGGACAGGACAGAATCCGTACCGACAGTGTATCACTCTGAGGATCTCATCTCACTGACAGGGGACAGGACAGAATCCGTACCGGCAGTGTATCACTCTGAGGATCTCATCTCACAGACAGGGGACAGGCCAGAATCCGTACCGGCAGTGTATCACACAACGCTGCCCGTTCCACGTGGTCAGCACTGCTGTTTCTTTCCACTGCGTAATCAAGCGCTTGAAACCCGTTCCGCCTCAGTTATTTTTCAGCTAGCTACAGTTAGGGTTTATTTTTTTTAATGAAACAGCAGTTTTTGTTTCTGCTTTGGTTGTTCTGGGCTGGTAACCCTTCAATCAGTAACAAGCTGGTTTTAAAAAATGTTTTGACACATTCATCTGTTATGCTGTTGAGAAACCTAACACAAGAGCACAGTTAATGTAGGTACGCACATTATATACAGACAAGGGTGCAAAAGCCTGTAATGTCACCCTATCAGCCCACACACTAACTCAGTATGCAGTGCGGTTCTGGGTTGGTTTACAGTGGAAAAGGGTCACTGATAGGACTCAATATATGCGAGCGTCAAACATTAGATTGGATATGTACTGGTAGTTAAAGAGCGAATATCAAATCGTCTTAAAAGATCTTTTTTCTGTTGTGCTCCTCGTTTGTGGAACTCTATTCCGGTTGACATTAGGCAGGTTGGATTCTTTTAAGTTTAAGCTGAAATGTAATGTGCTTTTATATAACTGGTTGCAGCTGGAGTGTATTGTACATAAGAGCTCTTTTGTTTAGTTTTTTTTTTACTTTGTACAGCGCTCTGGGATGCTATGGCATGAAGGGTGCTATATAAAAACCTGTTCTCTCTAGCAGGGGCCAGTGTTATCTGCATCAGACACCATGACAAGGCAGTATATTCAGTTGATCTAAACTTTGGCCGATCTACACACCACCACAGCTGATTAAGTAAATAACAAAGGGTCCAGTGGCCAGTTTCCTAAAAACACCTCAAGTTAAATGTAAGTCTCTATAGCATCTCTGTATGTAGAACTCTGGGTTTAATTGAGTAAATGGTACGGAGTTCTGCACCTGTTTTCAGGGATGGAAATATGACTGTGTTGCAGAGCAGTTTCACCCAATCTTTTAGTGTGTACTTGATTAGCCACAGTGTACAGGTAACAAGCTCAGGTGTGTCTTATTAAAATTCAGAGTAAAATTAGGAATGGATCAAACTGCTATGCAATGGAAGTTCCAAAAATGTTATTTGTTATTATATTTATGTGTTGTTTTTCGGGAGTTGAGAGATATAGCAGCTGTTTTTAGGATATAGCAGTGAGACTGCTGTTTTTAGGATATAGCAGTGAGACTGCTCTGTTTTTAGGATATAGCAGTGAGACTGCTCTGTTTTTATGATATAGCAGTGAGACTGCTCTGTTTTTATGATATAGCAGTGAGACTGCTCTGTTTTTAGGATATTGCAGTGAGACTGCTCTGTTTTTATGATAGAGCAGTGAGACTGCTCTGTTTTTATGATATAGCAGTGAGACTGCTCTGTTTTTATGATAGAGCAGTGAGATTGCTCTGTTTTTATGATATAGCAGTGAGACTGCTCTGTTTTTAGGATATAGCAGTGAGACTGCTCTGTTTTTAGGATATAGCAGTGAGACTGCTCTGTTTTTATGATAGAGCAGTGAGACTGCTCTGTTTTTATGATAGAGCAGTGAGACTGTTCTGTTTTTATGATAGAGCAGTGAGACTGCTCTGTTTTTATGATAGAGCAGTGAGACTGCTCTGTTTTTATGATAGAGCAGTGAGACTGCTCTGTTTTTATGATAGAGCAGTGAGACTGCTCTGTTTTTATGATATAGCAGTGAGACTGCTCTGTTTTTATGATAGAGCAGTCAGACTGCTCTGTTTTTAGGATATAGCAGTGAGACTGCTCTGTTTTTAGGATAGAGCAGTGAGACTGCTCTGTTTTTATGATAGAGCAGTGAGACTGCTCTGTTTTTAGGATATAGCAGTGAGATTGCTTTGTTTTTATGATATAGCAGTGAGACTGCTCTGTTTTTAGGATATAGCAGTGAGACTGCTCTGTTTTTAGGATATAGCAGTGAGACTGCTCTGTTTTTATGATAGGGCAGTGAGACTGCTCTGTTTTTATGATAGAGCAGTGAGACTGCTCTGTTTTTATGATAGAGCAGTGAGACTGCTCTGTTTTTATGATATAGCAGTGAGACTGCTCTGTTTTTATGATAGAGCAGTCAGACTGCTCTGTTTTTAGGATATAGCAGTGAGACTGCTCTGTTTTTAGGATAGAGCAGTGAGACTGCTCTGTTTTTAGGATATAGCAGTGAGACTGCTCTGTTTTTATGATATAGCAGTGAGATTGCTCTGTTTTTATGATATAGCAGTGAGACTGCTCTGTTTTTATGATATAGCAGTGAGACTGCTCTGTTTTTAGGATATAGCAGTGAGACTGCTCTGTTTTTATGATAGAGCAGTGAGACTGCTCTGTTTTATGATAGAGCAGTGAGACTGCTGTTTTTCAAAGGGGCGCTTAGCTGCTGGACTGGAAGTTAATGTATATTTCAGACACGTTGCTTCAGCTTGTTAGGAGAATGCTTTAATAATTAAAGGGAGGTCAAAACAATGTGAACAGGTTTTACCGGACAGCATCTGGCTAACTGCCCAATATCTTTTTTTTCTCTCATTTTCGAAAGAATTATTGTCAACAACAGGGCTTTCCGGTTAAGCATTGATTTGCAAACCATGTTCTTTCAGAGTTCAAAGAGAGGATTCTTGAACCCCAGAGCCCTGTGATTCCAGTACAGTGGTCAGTTGGTAAGGTATTAAACCCATTTTCTACCTCTCAGCAGATTTCGTTCTATGCTCACTGCTTCCCTAATCACCGTGGAGTCGAGTTGTTCAGTTTAATGCTTTAATTAAGAACTCTGATTCGTTCTTTTGATCATAACTTTATTTGCAACACTGGTGACAATACAGTGATTAAGACAAAGAGAGACTGGAGACTGCGTATGTGCTCAGAATGTATCATACTGCAACATGTGCACTTTGTACAGTATCTTGCATATAAGTATGTGCAAGATCACATAATACAGTTTGAGCAGTGTCATTGTGTATAAGAAACCCAGTGTGTTCTGTTGAACTTGGAAGACAATGCATCCTTTTATTATTTGAACCACCTCAGAACTGTCTGTGTCACTGTGTTCTTATATTGAGAGAGAGAGAGAGAGGCAGAGAGGTAGAGAGAGAGAGAGAGAGAGGGGGTATAGAGATACAGAGAGAGGAGGTAGAGAGAGAGGTAGAGGGAGAGGTAGAGAGAGGGGGTATGGAGAGACAGAGAGAGGGGTAGAGAGGTAGAGAGGGGTAGAGAGGTAGAGAGAGGGGGGTATAGAGAGACAGAGAGGTAGAGAGAGAGAGGGGTAGAGAGAGAAGGGGTATAGAGAGACAGAGAGAGGGGTAGAGAGAGAGGGGGTAGAGAGAGAGGTAGAGGGAGAGGTAGAGAGAGGGGGTATGGAGAGACAGAGAGAGGGGTAGAGAGGTAGAGAGAGGGGGGTAGAGAGGTAGAGAGAGGGGGTATAGAGAGAGGGGTAGAGAGAGAGAGAGAGTTGGCACAGAGTAGGACTGGCAGAGCTGAATGGATATTTAGAGCAGCCTCAGCTGGTATCTCCCCTCTCCCCCTTGTCTCAATCTGCAAACAGCAGGAAGCCTGTGAAGGTGGTGTCGTCATCCTCGTCGGCGAATAGGCCGTTGGAGAACTCCCCTCCGATGACCTGCAGCCACACCGTGTCCCCTTCCCTGAGCTGCAGCACGGCACCCCCCGAGGCCTGGTCCTCGCTGCTCTGGTACCTGTTGGCCGTGTGCAGCACCCGTGTGCCACTCTTCACCAGCGCCACCTTCACGCTCCTCGTGTACACAGTGATGTGGTAGGTGAAGTAATAGGCCCCCGCGAACACGCATGTGAACACGCCCGTTGAGGGCTCGTAGTGGCCCTGCCGGTTGTAGATGATCTTGTCGAACTTGATGGGAGCGTTGGCGGGAGGGAGCTTGGAGAGCTCAGTCAGGCCAGCAGAGAAGGCACTCCTATAAACGGTGGGCATGTCCCCAGTAGCTCCCTTCTCCCCTGCCTCTCCTCGATCCCCTTTCTCGCCTTGGTGCCCAATGTTGCCTTTGTG
Organism: Acipenser ruthenus; assembly: GCF_902713425.1. NCBI lineage: Eukaryota > Metazoa > Chordata > Actinopteri > Acipenseriformes > Acipenseridae > Acipenser > Acipenser ruthenus. The sequence continues at coordinate 1,666,574 of NC_081196.1, forward strand.
ACCCGGGACCCCTATCTCACCCTTAGGCCCTTCTATGCCAGTAGGCCCAATAGGCCCGGGGTACCCAATCTCTCCTTGGGGGCCGACAACTCCCTGCAGCCCCTGCGGCCCTCGGGGGCCCACTTCTCCCTTAGGCCCCTGTGGCCCTGGAAGCCCACGGTCCCCTTTTTGTCCTGTATTGCCCACTGGCCCAGGAACCCCCTGGGGGCCCAACTTTCCAGGGGCCCCTCTCTCGGCCGTCTCTCCTCGCCTCCCTTTGACACCAGCAATGCCTGGAGTGCCTGGAAGGAAATCAAAGACAATCACAACTTCACTTGCTTAAGAGAAGTACTGCTCTGAAGTGGATTGACCAGGACTTCCGTTTCATAGTGGGCAAGTCTCACATGAGACTCAATAACTCTAAAACTCATTGATTAGATACAGGAGAAAGTACAGTAGATCTATCTGCACAGAAGTGGAACCCGGTACTTCGGCATGGACACCCTTGGTACATATCTCTGCGAGTCAAGCTTATTAATCAGTTGTCTCCCTTTTCATGCTTCCTATTGTTTTTATCTTGCTGCTACTCAGATCCCATGCATTATGCTGTATGACTGCACATTATTAATTATTCTTTAAGAAATGTCAGTGATAATAAATATTTTAAAATACCAACAGTGAGAAGTACTATTGGAAAGAAAGCTTTTGCTTTTGCTGCCCCCTCAGACTGGAATAAACTACCCACTGATGTGAAGTGAATAAAATAACACATTGATTGTGAAGCTGTGCTTACTGTGAGCTTGTATGTAACTGTACCTCCTGCCTTCCCCCTGTTTGTAGCTCATATGGCTTTTCCAGAGAATACAATTTGAAATCCAGGATCATGTTTTCTGCAAAGGGCAGGAGGCGTGGAGGTGTGAATTGTGCCTTTTGCTCACTGAGGGCTGCATTTCTGATGCACTAGCTATGCTCGCTACCCTTCCATTCCCTCACATGGCAGTTTACTGCCTTACCTGGGTCTCCTTTATCTCCCTTCGAGCCATCATTTCCAGGGGGACCACAAGTACCCAGCTCACCTATCAAACACAAACACAAATGTGATTATATACCGTTCTTTACAATTTACAAGCGCAACATGTTGTAGTTTTAGCATCAGATAGAATCGCTGCTGCGGTCTTTGATTAATATACATGTTTATTATTTATTAGCGTTGATTTCCAAAAGAATGCACCCTACTATGATTTAACACAATTAATACCTGCAGTCAAGCCCTGGCACCTCTGGGCTTGGCAAGGCTTCGCCCCAGCAACTCTGGGCTTGACAGGCATCTCTGTTAACATCACTTAAAGCAATGTGTGCTGGAAGACGTATCTGTGGTCTAGTACAGTACCTGAGTCTTCATTAACATCACTTAAAGCAATGTGTGCCGGAAGACGTGTCTGTGGTCTAGTACAGTACCTGAGTCTTCATTAACATCACTTAAAGCAATGTGTGCCGGAAGACGTGTCTGTGGTCTAGTACAGTACCTGAGTCTCCCTTGTCCCCTTTCCCTCCGTCTCGCCCGTCCCGTCCTGGTATCCCGTTGTGGCCGGGGTCCCCTGGAATTCCAGGGTGTCCCGACAGGCAGCCATCCCCTCTCGTCACTTCATCAGCACTGACCAGCCCGATCAGCAGCACCAGCACAGAGGTCATCGTGGACACCGGCAGCCCCCGCATGGTCTAGCAGAGAGAGGGAATCAGATACCCGGTTAAATACAGTGCAGGTGTATCTGAGGAGCACAGACACAGCTAATACAGCTGCAGTCTGTTGGGGACATTTCTGCACTAATTTGATCTCCAAATAAAAACAGGTTTTATATTTTACTAGCACAGGCAGTTTAGTTCAATGTACAGATTAGTAAGGTGTTTTATTTAATGTTCAATGTATATGCATTTCTGGCTGGATTTCTCAATGTCAATGCTATTTGCACCATTCTTTTTTTCAGACAGTAAAATAAATTGTTTGGTACCAGTTTTGTAACATTAACAGTTTGATTTTCCTTTCACAATATTTGGTGCAAATACCTGGATAAACAAAGTACTTTAAGTTCTATCCCCTTTACGGTGATTGACTCAAAAAAATAAACAAATAAACAAATAAACAAATAAATAAATAAATAAATAAATAAATAAATAAATAAATAATTTGATTTGACATGATATGAAGTCTATTGAAGGGTATGTTTTACATTCTGCAGACTACAGAACCAGCATACATATTTGTAGGAAAGTCCCCAGCAACAACCAGTGACAGAATACATGGAACATCCATTTAGACAGTTTTAAACATACATTTTAAATAACTGAACATGAAATGGTATATATGTGTGTTAACAAAAGTTTACATTGTCTCTCACCTCTCTTCTTTCTTTGGTAGAATAGCAAGTTAGACCTCGTTTCCCTGCTTCTTCAGGAGTCTGGTTAGTGATTGTAGTGCTGATATATACGAGAGAACACATTTGCATTGCCAGCGGTTCACTTTAACCACTTCTGTCCCACACTGTAGATTCTTCTGATTCACTCACTCTGCAGTAATATTACCAGCTGAAGGGTCCAGTTCAATTTACTGGGTTTCAGTGAAATATAAATTCATGCAAAAAACATTTGCATTTTGATTCCATTAACACAGGTTAATTGAATTGTGCCCCGAAACATACCCTGCCATTATGATGTAAGAGTGCATATATTTGAAGGGGGCAGGGGGGAATTTATTAAAGGTTACCAAGATGTTTAGTAAGTAAGGGGTCTATGTGGGGTTAAACAGGCCAGGAATGCACCATCCCCAGTTGTATTGCATTTCATGATCTGTCCCAATACTTGTTGGAAGATACACACATGCAGAAGTTCAAACTGATGAACAGAACATACATATTGCACCGCTACAGCCACAGTACCTGTCTGGAGACAGGAATATAGAGACATGGTGGCTGTTTATATGTATTTACTGTCTCTATGTGGAGAAGCGCTCATCACATTGAGAGGGAACGTGGTGTGGGCATTCATCAGTATTGGATATTAAGAAAGCCTGGAGTCTGTACACAAAGGGAAATGAAAGGTGAAGTGTGGTTAATGGAAGTCGTTATGTACGTACGAAGAAACACATTTTTAAAACAGCTTGTAAAAAGAAAATAAGCACACACAAAAAACAAAGCAATCTGTATATGCAGGTGTACATGGGAAAAGGAAAGCCTCATTAACAATACACAGAAAGGTGGAGATTGCCACCACAGTTCTGTATCTCAGTCAGACCATTACAAAGTTTTGTTTGAGTGCCATCTTGTGGTGGAAACGGTGGAAGTGCAAGCCTGCTCAGGAGCATGTGATCCCAGCAGCTTGCTATACTGGAGCTGGTCATCTTTCATTCTGTATTTCATCATTTGTTTTACTTGGTTGGTTTCCAGCTCAGTACTTTTTCCACTTTCCACAAGAAAAAAACTTTGATAACAGAAGTGTGTGCCGGTCCACTATGCATATGCCCTGTCTGCAGAGAGCAAACAAGAGCATGTCTAGAACAGAGAGCAAACAAGAGCACGTTTAGAACTGCTGAACAGAGAGGGAACAAGAGCACGTCTAGAACAGAGAGGGAACAAGAGCACGTCTAGAACAGAGAGCAAACAAGAGCACGTTTAGAACTGCTGAACAGAGAGCAAACAAGAACACGTTTAGAACTGCTGAACAGAGAGGGAACAAGAGCACGTCTAGAACAGAGAGGGAACAAGAGCACGTCTAGAACAGAGAGCATAAAGAGCACATCTAGAACTGCTGAACAGAGCAAACAAGAGCACTTCTAGAACAGAGAGGGAACAAGAGCACGTCTAGAACAGAGAGCAAACAAGAGCACGTTTAGAACTGCTGAACAGAGAGCAAACAAGAGCACGTCTAGAACAGAGAGCAAACAAGAGCACGTCTAGAACTGCTGAACAGAGAGGGAACAAGAGCATGTCTAGAACAGAGAGGGAACAAGAGCACGTCTAGAACAGAGCAAACAAGAGCACGTCTAGAACTGCTGAACAGAGAGGGAACAAGAGCACGTCTAGAACAGAGAGGGAACAAGAGCACGTCTAGAACAGAGAGGGAACAAGAGCACGTCTAGAACAGAGAGGGAACAAGAGCACGTCTAGAACAGAGAGCATAAAGAGCACATCTAGAACTGCTGAACAGAGAGCAAACAAGAGCACGTCTAGAACAGAGAGCAAACAAGAGCACGTCTAGAACTGCTGAACAGAGAGGGAACAAGAGCATGTCTAGAACAGAGAGGGAACAAGAGCACGTCTAGAACAGAGAGCAAACAAGAGCACGTCTAGAACTGCTGAACAGATTCACTGTATTGCAGGGTTGTGCATAGTCCTTCTAACCCTGTTCTAAATGGTTCAATTGAACCAATTATGCCTCCATCTAGACCCTGAAGTAGTTAATTATACATTTGTACCTGTTAAACCTGGAGTGGAATGGCCCTCCAGGACTGTGATTGGACAGCCCTGTTGAACAGAGTTCATGTGCTGAGAACGGCTCAGATCAAATAACAGCAGTAATGGGCCTCACAATGCCTGCTGTACTGTACCTCTATTGCAACAAGACACAGCCAGCTTCATCATGAACGGGGCGAGGGTAAGGGAACACAGGAGAAGAAGACGACGCCCCTGGTGCCTTCATTGGGGTTTTCTTTTGTTGTTAAGCGTATGTTTGGTAGGAGAGACAGCCCCAGCACTGCCGTAGGTCACTTCCTTTGAGGTGCTGCAAAATGAGCTTAATTACCCAATTCAATGTATGTACAGTGTATGTGACATCCACACAACGAAGCTACCACAGATATTACAGTATATGTGGGGGTATCCGATCACAATGAAATATCTAAAAACGAATGAAATAAATCTCCTCTCCTTGTCAAAATGAATTCGATTCTTAAGCTATCCTCTCGTAGAGCATTACCGGTGTTGCCTTGCTTTCCCTCCTCCTCCTCCCCTCCAGCACCTCTGGGGCCTCTCACCACCCTGCCTTGGGGACTTGGCTGCTGACAGGCCTCGCCTCTCTCATTACAGGGCATGAATAGCCATTGCAATTACATTGTAACAAACTGGTAATTATCAATGGTTCACTCCTGTGGAAAGAAACGGTCTTGTGACGATCTTCACAGCTGCTGTTAATACACACGCTGGCACAGTCCATGTCAGTGTTATCACATGCTTATGAATCACCAGTATTTGTTTAAAAAAGAAAAGAACAAACAATTCAGCTCTTGAGTTGAATAAGGATGGTATTTATTTCAACAAAATAGATTATTTTGATTCCGTTGCCAGGAAACAGGCTGGTCTACACAAATAGACACAGAGTCACAATAACTGTCCAACACATGCTTCAGCTGTGGCCAGTCCACTCACAGGGCCCTGAAGCCTCTTCCTTTATCATTTCAGCCACTCGTGCATGCTTAGCAACACATACAAGACTGTAAAAATGCATCTGCACGTACGTCAGTCTGTCACAAAAACACACACACACAAAAAAAAGATAATCCGGCCATGACAAAATATATCAAAAAACGACATATAAATTCATAATATTTACACAACAATTTTATATATGTATAGATATACTATATAATATTCAAGATGTACTTTTAAACTGGAAGCCAGACAAAGCTAAATAGAAGGGTCGTGGCAGTAAAGGAGTTTCCATGGCAACTGCCCTTTGGCTTGCAAAACTTGTTCATGACTAGCCATACACAGCACAGCTTGCAAAGCATTCTCTTAAACCACTAGGAGTCACTGTGCCATGCAAGAAGCTGCATCCCTGTGTCTGCCATTTTGGCTGAACCAGCTCTATAGTTTAACACACAGCACTGACTCCATGTCAGATCAAAATGAACTCACAGCATACTGCGCAAGCACACAGGCAAGGAACAAAACAAATACAAATATAACAGCGTGTTCACTTCAATGTGGGTAGCTTTAGAAGATGGGATTGGGTCTCGTTTAGCGCAGATAGTGAGGTATTACATATAACACTATTAACACATTAACTAGCATCTGTAACAGGACTGAGGAAGCAGCATTTACTAAACCATACAGAAAACCATAAGAGGTGGCCTTAAAATCCAAGCAGGGGATATGACCAGCAACTGTTAAAAACAATAACAATTAAAATGCTAACCACACCGTTCTGCAGATGGAATATTAATCAAATATTCACAATACTCAAAAAAAATAAAGAATGCAGCGGCTTCATTAGCACCTTGTTCTTGTTATGATGAGATCCTCAACTTGAGCAACAGGCTACATTTCCTACAACAATATCAGAGCAATAATATCTGCAGTGACATTTCAACCCTATGAGGCCTCTGCAATGCAGGGCTAGGCACTGTAAGAAAACAGAACAATGCACAGCCTTTTAAAAGAGCCAGGAGCACACAGTGAAGCACTTTGTAACACAGCCACTGTGTTTCTGAGCAGAGCCTGAGTTAATCAGCAAAGGCAAGGCAAGGCTACACCAGACCATCAGCCTGAGCAGGGGCTTCATCTACTGCTGAGGAATCACTTCAGTCTTCAAAACGCTCAAATAAATAAATTATACCATGTTTGTATCTGATAAAAGTACAGAGTACAGGTCCCCTATACTGTTACAGACTCATACAGTGTAGTTAATATTTAAAAACAATATTTAAAAACAGCTCCAACTATAAAACGCAGCTACCAACAGACCCAAGGCAATTCGGTACGTGGTTCTGACATTTGTTTGAGAGTATTCGACTCCAATCGATGCACAATAATTCTGCCGACTTTAAAAAAAAAAAAAAAAAGATTTCATCTTGAGAATACAGTATACGCTGCATAAACTAGATTATTCACAGAGGTAGTAAAAAAACCTACTAGAGAAGGCCCAGTTCTGCTGATCATAGTACAGAGCTGCATCACAAAGATGTGGTCGTCAACAGTGACACTGAGTAAGCAGCTACTCAACCTGAGACTGCAGGCTTTCTGGAAAAGGGTACATAAGCACTTGTTTTAACCTTTAAAGCTTTAAAACGTCCCTTTTTATATTCACAAAACTGTGAGGAGAAAGTAAAAGAGTTAAAGTAAGAAGGAGCGATGGGCCTCCCATCTGCTTGTCAGTAGGGTTGCTGTTCAACAGTGGTTTGTACAGGCCGTCGTCAGTCTGCCTAGCGGGATGCTTTCTTCATTCGCCTCACTACACCAGGCTCAGATAAATGCCACAAGTTATACATCAAAAGAAATGCTGCATTTAATACAGATTACAAAAACAAAAAAACAGTAAGGCTTTGTTATTACAAAAAAAAAAACAACAACATTATGGGTAAAATTAAAATGCTGTTTTGCAGTCCAGAACTCAATTCTGAATCCTCAGTCAAATGCCCCTTCCAGCACGTCCTGTCATCACACCCCCTGTACATATTAATGTGTGCGAGAGTGATTGGGGGGGGGTAGGTTTGGCCCCATTGTACCACATGGGAATGTCTCCTGTGAAAACATCATGAATCTGTGCTTACAGGAACGTCTATACATGCTTGCAGTCCTCTGAACTGTGCTTCTCGTTTGAACTTCGGGACAGGATGAAACGGGCTGGATTCTATTAAAGAGCTCTAAAAAGGAGCCAGCCTTTAAAGGAAGATAAGGCGGTCGTAAATATAAGACACGTGTCAGCTCTGCTCAGCACAGCGTATATACAGTCATCTGTATATTACATATATACATATATATTTACATTCCTCATCATTAGCAAACTTTAATAGTACACGAGTGAAAGTTTACTTCCGAGAACCACTGCTTTTCTAAAGCTTTATATTGGAGTTCTGCTCCTGGCTTCAAATCAACAGCTATCTGAGCGGAACGCTTTGTCCTTCGCATCTGTGAGGGAGCCGGGGGTGGAGTCCCACAGGCTGATGCTGGACCCTGCCGTCACGTGGAAAGAGCCCCGCCCCAGGTGGGTGTCCCGTCCCCGACTCCTCCTCCTCCTCACTTCTTGAAAGGAGTGAGCTTGGTGATGGTCTGCCAGAAGGGACCGTGCTTGCGCTTGGGCTCGGCCAGGGAGAAGACCTGCTGCTGGGGGAGGCTGGTCGGCACGGTGACGTGGCGCTGGTGGAGGGGGTGCAGGGACTGGTGCGGGGGGGGCACCGGGCAGCCACTGTAACTCATACCTAAATAAGCAGAAGAATACACCATTAATATTGTGCCAATCGCTTTTTAGTTGAATTATTATTTTGAACATATAATATGTAAAACCTATTGTAGATAATATTGTTTTTAAGAATGTGTAGGAATAGGAGGGCATTATGAGAATATTCCTATATATATATATATATATATATATATATATATATATGTACGTGTCACATAATATAGATAGATCAATAATGTAATATAGCATGACACACACAGAATACAATTACATCACAGGAGCATGTACAAGTCTTCTGTTCACACTTAATAAGCTATCCAACTATGTAAAATAATTGCATAAATTCCTATTTTCCACACTGCAATTTCCCCAGATAAAAAGTAGTGAACTGGGTCTGAAGTCCATTCTCAGTTTTCGTCCTTGCAAACCTTCCCTTGGAGTGTACTAGCGGCACCTAGTGGCTGCACTGTGTAAATTCCCTGCAGTTGGGTGACTGTGCAAGCTTCCAGCACTCTGATAAACGGAAGGCCGGTGCAGCACAAAGCATGCTGGGGACGGAGACCTCCTGATACATGTACAGAAAGATACATTACCTTTCATCTTTCCTCGTCTAGACTGTCTGGCATTCACAATGGCTTGCTTCTTCCGGGTCTCTGATATTTCCATTCCTGGCATTGGGAAAGAGAATGCAGCTTTAATGCCATGCTGTCACACTAAACAAAGAGCAACACACCGCAGTAACTGCAGCAGCGCAATGCTTTACCTTGCCACTGAAGACATGTCCAGTTGAAACGCTGCTCACTCAACTGCTTTAGTTTCTGTATGCATTTATATAGTTCTGGAGGAAAATCCTGATTCTGTGTGTGTCTATTAATGCCTGGTTCCTGCTGGTAAACTAGTTTTCAATGTTAAGTATGATTGAGTTGATGTTAAGTGTGTGAATCCAGCTTGGTAGGTGGTTGTGCTTCCTCATGCTGTATACAGTGTTGGTATGTAATAAAGAATGCTTTCAAGCACTGTTTCTTCAGCACAGGAATGGGAACACCACAAGGAAATAAACTGAACTGTTTCAACCAAAGCTACTGAATTAAAATGGTCATATCATCCATGTTTAAAGCACATAGTTTAAACATTGTAAGAACACAAATCACCCTGTGTGACCTAGCAGGGCCATCACAATCCCTGCACAATAAGACAGAGCTGCCACATGTACTGTACGCTGCAGTCCTATTTATAACCACTGCGATATAGTAACTAAGATACTTTATCTTTGCATGTCTAGCAGCAATCTCTCTCATGTCTTTATCGTTATATAACCAGTGACACAAAGTGAAAAGAGTTTCACATTTCTCCTGAAAGCAGAAGCGACAGCAGACACTGTATCCTGTACGGTCGCTTACCCATTTCCTCATCCTCCTGAACCCTCTTCCTCTCGTCTCGACAGGCCTGCAGCCACCTCTGCTTCTCCTCTGGCTTCCTGGCGCAGAACAGGCTCACTTCCTCCGTGGCCCTGCTCCGGAGCTTGAAGGCGTTCTTCACGTTGATGTTGAAGTCTTTGTCCTTGCCGTCTTCGGCGTCCACAGCCTCCATCTGGTCCATGTCCACACGTCCCTTGTAGTAGAGCATGTCTCGTCTCAGGATGTCTTTCTTGCAGTAGATCAGCTGGTGGTCAAACAGAAAGAAGGTCCTCTGCTGTGTCTTGCCTTGCTTCGAGGTTCTGATGAGCTCTCCGGAATGGATCAGTTCAGAACTTCGGCCCAAAACATCATCACCCTAAAAAAAAAAAGGTTTTTTTTTTTAGTTAGTTGTTTTCTGTGTGCAGTTCTGTTTGCCTTTCTAGATCAACAGATCAGTTCCAGATATTAACAGATTATTAACTGTAGTCATTAGTTGACATTGGTCTTGTGTCTATAGTACCTACTGCTATGTATCAGAAGTGTCTAGAAGACATTTCATGCATCTAACATATCTGTTCATCCACAACTTCAAAATGCTCAATCAAAATACAAGGGCAAAGGCCAAGTCAATCAGACAAAAAATGGGACCTTCATCAGTAAAAATTGGTTCTTTACAAGTTTTACCCAGCATTACAAATTTAGACATGCAAGATTTAAATGAGAAGCTTTGAAAACGTCAGCTTTAGCCCTGGATTCTTCTTATTCCAGTACACGTGCATTATAAGGAGGGCTCTTTCAATTACTGTGTGTACTGATTTAGTGTATATAACCGTACACTCCCAGTGTGCCGCGTATGCATTTAATAGACGGCCTTTGCTCTTTTAATATGTGCTTTACGATGCTTATCCCTTAAGAGACACTCACCTCCCAGCCCACGATGGAGACCTGCCAGTGTGCAATCTTATCTATGCTTTCCAGACGCCTCTTCCTCTCGTTAATAAGGCAGGCGACGTTCTTCATCGCCTCGTAGGCTGCCATGATGTTCTCATAGTCACTGTGGAAAGACACGTAGTTTAGGGACATGCGGGCGGAGCACAGAACACCTCTGTTCTATTACCATTGTGTATTTACTTATCGCAAAAAAACACTTTCAAAACAGTTACGGTTTAAGCTTGAAGCCACAGAAAATCCCTTCCAAAAATGTGACAATAAAATTAACATTAATGGTGCTGCTTGAAGCCATACAAGTCAGGAAATGCTACACCACCCATCAACTCAACTGCAGTCAGGTTAGGCTTTTAGCAGAGACACTGAGGATGTGACGGGCAGGGTAGCATTCAATGAGAAGGGGAGCAGTGAAAATCCATGTCCAATCCCATTTCCACTGCGCCCCTGATCATCTGCTGTTGAACGCTGTTGAGATGTATTAATGAGGGTGGTTTTAAAAATTCATTTTGCTGCCTCGTTATCTTCAGTAACATTCCTATTTACACTGCAGTATACCTTGAGAATCGTCCATTCAGTTACGTAAACTGCAATTCGCATTTGAAAGAGATGTTATTTTTCTAACAGTAGCTATCGCAGAAACCCTACAGTACCCGGGTGGTGTTGTGCCCCATCGTCTCAGCAGTGTAGCAGTGTTCACCTGTGCTCCGCAGTGGTGTATTTCAGTAGCTCTGCCAGCTGCAGGGGGTATTTGCAGATCTTCTGGACGGGGGTGAGCAGGAAGCCGTCGATGGCGATGTCGATCATCTGCTGAAGCAGGCGACATGCCTCAAAGAAGTGCCGGTAGCGGCTGTGCTTCATCAGCCTGGAGAGCTCGGCGCAGGCACTGGGGTGATTGTTACAGTACTCCGAGTAGATGGCAAAGCCTTCCTGCTGCGAAGGGAAAGGACACTGCTAGGACCTCTGGGGTTGAGGAATCACACTGTTCAGCATCTACAACTCACAGGGACTGGAGTGCAGGCTGGAGATCTGTTTGCTAAGACGCAGAGCTGGTTTACTGCTGAACCGGCACACATGGAAACATGGAAAGTATTTCTTTCAAATGCAGATATAGAAAAGCTCAATACATGGACCCGGGTGCCCATTTTCAACATGAGATTATACTGTAATAATCTAAAAGCACACAAACCTCATTCTCAAACTGAACACAATGCAGTCAGTGTCTTGGTTTTAAATCCAGGTTCATTTTCAATGGATATTTGAATCTATGCATTATCTTTAACTCAATGTAAAGGCAAGCTTGTACAAAGTTACTGATAAGAAGCCATTTCTTATTCGGGTTTGATATATGGAGGTTGTCGGGGTCTTGTCATCTTCTGTAGCAATATATCTTATTAGCAGGGTGTGTGTGTCAAATGCATGGACTGGGAGTATGTTTATCACATTACATTAGAAGTGACCGAGAGAGAGAGAGAGAGAGAGAGAGAGAGAGAGAGAAGGTATGAGAGGATACCAAGCTGCGCTGGAGAACAGGTACAAAAAGAAAGAATCGTTGAAGAATGATGTCACCACAGGTTAGGTATAAAGAGGCTTGTTTAGAGCTCTCTTTTTAGACCAGAGGAAGAAGAGAAGACTGTCACACTCTGTGTCTCTGGACCTGGTAACTATGCTCATTAATACCTGTTTTGCATTGCATGGTGTTACTGAAGTTCAATAAAGCATTATATTAAACTGACTGATTGCTGTATTGAGGGCACGGCCAGTGATTTCTGAGCTGGGAAATGCTAGTGACTTCATAATGTCAGTGTGCAGGCTAGAGACTCACGTGCTGGAGGAAGCAGGAGCCGATCTCACTCAGGTGCGCTTCTTCTTTGTTGTATTGCTTCTCGAGGTCCTTCAGGAACTTCCTTTGGAATTTGTAGATTTCTTCGATGTTGCCGAAAATGGTGCCGAGCTGAGCTTCGGTGAACATGCCAGTGTGTTTCTTGCACTGCCTGATATAGCCCTGCAATAAACCAGGACACAGCATGTTAGAAAAGGAAGGGCTCTGAACTAAGAGAAAGTCTCACTGATATAGCCCTGCAGTAAACCAGGACACAGCATGTTAGAAAAGGAAGGGCACTGAACTAAGAGAAAGTCTCACTGATATAGCCCTGCAGTAAACTAGGACACAGCATGTTAGAAAAGGAAGGGCACTGAACTAAGAGAAAGTCTCACTGATATAGCCCTGCAGTAAACTAGGACACAGCATGTTAGAAAAGGAAGGGCTCTGAACTAAGAGAAAGCCTCACTGATGAAGGCATGAGCCAAAATAATAATAATGTTTCCTACAGCTCTACCTACAGTATCCTTACTTGGCATCTGCAGAGTTGAAGTGAATCACAGATGAACAAAACCTGCGTCTCACTGACTTTAAAGAGGACATGTACAAGCTGCCTTTTTCTAGCTGTAAGAGGCAGTGTGTTTCCATGCCTGCAGTGCACTTCACTGTGAACCTGCTTGGTTTCTGTGCTCCCCGTTAATGAAGAGCTTGTGTAGTTTGTAGAGCGCGTACCTCGCAGATGTCCCTCAGGTGTTTGATGTAGACCCTCTCCGTGTTCATGATCTCTTTGATGACGTTGGTCCTCATCTGGTCTTTGTTCTCGGAGCTCTTGTGCCGGGGTTTGCTGGAGGAGGGGTCCTGTTCCTCATCCTGGGTGCTCTCCACGCTTCCCGCCACGCAATCCTCCTGGTTCACACGCAGCTGCCAGGACAACCAGGAAGAAAACAACCAAGAGAAACGTTACTATTCAGCTTTTACAGGAGCCCGTTACGGAATTGCTACTCCCTGCTTCGGAAGTCAGAAATTATTCCAAAGATTATCTGCAGCTCACAAGACTGAACACCAGAGAATACCAGCTATAGTGTGCCAACCAACATTTATCAGCAATAGAAATAAATCTAGTTATGTTTTGCCCTTATTGTCAGACCTTTACTTTATGATTCAGTGCTTAAGTTAAGGATGGAGCCTTAAATACTACTCTTTCATTACTTACATGGCCACATTTACATTTACATGAATTACAATTACACGAGGGAGGCATTCTGCACCGATCACCAGCCACAGGTATGCGTCTTTGTATCAGGTGACGTTTTCCTGTGCACTATGCTGGGAAAATGTTTGCTTGGAGTGGCTGAGGCAGATTGAATTTTGTCTAATGACTTTTGGTGCAGCGATAACTCAAGTTTACTGCCCTTCTAGTATTTAACCGCAGTGAGATTAAAAAAAAAAGATTCAGCACACACACTGCTTTAAGGGCCTGAGTTTAACAACATTGCAAGTTATGAACCAGACACTGCAACCTAGAATTCACACTATGATAAACTGTGACACACTGTGATACTGCTGCAGCCTAACAGACGTCTGTATTAACGGTTTGCATGCCACCTACTCTGACAAAGCTTGCAGGGAACCAGGCCTCCGTGTCCTCTATCATCCCCCACCACCAGTCCTTGTTGGAGGCATCGAGGACCCGAATGACATCTCCAGCTTTGAACGTTAGCTCCTGATCGTCCATGGTGACGTGATCCCACAGCGCCTCTGCATACACTGTGCTGCCATCGCCGATCAGCTGTAGGACAGGGGAGAGATGTTAACATGAGCAGAGTCTGGAGACCAGCTGTAGGACAGGGGAGAGACGTTAACATGAGCAGAGTCTGGGGACCAGCTGCAGGACAGGGGAGAGACGTTAACATGAGCAGTGTCTGGAGACCAGCTGCAGGACAGGGGAGAGACGTTAACATGAGCAGAGTCTGGAGACCAGCTGCAGGACAGGGGAGAGATGTTAACATGAGCAGAGTCTGGGGACCAGCTGTAGGACAGGGGAGAGACGTTAACATGAGCAGAGTCTGGAGACCAGCTGCAGGACAGGGGAGAGACGTTAACATGAGCAGAGTCTGGAGACCAGCTGTAGGACAGGGGAGAGACGTTAACATGAGCAGAGTCTGGGGACCAGCTGCAGGACAGGGGAGAGACGTTAACATGAGCAGAGTCTGGAGACCAGCTGCAGGACAGGGGAGAGACGTTAACATGAGCAGAGTCTGGGGACCAGCTGCAGGTCAGGGGAGAGACGTTAACATGAGCAGAGTCTGGGGACCAGCTGCAGGACAGGGGAGAGACATTAACATGAGCAGAGTCTGGGGACCAGCTGCAGGACAGGGGAGAGACGTTAACATGAGCAGAGTCTGGAGACCAGCTGCAGGACAGGGGAGAGACGTTAACATGAGCAGAGTCTGGGGACCAGCTGCAGGACAGGGGAGAGACATTAACATGAGCAGAGTCTGGGGACCAGCTGCAGGACAGGGGAGAGACGTTAACATGAGCAGAGTCTGGGGACCAGCTGCAGGACAGGGGAGAGACATTAACATGAGCAGAGTCTGGGGACCAGCTGCAGGACAGGGGGGAGAGACGTTAACATGAGCAGAGTCTGGGGAATTATTATGTGACAAGAACAGTGCAATTTCTTTGTTAATAGGAATGATGACATTCTCCTTCAAATTCTGCAAAATGCACAGAATTGCACCATTACGAATATGTCAACTTTTCAACCCCTCTTCCTATAAGAAGGGGAGGGGGGGGGGGGGGGTATCAGAATACTAGCTCCAGTGTACCAACCCAACCCCTCCTGCCTGACACACAGAATACTAGCTCCAGTGCACCAACCCAACCCCTCCTGCCTGACACACAGAATACTAGCTCCAGTGCACCAACCCAACCCCTCCTGCCTGACACACAGAATACTAGCTGCTCTTGTTACTCTCGTCACTTTAAAGAGCTGCTTGTTCAAGCTGGTGTGCTCACCTCGTTGATAGCCAGCTGCTCCCCTCCTGGCTGCAGGTACCTGGGGTTGGCCTGACAGAGCTCTTCGAAGCTGTAGTCCTCCTCGCTCCCATTGTCATCCACTAGAGCCGAGGACTCGGAGCCTCCATCAGCAGCGACTGCAACGGAAATCAAACAGCAGGTAAAAACTCTGTGAAAAGTGACCACAGCCAACACAAGAACTCAATACCTCTTCCCTGCTGTGTACTTCCATTCGTTACAACTGTCTCAAATGGGCAGCTTGGAGAGCTAGCATGTTTCAGATAGGTTTGCTACTCTATGTGTTTCTTTCAAAACTGCACATTTGAGACCCAAGCTTGGGGTCTGTAACCTCCACACAGAGCGGCACTAATTACACAGCAGGGGAGAAGGCAGGGCTGAGGTGCATTGCTCTTTAGGGGGGAAGCTGGACAACGTCAACTAAGCACTTTAGAACCGCAGTACAAGGGTTATCATGAGCGAATTGCAATGCTTTGGGAGATACAGTACTGGGAGATAGCAGCTGCTCGTTTGTTTACCTCTCTAATGGGGTATCTATCTTGTAGACTAAGCTTCATATTGAATCCCCTCCGGTAGCGACGAGTACAGCCTTACAGCACTTCTACATGCAGCATCCACACCAAAAGTATGGGCATTGCTTAGCAATTCATTCTAAAGTTAATTGTAAATCAGGTACAAGCCCCTTTAAAAAGGCATTTATTTCTTTAAATCATGTGCCCTCTAAAGCCTAGATCAAGACAGCTCCCTAAAGAAGCTCACTGACGTGCAAGCGTTCGGTCCAAAGCGTTCGGTCCAAAGCGTTCGGTCCAAAGCGTTCGGTTCACTCAGCTCGCAGTTTTCATAAGCATTTCTTGACATTTAGAGATAAAGAGCGCACAGAGGGATCTGTGATACATCAAGCTCAAAGCTTCTGAGCAACAGGGACCCTTTAAGGCCTTGCTGTTTGATACAACCCACGGTGGAGCTGCCTTGACATTACCTATAAAAAAATGAGTCATCAATGATTCATCAAGACTAACTAGAAAGGGAAGCAGAATGAATTACCACACAGTGTGTCTGTGGCATTTAAAAGGTCATAGGCAGAGATTTTGAAAAAATCACTAACTACCTAAAACAACCGCCAGGCTTGTTCAAGCTGATTCTATCTACATAGAAAAGATAGAACGACGTCAAGCAGAACAAAGCTAGGCGATTAGATTTCTTCAATTAACACACAGCACCACAGTCTTAAACACACGGCACCTGCTTACAGTTTGCTAGCCACGAATCCCTTACAAATACACTGTGTAGCGTGTATACCACCACAGAAGGCAGTGTTTATCTTCTAAAATATGCAGGGGAGGTGTATTTTTAGTACCATGGTACTCAAAGCAGAAGTGGTACGAGTCAAAAAAAAAAAAAGAGAAGGGGGAGGAGTGGGTTTGTTCTGTTGTCTGTGCCTCAGCGGACTGCCTGGGTTTTAGGTGTCCTTTTCAGGGGGAGGAGTGGGTTTGTTCTGTTGCCTGTGCCTCAGCGGTCTGCCTGGGTTTTAGGTGTCCTTTTCAGGGGGAGGAGTGGGTTTGTTCTGTTGTCTGTGCCTCAGCGGACTGCCTGGGTTTTAGGTGTCCTTTTCAGCCTTGCAGAACACAGCTGTGAAGATCAGCAGACCCTGCGGTTGCTCTTTCAGTGCGAGTTACACAAGCCTGACACACTATCAGCTTTTGAACTCTGCTGCTTGTGACTGTGGGTCAGCTAAACCTCACAGGCAGATTCTAACGAATGAGCTTGAATCGGAAAGTGTTTCAAATCTATGAAGTTAACTATCTGGCCGAGCATCTGACACTGTAGGTATTTTGCTACGCTCCCATGAGCGAGGGTTTGGGAGTCTGCATCCACAGCTTTACAGTTAATAACCTGCTCCAGGATTGCTGCAGTGTTTAAGGAGGACGTAGCAGAGTTCTGAAAAACAGAGCTGGACACGTCCCCACGTGTGGCTACAACTGATTAAATAACGTACCTGTCATTTTTCTTTTCATTGTTAACATCCTGACAACTTTTTACACTTGGAACTTTAAAGTCGGTTCCAAAGTGTAAGGATTATTGCCCACATGGTCAAACAGGTACACAGCAACAATGATCCATGATGTGGTACGGAACAGAAAAGCCAGAGCACTTGTTTTCACTGCAGTGATTTAGAGGACAGATCTCAAACCCCAGTGCATTAGAGTGGCCATTTTGAAAAGAGCTTTGAAACAGACTTTTAAAGTTATAAGTGTAGAAAGTTGCCTGGATGTTAACAATGAAAAGTAAACAGTTGTACAACACGTGGGGACGTGTAACGCGATGTTTATGGAAACGCTGCTATTTACTGTACTCTTTAAGCAGGACACAGACAAGTGCTTTAATGTGAAATACAGACACAGCACAAGGTAAATGGACAAGCTGAAGAAAAAAAAAAAAGGTTTCTTAAAAATAAGTATATTGAGCACTTTTAGCTTAATAAAACCACATTTGGAGTCAGAATCCTAATCCTAAAATACGAATCCTAAAATATGAAACCCACAAACCCTATCCACACAATTATATTTAATATATGCCTAAGCCAAAACAACTAAAGTACTTCTGATCATATCTCTCATAAGTGCATGTGTTACGTCAATAATACCGTCCTGTACTTTTGTATAATGACAGCAGAACTCACCCATTTGCAGGCTTTCCAGACTCCAGAAGCGAGTCATTTCCCTCTTTGCTACCATCTCAGACGCTGTACTGTATTGCGATTTCAGCCCCGGAAAAAGAAGACCAACGTTTGCCTTGAAACAACAAGCCCTAAGCCATGGCCTGCTCCCACCTCAGCAGCAGCATACTCAACATGACCAGCGTAATCTGCAGCCTGGGGGATTGGTCAGAGCTCAGAGCTTCACTGTGCAGCATCCCAGACAGAGCCTCGCTGTGCATGCATCCCAGACAGACAGCAGTGTGCTCAGGATCTGACAGCCAGCCCAGCCCACTCACAAGAGCCCAGGCAGCCTCACAGTCATCACGGGGCTCCATTAGGGAGGTCAATTCAAAAACAATACCAATTACACTGCTCTGCCCTGCCTGACTCTGCCTCCCAGGGCACCGGCATGGAGTCGCCATGAAACAGCATTCCATTTCCCTCGCCTAGTAAACTGGGATTTCTGACTTTTACGTTTAATTAGATATCTGCATATTTCACATCATGTGTGCTGCTTATATAATCCAGATGTGTGGGTATGGTGTTTATCATACGCGCAGGTATGAAGAAAAAATAAAAAGGACTTTCAAAATGTTCAGGCCTACAATGGGCCCAATTCACAATGCTTTAACCGTCTAGCTGCTTGTTTTGATTAAATAAATAAATAAATGGTGTTACAAAAAAATAAAAAAACACAACACAACCAATACAAGATTCATACCATTATAAAACAGACAGAGTCAGCTCCAGTATAAAATGCACAGCAAGCCCCCGAGTTCTGAGTGTCATCACATTCTATTACAATTAAATCAACAGATACAGAGCCATCTCCAGTATAAAGTGTACAGTGAGTCAGGCCCTCATTCCGAGTGTCTCACAAACCCTCCCTGGGGCCCTGAGTACGTGACAGCCCCCCCGCGGAGTTCACACTGCACAGCGTCGGCCAGACCCCTACTACAACGTGCAAGCTGCACTGCAATATTCAGAGAGAGAGAGAGAGAGAGACAGAGAGAGAGAGAGAGAGAGAGAGAGACATGGAAGGGACTGTATTCTCTTTCAACGCAGCTCTAACTAATACAAAAAATGATGCTTAGAAAATGAGCAGCACATGGAAGCTTGGGCAGTGTGCTAGCATGATGTCTTTCCACTCTCCACGGCTGGATGACTGCAGTCCGTCTTATAGGCTGCGCACTGTATTTCTGAATAAAGAATCCTATTTTACCAATGCAATTGCCCTGATGTATTGCAGGTGCTGTACTTGGCATATGGATAAATGTCCGATTATACAGAAGCTGTCCTAAACGGTGTGCTTCTACACCATAGCTCTACCATCTTTACCCAACGATGTTTCCAGATGTAAACAGCATGTAGGATTCAGCAGTGTTGAAAACAGCTCTAATGCCAAGCTGTATGTGACCTGCATGGACCATCACGCACAGGCCTCACTGCTACAAGCATGGATTGCCACTTTGTCTATCACAGACTTGAAACATGAATTCTGCGTGGGCTGTGTCACTGAACCCCGCCCCCCCCCCCCTTCTCCGGTCTCTTCTGCTGACCTTTCACCCCTGTCTGGTGACTGTGGATGTGCTTCGGATTGGAGATTCTAATACACTGGACAGTACGTCTGTCTAACAACTGGGCATATAGGCAACACTTACACTTCAAAATGCTTATCTTTAAGTGTCTAGTGGAAATCATATTCTGGGGGGGGAGGGCGGACCACTGTATGCATCCACCACGTTTTTATTATTTCAGCTTTGGTCGACACAGTTTCATCAGGCAGCGACAGCGTAAAATAAAATGGGATTGGTTGGACTTACTGTTCGAGGCTCTCATTTGCCTCCTGCGGCCCACTCGATCCAGCCCAATTGGAGTGCTCTGGGAGAAGGTGAAAGGTCGGAATCTGGCAGAGACCGCTTTGTAAGGTGGCACCTGGTGTGAAGGAACCGGAGGCCGAGGGAGAGGCTGGAAAGAGAGGAAACAAAATGGAAAGAGAGGGTGTGAGAATACCGCGCGAGGGAGAGAACGAGCAGCGTGTGTGAATACTGCGCGAGGGAGAGAACGAGCAGCGGGTGTGAATACCTCGTGAGGGAGAGAACGAGCAGCGGGTGAGAATATTGCACAAGCAGCAGGTGGCCTAGCTCAGCTCACAGGATACATAGACTGCCCTACATCAGATTTACACAGAGGAGGAACAGTTTAAACAGACCGAATGTATTACTTACAATCAATTACTTACAACAAACCTCCAGTCTCCAGTACCCCCCATTCTTGTAAATAACTGGGAGGGGCTGTGGCCTGAAGGAACACCCTTTTCTATACCCTGTTCTAAAAATCGAAGTGTGATGCAAGCAGATCAGCAATGTTTCCATTATACCACTGTATATTCTATTTCACTATTTACAGGTTTTTAGCTATTTTTACAGATCTAATTAGCTACAATAAAACGATTCAGTTAATACAAAGGAAGAGTCAAGTCAGCACTTTGCTTTATTCCACTTGGTACTCTGTAATTAAAATCTTTGAAGAAAAACAAAATCTACAGCCCACGTAATGCACTTAACAGGAAAAGCTCCTTATAGAAATGCAAAGATTAGTTCTTTTCAACTTTTTGAAAATAAGCAGTTAGCTATTGTATAAAAGACCCGCTCTTACCCTTTATTTTCTCCGCCCCAAAAGGACCTTTTCTTTAAGGTGTTAGCAAGAGCCAATAGATGTGCGCAAGCAGCGAAACATTAATGCATTCTAGTGCTACATACTAGGCTCTATATGAAGAGCGTGCCTCAGAATGCACGAAGAGGCTCAGCCAATGCATGGCCGACACAAACCTGCTAGGTTACACCCTGGCTGGCGTTAACCACCACCCATTTCCACTGAAGACCTCAACATGAAACAAGTCTAAGACACTGTTTTACAACTGGGCACAAGCAGCTTTTTAAATAAAATGTTATCACTGCAGCAAAAGAAAACGTGGGTGAGTTCAAATGAAAGACAGAAGAAGATCAGGCATTCGATTTGATTAGTAACGAAAAGTTAAAGGTAGTCCCTTTCCATGCCAAAAGGAGGAAGGAACAAGATGAGAGACGTTGAAGCGCAGATTATAAAAAACCAGAAGCAGCAGCTCAAGCATGCTGACCGAGTGCAAGGCAGGCGAGTGCTCTGAAAGGGTCTCCGAGAAGCCTTACTTGTGCGAGGAGGAGGTCCTCGATCTCCTCTGCCTCGGGGCTGGGGTAGAAGCTGACTCCGATGACGGAGGTGGGTCTGTGTTTTCTGCTCCTGTGCTGGCCCCCGGCGGTGGTTGCCCGGTGGTGGTGGGACGGGGCAGTTTGCTCCTCTCCCTCTGTGCACTCCATGTCTTGGGACTCCACCGCTACACTGTGCTCCGGGATGGAGAACTTCCTGTTGGCCAGCTGGCCATAGTCCGACAGAGGCCGCTGCCGGCTCCTGCCTTTGCCTGCGCTCCCTCTTCGGGGGGCCAGCTTGTGCGAGTCCGGTTTCTCTTCCTCGGGGGCCTGAGACCCTCTCCACTGCTCCTCCGTGCAAACCTTGGGTAAACGTGAAGAGGCTGCATGAGCTCTACAGGGTTTGGATTAGGAGACATCACCCAGCAGCAGCACAGGGTTACAGGGTTGTCATCGTCTTTGCTGATTGAATAATACTACAATGCAGCTTCGCTGTCTCGAGTGAGCGGTTCATTACCTCTTCCCCTCCAAAACACAGAAGAGAAATGAATAATGGCAACTTTCATTTAAAATGCATTGGAGTTATATGAATTAAACGTTTACATAGTTAACCCTTAAATAAACATTATTTAAAACCACAAGCAGGGTCTTTTTAAAAATGTATCTATCACTGCTAAATGAAACGGAACATTTGCAGTATCCTGGTATTTAAGGCAGTCTGGGTGTTGTGACGGAGACACAGCGCTCTGCATTCACATGTCAGCTGTTTACTTAACGTATGAAATCCTTTTACAACAATGGAAATATTCTGCCCACCATCCTTTAACTGTACAGCTGTTATAGTTGTACTGACTTTAACCCTAAACACTGAAAGTCTGCTCAAGCACTTTCCAAACACAGATTTTTTTTTTTTTTTTTTTTACTGTTGAAGTAAGGGGTGCTTTTTAAAACAAACAAGCAAATAACGAAACAGGATAATTCATATTCATTTACTGAGTAATAACGAAATAGGACAATTCATATATTACTTTACTGAGTAATAACGAAACAGGATAATTCATATTCATTTACTGAGTAATAACTAAATAACATAATTAATATATTCATTTACTGTGTAATAACTAAACAGGACAATTCATATATCCATTTACTGAGTAATAACTAACATAATTAATATATTCATTTACTGTGTAATAACTAAAGAGGATAATTCATATATTCATTTACTGAGTTACCTACCTGCATAAAAAATCATCTACTTTAAAAAAACACCTTAAAGGGTACATGAGGACCTTTTTATTTTATTGTGTCACATGTTCCCATGTGTTGCTACAACTGTTTACGTAAGGTGTGTGTATTGTTTTAATTCATTTTATTTTTTTTACATTTTGACCACTTTTTTAAACTTTTAAATTGCATTCCCTGCCTCAAGATGGCTTCGCATGTACCCGCATGGACCTCTTAGAACTACATTTCCCATGCTCCTGCTCACATATGTAACTGAGATGGATTTACCAGCAGGAGGGTGATGGGAAATGATTAACACAAAATAATGAACACAATTAACACAATAACAACACCTTACCTAAACAGTTACAGCAACACGTGGGAACATGTAACACAATAAAATAAAAAGGTCCTTATGTACCCTTTAAAAAGGTCTAAATCTGTGAACCGTGAGCTCAAGAAAAGCTTGCTGGTAAATTACTGCCCTGTGAATCGAAGAGTGCTTTCAGCTTACCTCAAGATCAGTCACAGGAAAAGGTTTCCCACATACACACTGAAACACCACACAGCACTTGCCCACCATGGTTACTTATTATTTTTAATAAGATCCTTTTTGACAAGACTTATTTGACATCTAGCTGACTGGGTGTCCAGAGCACTCCACTGACACCACCGCTGTGAATTGTACTTTGTGACCGCTGTGTTGAAAAGTACATACTGTACCGTCATTCCCAGGAGCCACGGGCTACAGTAGAGCAAACATGAAAATAATAAAGATAAACAAAGCTGCTAACTTCACCGCACACAGCAGCACCGCAGCCTTCTTCCAGTTACACAACTCGCTAGACTCTGCAGCTTGAACTTATCAAGGACAACGCATTGCGCTAATCTATCTGCACTCTGCTGAAGCAGCAGGGAGAACTTTATTACAGTAATCATTTCTTTACAGTGGGTTACTCAGCATTAGGGATGCACATTCGTTCACAGTATAACTGTTAAACAAACATCAAGCCCTGATGTCTGTGTTAGACGACAAGTGCAATCCCTGCCTTTCACTTCCATTGAGAACCCAAACCCTGTTATCCTGTGATCGTACGATTCAGTGCAGTGTGGCTAAACACACGTCATAAAGGGTTCATAGGGACACTGTCACCGAGCAGAATGACTGACTCACTTGAACTTGTACAGGAGCTGTTATAATTACAGTTTACACTTGCCAGTTTTTTTTTTATCATAGGCTTACTGTTATCAGCGATTCCACTCACATATATCTGCACTTTGAACAGGTCACTTTACTCCAAGCTTTAAAAGGGTAATTGATGTATGTAAAAGGCAGGGTCAAGGCTAAAGCAAATGGGCTGAACCTAAACAAATGGGATACAGTTAAGTCAAGGAAAAGGGATCAAGTTTTGCTTACAAACTACAGTGGCATAAATGGAAGATTAAAAAAATGCATTTGTTTTCATACACACAAAAGACTCAGACAGTGGATCCTATACTGTATCTACAGCTCAGCATTTCCTTTTCCAGCATCATCGAGATGTTGGGCACACGAAGGTCCTTTCCTCGGAAAGCAAACAGAATTGTCGAATCACAAGTAAGGATGAACAAAAAGCTAATTCTTTGCAGGTATTGTGGTATTGAGGCTGTGTCGTCCAGTGGTTAAAGAAAAGGGCTTGTAACCAGGAGGTCCCCGGTTCAAATCCCACCTCAGCCACTGACTCATTGTGTGACCCTGAGCAAGTCACTTAACCTCCTTCTGCTCCGTCTTTCGGGTGAGACGTAATTGTAAGCGACTCTGCAGCTGATGCATAGTTCACATACCCTAGTCTCTGTAAGTCGCCTTGGATAAAGGTGTTTGCAAAATAAACAAATAATAATAATATTTGTTGAAAGAGCACAGAAAAGGTCAGCTTTAATCATTAACCAAGGCAGAGCCCTGATTCCTTCTACAAACCAGATCCCAGAGATGTTGATGGAAATGAAGCTCAATATTAGAAGGATTGGTTGCATCATGTGGACCACCCTTGTCAAAAACAACGCGCAGGTTAGTTTGCTCTCCGTCGGTCACTTAAGCTGAGGGAACACAAAGCCACTGTGGCTTGGAACTTGGTTTCAGGAGACTAGGTTTCAGACAACTGCATGGCACACCAAGGTAGAATTGGGGTTTGATACAGCAAAGCTGCCTCAAACTAGGTCTCCTGGAACCAGGTTTCAAGCCAATGTTCCTAAAAAAGTGGCTTCATGTTCCCTCAGCTTAAGAAAAGACAGCACAGGTTAGACAGCATATTAGGAAGGTAAACTAAGGCTCCCGATTGCCACCCAAGGAATGACAATCATTTGATTGATGCACAGTTCACTTCCTAATGGGACTGCCTCAGAGGTTTCAGCACGTATCCAGTAATAATATGGTCTTTGTAATAATTACCTTTGTTAACCTATTTTATCAAACATTATCACTGTAAGCCAATATAGGCTTGCTAGGCCTCACACCTGCAGGGAATTGTATGAGACGTTTCTGTAGCCACAGCAAGCTACACTGCACTTTCAGTTAGACTGGTTCGTAAAGTGAAACCAGTATTACTGCAAATAGAGCCACGAGTTGTGTATGCACAGGAAATGCTGCTCGCTAATTTGGATGCACACACCGAGTCTGTGGTGGTAATGTATTGAAGCCCTGCGGACGTTTCTGCACATTCTGGTCACAATAAAAAAAAACTCTCAAACATGTCAAAAACTCCCACACGACCTGCTGTATAGAGAACAGCCCTGTCTGCAGGGATCAGCCAGCGACTGAGTTTGACCAGGTCTATAAATCTGTGTGCTATGGGAGCACCACGGCTCTTTGCATCGGAAGGTTAGGGTGCGTACTGTATACTGCTGGGGACACCCTTCTTTCTATGGCAGCCCTTCTTTCTCTATTTTCATCATATTACATTCAGCCACAGCAAACCAGCAGTGGGCATCAAACCAACAGCCTTTCAAATGAAAGCCCCCCCCAACCCCACACATTGCAATCATTCAAGTTTGCTTGAAGGTCTAAAGCCAGCGTTTCAACTACTGTTATTTTTAACGCAGTCTGGAGTATCAATGGACTGCAGGTTTTTATTGTGGAGTTGCTGAAGCCAGCGTGCAATCTTGATTATATCCTATTACGCACTTTGGATTCACATTTCTGTGCTGACTACTTCCTTCAGCATCAGTGCAGCCCGTGACAATGAGACAACGTCACAGAGCCTGGACTTACTGCAACAGAACACCAGGCTCAAGCAATGCCACTCTAGCTGTACTGTGAATGTGAAGCTGGCAAGTATACTTATAGCAACCAAAACGCAGCCAGTTTATTTGAAATTGGGCTGCTTGTCACTTCTGTTGTAACCTCTGCTCTACCACCCAGTGGTCTTGAACATGATCCAAAGCTGATTCAGCTTCCACTACCCCCACAGCGCCCACGTACCAGTTGACAAACACAGACTCTGCACACAGTGCAAGGTTTAGGAAATGCTTTCTGCCAGATCAGTTTGTCACACAATTGTCCTTTGTAAGACTGCAATACTGACGCACTAGGGTATTAAAGCTCAAATAATAGGCAACTTTAATGAACTTTTAGAGGGAAATCTTTGCAGGGGGGGGGGGGTACATGCAACAATGAGCAATGGATCAATATCTATCTGCTTTCAGTTTACACATCATTAACAACTGCCCTCCACCTTTCCTTCACAGCTACAACGTTAACTAACTTGGGGTGCTCGGTTTTTTAGGTGTAATTACACAAACTAGCCAGAAGATGGCAACACATAACTAGGTATTGGAACCTGTGTTCTTAAAATGATAAACTCACTGAACACGTGCATAGTGCTGTTATTACTGAACCATAATTCCCATCCGTCAAGCTTCAATGCAAGTTAAGAACCTGCCACAACACTTAACTGTACAATATCTGACAGCACCCAGTACTGTAATAAGCAAGCCAAAACACTGGATATGGTGTTTGAAGTCTGTTTCAATTCAACGGTCCGGTTAAAACACAGAAACAGATGAATGAACCAGAACGGCACACTGCAGTACCTGTAGCCCTGCCAAGAATCACAGCCAGCTTGCTTTAATAAAAGTGAGACGTTTTATTATTTATTTATTTTTTTAAACAAAAATGTTCCCGTGGCTTGCATCAATGAACATTATGAGTACCAGTGTATGATACTGACAGCGAGTGGCTGTGTTAATATAACAGCTGACTCTGAGACATTGACAATGAATGCATTCGAGATCTAAGTAATACGATGTGGTGATGCACTGGGAATGCTCGCTGCAGAAGCACACAGAGCTGTATCTTCGAGATCTAAGTAATACGATGTGGTGATGCACTGGGAATGCACACTGTAGAAGCACACAGAGCTGTATCTTCGAGATCTAAGTAATACGATGTGGTGATGCACCGGGAATGCACGCTGCAGAAACACACAGAGCTGTATCTTAGACTGCTGGATCATTCTCAGGACAGACTTCTCTAATGTGGGCAGCACAGCAAGGCATTCCTCAGCTCTTCCCCTGATGTCGGTTTGTACATTTTTAAAGCTGTTTAAAGAAAGACAAAAGTCCCAGGAACCTGTGCTAGCTGTTGTCAGCTGATCTAGAGGTGTGAAGAAAGCATATTGGACAGATCCTTAACACAGCAATGAAGCTGTTTTCAGAGATTTCAATTAAAGCATTGCTTTAGTTTCACACCGACTTGCCCCCAGGCACTGAATACACAATCCTGAGGGAGGTGCAAAGTTTAAAATCAGAACCATTTTGTGACAGCCATTAAGTGTCATTCAATCTGAATTCTGACGGCACTTTCAGAGCTCTGTGATTGGCTGGTTGCTAGGGGGGTAGCCATTAAGATGCCTTTGCTAAAAAGCAGGTACTTATGATATACTGTATATATACATGTACAGTTATGGCCAAAGGTTTTGCATCGCCCTATAGAATTAACACATTTTGCTTCATAAAGTCGAATGAAACCTAACAATGCTACATTAACATATTGAATTACATAGACATTGCAATATCACTGTAGTTTCTTTGACTACAGGATGTTAAATAAAAAGATCTAAATTACGTTCATATACATATATGTTTTTTCTCAACCCTAAAATTCTAGGTGATATATAGATATGGCAAATAAAACCCAGAAAGCAAATAATAATCTGCAGTGGTCCCTCGATATTTCACTAATTTGACCGATTCACTGTAGCGCCATATTGCCAGCAGACTGTACAAGTACCTTATTTTACTGTATAAGGGCCTTCCACTAATCCACTGTTCTCACATGTTGTTTTATGTGCACTGCACTGCGAGCAGGACTGTATTCAAGCCCCTCAATGAAACTCTTTCAATCTCACCTCCTCTCTCTTCTCCTCCACCTCTGGGGCAGCGTTCAGGCTCTGCTGCGAGTGGCTGCTGATCCCGCTGTCCTCGTTGGCCTCGTCATAATAAACCGTCTGGACTAATTCCTGGAAACACACAGGGCTCTTCCCTGCTCTGGGAGCCTGGCCCTCGCTCCGGCCGTCGCTGTCCATGGAGCTCAGAGACAGCGTGCTGTGCCGGTTGGGACAGTGAAAGGGGGTGTTGCCCTTCAGCTTTTCAGTGCTAGGGCTCCGAGGTTTAGGAGCCGTGGGCCTCACTGGGGTACTGGGCAGCTCGGAATCAAAGACAAACTGAGAGGCACTTTCTGGTTCGCAGTCTGAATAGAAGACCTCGTTGTTAGTGCTGGAGGGGCTGAGTGGGCTGAGTGGGCTGGTGATGTCTGGACTCAGGCAGGAGGGAGCCTTGTTGCTTTTAGCATCCTGGACCAGAGGAGGGCTCTGTGCGTCGACAGTGTCTGAGAGTATATGGGGTTCTGCACGAGCAGGAGGCTTCAGCGGAGTCCTGGCTGGGGAAAGGCCGCGTCGTCGTTCGTTCTCAGAGGAGCTGGAAACTCTCCTGGAATAGTCGTCGTGCAGCCTGCTGTTGGGCCTGGCCCTGCTGGCCGGCTCACTCGGAGGCGGGGGGCTTTCCTTCCTCCTGGCCGCGTCCGTCACGCCGCTGACCAGCTTGAGCACCCGGTCAAAATCTTTGGCTCTGATGGGGCTTTTCCAGCGCTTAGACCTCCTCTCCACACCGGGGATCTTATCCGGGTCCATGGAAGACGTGCTGACAGCCCTCCCGATCCTCTGGCTCTCGTTCGCCGGCTTGGGGTCGGCCAGGTTGGAGGTGGACTTCCTCTTGAAGGAGCTCTTCTTCAGGAAGTTGAGGTTGTCGATGCTTTTGCTCCGTCGGTACACAACCTTGCCGCTGTCCATATCGGAGTGAGGGCAGCCCCGTGGCTCCTGTATGACTGGGGAGAGGGGTCTGGGGCAGTTCGAGCGGTCCTCCCCTTTGCCGCTGTCCAGCAGGTTGATGCGCCCCACCCCATAGGCCCGGCGAATGCTCCGAGAGCGATGCGTGTTCCTCTGGAACGAGTCGTCCCGCTCCTCCACGTCCGACCCGTCTGACGTCAGCCCGTCCCCTGAGCCCTTGAAGTCCTGCAGGGCACTGGAGTGCGAGAAGCGGTTGTTCTGCCCCTGGACGCAAACCCTGTTCGGCACCCGCTTGCTGAGGCCGTTTCCCAGGCCCTCCTCATTCACCAGCTCTGGGGTTTCCCGGGCTTGAATGCCTTGGAAGACAGAAGACTTGAGCTTCTTGAAAGAGCCCATTTTCCTCAGGGAGGACAGCGCGTTCCAGGTGGGAGAGCTGCCCGGCATGATCACGGAACGGGGCCTCTCAGCGCTGGAGCTGCTCCTTTTCCGAGGGGTGGAGAAGAAGCGCATGATCTTGGAAGGGCTCAGCTTGTCCTCCTGTCCATCCAGCTCGCTGCAGTGGACACTGTCCACCATGCCGTTCTCAGAGTTCAGCTCATTCAGAGTTCTCGGTTTAACGTCCTCCGTGGCCACAGCAGTCTCTGCGCTGCCGTTGGAGCAGCCGTGTGGAAAGGATGTCATGCTGGTCCCATTGCTACTGGAGTGCAGGCAGACTGTTTCCTTGGCTGGATCTGGGCTGCTGTCCTCGACTGTGGAGCCGGGCTCATGCAATTCCTCGACGGCACCTCCTCTCCTCTCCGTCTCACATGCGCTGTACGGAGTCAGGTCTTCAGTGGATTGCACTGCCTGGGACAAAGGAAACAAAAGGCAGGTTTAGCAAGTCTTTTTCACACGTTACAAAGGGGAATCAGTCCCTTTGTGGAAACTGAGTAACACGAGGAACATTATCAGATCAACAATAAGCCCTCACGTGACTGGGAAAAGAGCCCTTCTACCTCCACAGCCTGTTTAACCGTTCAACCGTCTGCCTGCTGGAGGTGAAATATAGTCCCCTATTCAGGAGCAAGCTAAGGGGCTATATGCAGTATATTCCCAAGACCTGCCTTCACAATGCATAGACACCAGCTCCTAGATACAGTTTGCATAAAGCTTTTACTTTAAAGACAAGCATCTTAACCACTTCATTTTGATATATTTTGAATCCGATCAATTAACATCACTGCTTAAACCTCCAGATTTTTAATAACCACTGTCAGGAAACAGAACACTTGTTCTTATGAAGAAAGAAAGAAAAAGGAATGAATTAACAAGGGGTCAACAGTAATACAGCCATGCTATGCACACTGCAAAAGAGGCTACCCACCGCGACATGAACTTTGAAAGGGTCAGCAGGCTATTGTTACCACCTTATTGTGGCGTCCACAGTGGTCATGTGAACCGCGAGGACTGATGAGAAACAGGAAGTAAAGTGCCTTAGCAACCAGAGAGAACAGAGGAGCTGGGAGAAGCACTCAGCCCAGCCTGGGGAAATCAAACGACAGGGTGTGTGTGCTTTGCAAGCCCTATGGATTCCCTGGTGGCCTTTAAATTAAACAGTATTTGGACGCTACAATGAGCAAGTCTCTCCAAAAGTAATGAAGCTCCAGTGAAAGGGGCAGAACACACTTAAAGACAGGTTGACAATGGTGCTCTATAGTGCAAAGGGAAGGGTTTTTAGCATGCCTTTTCAAAGAACTTTTACATCAATGGATCAAAATGCATACTGTAAAACTAAACCAGCAAATACATAAAAAACCAATACAATAAACAATAAAAACTAGAAGCAAAAATAACATCATGCATTTCAAACATGTTCTCATGCTTTTGAAAAAAAAAATAGTGTATAAATAATTTTTAGTCATAATTTCTAAGAAATAATTATTAGCGGTATCCAAGAATTATAATCAAAGGAGCTTTTACCTACAAGGAAGGACTACACAGCAAGTGTTTTGGTTTGGACAGTAATTGTTACAACAATTACATTTCAGTCCAATATTCTCTGAAAAAAAAAAAAGCTAACTCAAAGTGCAATTTGTTCCTGTTATAAACTAATCTACAGGTTTGGAAGAGTGTCATGTAACTGTAGAAACCAGGGCAACTGAAATAAAACCAGTTATTAAGCACCATCGAAATGCAAAAAAAAAATATTATAATAAATAAATACAAAAAACAGGCCATGTGGAAATGCAAACGCATTATTAGAACAATGAACACTGCAAAAACTTTCCATGAGTAATTACCAAGCAGCCAACTCCTTTAAGACAGTCCCACAGCCTTCAGTTCAGAAAGCAGTGATTGCACAGCTCCTACAGCAAGAAGGGTCCACACTCTCTTTATATAAACTGAACCCACAGGAAAACATTGCAGCTCCGTGGATCCTAAAGACAACAGCTGCATGCAACAAAATCTTAAATTTAAAACACCCGCGGAGAAGGAAAAAGTAGAACAGAAAAAAACAAACAAACATTGCTTCTTACAGAAAAAGCACAAAAGACACACAGAGCTTTACAAGAGCCCTGCAAACAAGGAGCCTCAGTGCCAGGCAGATTTAATCTCAGGACCAGTCTGACTGGCCCCAGCACAAAGCAGCCATACTAACCTTGTTACACATCACTAGGGCAGCCAAGAAGATCCCATTACTAACAAAACAAGAAAGGTTCTGGAATCCACCGAGGAGAAAGAGTGACAGTGAGAGCAGTTCTAGAATTCACAGAGGAGAGAGAGTGACAGTGAGAGCAGTTCTAGAATCCACCGAGGAAAGAGAGTGACAGTGAGAGCAGTTCTAGGATCCACTGAGGAGAGAGAGTGACAGTGAGAGCAGTTCTAGAATCCACCGAGGAAAGAGAGTGACAGTGAGAGCAGTTCTAGAATCCACAGAGGAGAGAGAGTGACAGTGAGAGCAGTTCTAGAATCCACCGAGGAGAGAGAGTGACAGTGAGAGCAGTTCTAGGATCCACTGAGGAGAGAGAGTGACAGTGAGAGCAGCAGCAGATGCTGTAACTCCAAGTAACAAGTAGATTGTGAGTAGCAGGGACTTTGAACAGCGTGGAGAGAGGGAGAGAGAGAGGGGCGGAGAGGGAGGGGGCAGGTACTAGTGTGAGAACCTGCCTGCCTGCTTGTTTGTTTGGGAGCTATCACATCTCAGAAGGACAATGGCAGAGAAGGGGGTGAAGAGTGTCACAGATTGATGTGAGTGGAGGAGTGGGGTTTGGGGAGTGGGTGGGGGTTTAATCCACACACATTAAAAGATGCCAACAGTAAAAACACAATGGGCTTTACCAAAGTTCTATAAAGAAGGGGAACCAGCTAAACAGAGAAGTGAAGTCTAATGCTTTACTAACTCAATTTGCAGAATGAATCAGTCAGCCAATATGATCTAATCAGATGAATGCTGTTTGATTTATACAGAGAGAATATAAAAGCAGTTATATGCTGCTTTTTAA
Source organism: Acipenser ruthenus (assembly GCF_902713425.1). Taxonomy (NCBI): domain Eukaryota; kingdom Metazoa; phylum Chordata; class Actinopteri; order Acipenseriformes; family Acipenseridae; genus Acipenser; species Acipenser ruthenus. Next base: position 1,698,834 of record NC_081196.1, read on the forward strand.
AGTTTTTTTTAGTTTGAGAGGCGCTGGTGCAGTTTGAGAGGCGCTGGTGCAGTTTGAGAGGGGCTGGTGCAGTTTGAGAGGGGCTGGTGCAGTTTGAGAGGGGCTGGTGCAGTTTGAGAGGGGCGGGTGCAGTTTGAGAGGCGTGGGTGCAGTTTGAGAGGCGCGGGTGCAGTTTGAGAGGGGCTGGTGCTGGCAATGAGGGTGTGTATTACTCTCAGATGAACACATTCAAACAGGACAATAGAAACAGGCTTTCATATTTATTTATGATTTAATCCTTACTTATGTATACTTCCATATGTTTAACATTATTTTCTTTTATGTTCTAAACTAAAAGCTGATAATAAAAATATATTTAAAAAAAGCAGGCTTTCTTTCTATGCCTTTTACAGTTTACGGTTTTTCAGTTTTAAAATGGAATGAGTAATTGTTTCACAGCTCAAACTTCTCATTTGTTCACATTAATAAATCATAAGTGAAATAAATCGTCTTCATGCCTCAGTTAAAAGACATGATTTAACCAACCACAGGTAAAAAATTAACTCCAGAAGTACATGTGGCAGAGTGACTGGAGGGGAGTTCTAATTGGCCATCGTCATGGAGACTGGACTGCTTGGTCCCAGAGTTCCAGCTAACAGAGGTGTGCCATCAACACAAGTTTGTGTCCATGGAAACCGTGACGCTACTAGGCAGTTAGCAGTCGGCCAGGCAGAAAGACAGTAGACCGTACTCTGCAGGAGCCTTGAAATAAAGAAGTGCTGCTTTCAGAGAACACTGCTGTTCTAAACGAGAGTTCCTGGTTATAGTTATAGTCCTCCTGGGCCCTCTTTTAAATTAAAGACCCTAACTGAATGGGCTGACAGGAGCGTGTTATTGTTTTTCTGACATCACCACCGGTTTGTCTTCTCTGAGTCCCCAGCACTGTGCTTGAAGGGCATGAAGCCTCTTCCAGTCAGGTAAATACAAGCTGCAGTGTGATGATACATGGCCATCTCTGTCACAGTGCTTCTCAACACACAGTGTCTGCTCTACCAGGCATCTGTCACAGCGTCTATTCAAACAGCCATGCAAGCTGATCTATGTGCTAATAACACAGACATCATGTTTCAAACATGTACCACTCCGTGCTTTACTTAGTTTCCAATAGAAATGCCTGGCGCATGTCATTATGTGCCAGTTAAGGGACCACCGCATCCTAGAGTTTTGAAAAATGTTATTTGTTATATGAATTATAGAACGTGGTGGCTAGTCCCTCGTATTTATCTTTGCAAGGCGCTACTGTAATTTATCAGCAAACAACTACAATAACATAAATCTGTAAAGTGAATTGTGAAAAGGCAAAGAAACGTAATTAAATCGAAGAAACTTGTCTGTCGCAAAGAAAGCCCTCCTCAATTACAGCTGTCGTAACTTTCAGGAAAGGCACCTTCTACCAATGAGCGGAAAATAAAGTAATTAAGAAAATCTGCTGGTAACAGAGGTGATTAAAAAAGCAATGCAACTGGAGGAGCACAATCCTCACAGGAGAGTCTGCCTGAGCTGGAGAACACGAGCACACTAAATAATCACACGCTGCGGAACTTACTTTAAGTCTGCTTGGGACTACGGGATTCAATGCTAATCACACTGGCGTTGATTACCACACTCCCAGATCACACAGAATACAAGGCGTTAAAAGGAACAGCTGCATTATAGGGGTTTTATATACAGATCATTGTTTTAATTATATTAGAGGCCCAGTCTGACGACAAGAAGATGAGCTTCAGCAGGGTGTTAATAAGGACGTGTGCGTCCCTTTCATGGGGGTACACTGTTCATTGAACTGCAGTGAGACTGCATGATATTACATTTACAAAAGCCACACATGCTATTAGAATGCTTCAAAGGGTGTGTGTGCCACTGGGGCAATGCTAACTGTCTGCAACTGAACATGCGCTGTGTTTCAATGCTTCACATAAAGCAATGGCTTAGAAAGGGTGAAAGCCAAATTGACTGGAAAATGTAAAAGCAACAAATAAACACATCAATAAATTGAGAAACACAAGATTACAAAATCCTTAGCAATCTTCTCGGAATCCTCCTCCTTCGCTGAACCTGGATATTACTGTACAGTACACAGTAAAAGCCAAGAGAAACACAGAGTGCAAACCCACACTTATCTCTGACTCCGCAAACTGCATACAGTGCATGGCACTGAGCACAGCTGCAGCTCACACCCTGGCTGCTTGCCTTGAGACATCGGCCAGGAAGTGTCAAGTGGTACGTTAACTTTCACAAATTCAAGCTTAGTCTTCATTTAAATGCAAATCGCTACAATAGGGGAACAATGGGCCCTCTTACAGAGCCACGTTTGTATTTCAATTGCAAAGCTAAAACGTACCAAGCTAAAAACATGCAACATAACGCTACATTCTGAAAGCTATTGACTCCAAAACATCATTAGCATGCTACTTTCACAGAGTAATAACACACCCAATAAAGTTACTAAAGCACAACTACACGACGCAGGCATTCGGTGCCGGGGGCTTGTGACTCGTCCTGAGCTGTTCCTTGTTACTTTCAGAATTGTAAATGGCGCCCCTCCCCCATCAAGCAAAAATAATGTGAATGACGATTTGGATTACGAGCTTTGAGAATGTAGCCCGTCCAGTCCTCAGCAGGAGTAACTGCTTCTTAAATTCAAGCCTTCCCTCCCAATTCCCTTCTTTCAGTTTCTAATGAATATACATTTAAAAAGCTAACACAATAAAAACAAGACAAACAGCCTTTCTCTAACCAGCACTTTAACAGAACTTGTGAATTTTGAGCACAATGCGGTTGCCAACGATGGTGAAAAAACAACAATAAAAATCAATCACTGTATAGTATCACTCGAAGGGGATTTCTAAACATTTTTCATGGTGTCCAACTATAAACAAATGCTCTGTCCTTCACTTACAAGAGCCCTTACAAGCAACACGTTACCACACTGATCCAGTCTTCATTACAGCAGCAAAGCACCTCCCGAAATCATCCCTGTGGTACTTTTCTGAATCAATAATCAATAAAGACAGCAGCAGCAGCTGTCCCGGTGCTTTGACCAGGACAAGCATTCACAGCGACCCTGTCTGACTAAAGCTACTGTAGACCTGCTGGAATAAAACGGCTCTCCTGAAACAATACACTCAAGGGCCATCAAAAGAAACTATTCATTTCTCACTGTACTAGACGACAGCCTTTCATCTAGCAAGCTGGGCACTTGATAACCTGTCTGATGTGTTCATTGGATGCTAATCTGATTTCTATTGTTTAGATGTTTTCTTTTTCAGTTAAATGACCTTTTTATTACAGTACCACTTCCCTGAGATGTAATCAGTTTATTTATTTATGTATCTGTAATTCATCTGCATTGTCTTCAAAGTCATTCTTGCTGTAAGAAGCTTACTAACAGCTAGTACAACTGGTTTTCCCCCCACCATATATGACAACACAAGGACAGGTTTAAAAATATAATATGACATCACAGTCCCCTCCAGTGTCAGAACCTAACCTTTTACAGGGTCATGCAGCTTTCAGAACACAGAATTAGAACTCTGAATGAAATATCAAGAACCTTTTCCAATCACGTCTACCTCTAACTCTGCTTGCCTGTAGATGTTCTAGCTATGTGCAATGCTCTGACTGCTGGTATCTACAGCTGTTCCCAGCTCTTGTGATGTTGGCTGACACAAAATGACGTTGCAGTGCGCCAGAACCCAGGAAGGGTCCACAGCAAAGCCAGGGCAGAGATTTCTCTTTTGTTCTAGAAAGGGAACTGAATGAAATGTTCTTCACGACTCGATGAAGGACTCCGGCGGTCTGGCCTGGTCCCTTCCTCAAATCTGCACGGCCAGCACTGATGCTTGTTAATAAACCCATGGGAGTAAAGCTGGGTAGATACAACTGTACATGAGCTGGCCCTTTCTAACACAGCAGGTTTAATCCCTGTGCTGAGGACTGCGTCACAGTGTCTTCAGAATCCCACTCATTCTCCAGATCAATGGAGAGAAGCGCCAGCTTCCCCACCCCCTGTCACTCCTTCCAACGTCCTAACCTTGCAGTCACATCCCAGGGACAATACTTTGCTTCGGTACACTGAAGAGTGATAGGGTTCCGCTGCATGATTTGTTAGTTAAGGACTTTGGCGTCTGTCGATAGCAGTTAGAAGTTACCACCCCTGACAAGACTACAGCGGGATGTCAACAAGCCCCTTTTTTGTTGAAGGATAAGTGTGTGAGTGAAGAGTACACAGAGCAGGAATACAGTGCATTAGGGGCTCAGTGTAACATATAAAAGTCCGACTAGAGCACCACAAAGCACCACTAGAGAAGCACCACCTTTCGTCAGATCTTGGTTTTACAGTATTTTAACATCCAGTCATCTAGTACTCCCCCCTCCCCCGCCCCCCCATTCCTTATGTCTTATAACCTAGTGACCCTGTGGACGTGTTGTCAGAACGAGTGAAGTCTCAGTTTGCAGATCTGATATTTGGAGGATTTTGTCCCACTAAATAACACATCCGTTTGCTCCCTTTGAAGCTGTTGCTGCTGATAGAGATAAACGACATTAACGACTAAAATGACTAAAAAGACGTCAACAGCCCTGGGGGGTGGGCAGCTTGTTAGAGTAGACGCTGGTAGCGCTCGATTTGTAGAAGGTCATTGCATTCTGGGTAGCTACAGTAGCTGCAGATGTTGAGAAAATGGAAAAGGGAGTCCAGGGGATTTTGATGCAGTGTGTGTGTGGCAGGCGGCTACAATTCCAGTTACTTCTCCCTTTGTTGTCTCTGCTTCCTCTGTCAAAAGAGACCCCCACCCCCAATAGAGTCCTTCTGCGGAGCCTGGGGCAGAACCAGTATGACCTCATCAGAGCCGGGTATATAGAAGCCATCGCAGCCCAGTGACTCACTGGAGTAGCCTGGGCTGGTTTTCCATTAGCCACCCACAGATCTCTCCATGCAGACACCTAAACCACAGAGGCAGGGGGGGCCCCCAGCAATGAACTGGGTCGGAGACACACTGGCTGTTAATAGACCCGTCCCATAACCTACATTGGCAAAGGAAGCTGGATTAGCCATGCATGACACATTGGAGCAGTCATTCAGCTCTTTGGATAAATCCTGGAGAATAGTGAAGCCTGTGTTTCTACAAGGGCGTATCATTCCACTTTCCTATTCCAACTGCTTTGATGACATCACTGACATTTGTCTACAGCGTTCCATTAAAATGATTACAGAATGACTGTCGGGAACAGCCAGATATTTACTGTTAATAAGGAACTTTGGTATTTTGAACTCATTTTATTTTAGATCTGTTCCAGTAAGATATACAATACTGTAATTCGAACGACTTCGTTCGTTCTTAACGTACAGGTTTTATTTAAGAGGACAGCGGCCAAAAACGCAATGAAAAGGAGAGGACTGTCTCCTGATAACTGGAGGTCCTACTGTAGTTCCAAAAGCGTGTGTTCTGGAGCTACGCAAACATCAAAGGCAGAGCAGGGTTATGTTTTTTATTATGGTCTGGTAACCACATCTTGAAATCTGGTACGGTTCTTCCGTTATGATCAAGTGGGAAACCAGACTGCAGGAAAGAAAGAAAGAAAGAAAGAAAGAAAGAAAGAAAGCAAGAAAGAAAGAGGATCTGTTTGAGTCAAGTTGAATAGGCCGCTTTCTGCAAGCTCCTTTTTCATTGAAACAAGTGTCTCAAGTTTCATAGTGCTTGCCCTTGGCTGGGACCCGGCTCCGACACAGTGGTATTAACTGCTGCTTCTTTTAGGGGCACCATTGGAAACTGTTTTAAAACTTGAGATGTATTTTCAGGGCACAACACTTCAAATGGAACTGCTAGCCTGCCTCCCTGAAGTTTTTTAAGAAATCCATTATTTTTGCAGAATGGCACAGTAAGGACTGTTGTCTGATTTTGACGACAAGGGAATGTTTCTCTCATGAACTATTTGGACTTAACAGAACACTTGCCATTTCCCAGATTACAATGAAAACATTATTCAGTAAATCGGTTTATGCAATTCGTCGCCCCATAGTTGCAGAACACTGGTAAAAGTAATAAATAATACTACTAATTATATATATATATATATATATATATATATATATATATATATATATATATATATATTTTTTTTTTTTTTAATAACCCATACAGAAATACCCGTTTAGTGTTTTTATTTCAACTAAGGTAATTTTGGCAATGTTAAAGTATGTCACTAACTAGGCTAGTTTTCATAATGTTTTTGAAATCTGCATACATGCATGGATGCATACATGTTAAATATTGGCAAAATATGTCTTCAATCTAATTACTCACTAATTCGAGGGACAGTGCATAACTGACGGAAGGCTCTGTAGCAATAAAAGAAAACAGAATCTTTGTGCCACACACTGGCCAGCATCTTGATGGAAGCTCATAGTAAAAGAATAGCCAATAGGAAACAACAGCAGTTAATACAGCAAGGACAGTGGACGGTCAAGCTGTCATTCTCATGGCCCTTTAACTTTTGACTAGGCGCCCCGAGGATTCTGAGACATTCCGTGCAACACGTCAGTGTGTGAATTGTAACTAACAGCAACAGAAACATGCATACTGCGCGGCTCCTTCTGTAATGAATCGTTTAAAGAGAGAACTCATTTAGTAGCAGCGAATGTATTTGGGGTACATTCCAGAGTTCCCTAACTTCACTAAGGACTGCTGTAAAACCACAGGACTGGGCTCCGATTTTAAGCACTGCGACAATCAAGTCACTAACGACATACTGTAATAATATTAGTGTGGGTGTCTGTGGCAATCTGTGTTTCAGGTGACAGGAGGCACACCTCAGGGCAAGGAGCTGCTCATTTGAATCCTGCTTGGGGATACCCTGGGCCTGCTCCTTCTGTAGACACCCCAGCAGGGTCGTGGGAACATGCTGTGCATCCAGGGGAGCCATGAGAAACAGGGGTCCCGTCTGCACTGCTTACAACAAAGAGTTCAGAATTTAGTTGTGAGCAAACATCACGGGTGATTAGGATGGTTTCTATGGGCGTTTTCAGCACTTGCAGAATCCCAAAGATTTTTATACAAGATTGTTATTGACACATTAACTACTTACAAGACCCTAATGGCAATGTCACTACCCTAATTCTATAGAGCCTAAGACTCCCCTATTCAACCAGAATCAAACATTAATATATATATATATATATATATATATATATATATTTTTTTTTTTTTTAATAATCTCATATGAAATAGACCATGGCGGTGGGGGTCAGGGGGTCGATGCGGTTTAGGGATCTCAAAGCCCTCGGATGCGGTTTAGGGATGTAACCCCGGGCTGTAACCTCAGGGGTTAGGGTCCCGAGTGGTGGTCTCAGTTTGAGACCATTCTTGTACAGGGACGCCTGGGGCTCTTCAGTCTGGTAGGGGAGGAGACTGCCGATCGGGGGTCCGGCACCAACTGGAATCAGCAAAGGATAACTAAACTAAAGAGTGCACAACTAATTGATTTGGATTAGCTCTCTATCCTGAGTGGCCGCTTCAGCTGCAGTTGGTTTTATGTCTTATATATCTATAGCATCAATCTCAGCTGTGTTCAGAGATGCCCAAGGCTGTTTCAGTGATGAAAAGGTCTGCTAAGCAATTCTGGATTTTACCTTCTGAAAAAAAAAAAAAAAAGCAATTAATCCTAGGGTAGGCTACTTGCACTCAGTGACAACCACTTGTAACAGGGTCTGTATTTCTTATGAAATTCTCTAACCCTTTTTGATAACGCAATCAATGTTTACCCCACAGGATGCAGGATGACTGAGCCACATACAACACTGTGAAGCCCTTTATATCAACAGCATTCTTTAATAAGAAAACCTCAATTAGACGGCAACAAAGCAACAAAAAAACATTCCTCAATAGCGAGGAAGTGAGAAAACCTGGTCAGGCCTGGCCCGAATAAAAATAATTACTACATTTCCACCGTCTCTTAATAAAAAAAGTACTTACTGAATTTTTTTAATTCATGGATTTATTCAAACATTTTCTCATCGTTAGCGAACATTAGAAAAAGAAAAAAAAAGTAATGAAAGAAAAGCATCTCTGTATTTTGAAGTGTGTTTGTACAGCAGTGTGCGTGATTTGTATTCCAGCAGCATGATTTACACCTGCCTCGTCATGACTTGTATTCCATAAATAAACAACAAAACAACAGGGGGCCTGAAACTGAATACAGAGGACCCGCTGTGCACCAAGGCACCCCCTTTAACAACCACGAGAGAACAGGCAGTCCATTCACTGCAGCTTACCACACCCCAGCAAGAGTATAGGACTGTTTACTGAAAAATAACCCCTCAGGTGTCTGCAGTATTTACCACGCTGCCTGCTGGTGATCTTTACAAGGATTTAGCTTCTTTTGGGGTCTACTTTAGTGCCAGTAGTTCACAGCTGAACCCGAAGCAGAGATCACTTTAAAGTAAAGGCGGCTGTGACCCATAAAGACTGTTATCCAAAAAGGAAGCCAGAAGCCAGATCCCTGGTTTCATGATGGGAAAAGAAAACAACACCACACATGTAGAAAACACAGTGAGTAAAAAGCACTTAGACCTCATCGACACAGCTCTGTTATCTTCACCTTGCCAGATTGTCCTCAGTGGATATGGGGTCAGATTTGACTGCCCACGACTCATGTGACCGTGGGTGGCATTGCAAATATAAAATAAGTTGTATGTTTACACACAGTACAAGCACACACACATACATGCGAGGAGTGATCAAAGAGGAACAGACATACAGTATGCATGGCAGTATGATAACATGGTTGTGTGCACTGCAATACACGTTTCATATAACAGCCCAACACACCGCACCACTTTCATGTTAGTTCAGAAAAGACTAACTACACAGCAATGTTACATCAAAAACATCACATTCATATTCATTTCAAGCACTTTAATTCGCTCATGACAGTACTAAATATAAAGTCAGGGATGGAAATAAGACTTCTATTGCATGGCAGGTTCACCCATTGCATATTTTATTATGTGCTTGATTAGCCGCAGTGTAGAGGTACCAAGATCGGGTGTGTCTTATTAAACTCACAGTAAAACCAGGAATGGATCAAAGAGCTATGCAACGGGAGTCTTATTTCCAGCCCTGAAACTGTGGTGCCTAGCTGAGAGTCAGAAAGTTGAATACAGAGCTCAGTTTGTGGAGTTTCCAAACAGACAGCCTCAAACATCTCATGATAACTCAGTGCTGCTTTTTCTTTAGCTCATCTCAGTAACCATCCTGTTGTTCGGCTCATCTCTGTTTCTGATGGATTAAAAACCAATCAAGCACACCAATGACACTGTAATTGACATCGATTCCATCTTGACCAGCAGTGAATGAGAAAGAACTATACAGGACAGTATGCTATGTTATTTAGAATTAATGACCGCTATGGTTACAATTCTCGCTATGGTTACAGGTGTGGAAAGGACATACCTGAGCACTGCCTGCCTCCTCCGTACGCGAGGGTGACCAGTTTGAGGTACTGAAGTGTTTCTCTGTGCTGGTATCAGTGAACACCTCTGAGGGAGAACTTTACCCTCCTTTCCTTTCCAGCTTTCCATAGACACAGTGTTTAATTTGGCAGGGAGCAGAGAGCAGCTTTGCAGACAAGCTGTTAATTTATAACTAAACAGGGGTGTACAAAAAACAGGCTTAACAAGGGAAGTTGAATCATGATACATTTAGATAGAGATTTTAGTTTCTGTGCGTGTGTGTGTGCGCCCACACGCATGTGTGTATATTGTCTCTATAGAGTTAAAAAGTTTCTAAAACTGCAATGCATTTTAGCAGACAAGTTACATTATTAAAAACATACAGAATATAATGCACAGCATGTTGTTCTGTTTATTGTATGTATGATATTTATAATATCCTTAAAACCGAATCTACCTAACTGGAGAGTTAATAATGAGAAAGGGGCTTTGACAAGAAAACACCACTGTCAGCAGCCTATCTGGCTTAATTATTACTGTATTTCCAAATTTACCTTGCAATACAAGACCATTGCCACCTAGTGGCAATTTCCAGAATTACAGCTCCACCCCAAACTGCACAGATACTCATACATAAGCAAGCCCCTTGCACCCTAACCAGAAACCTTACCCCTTCATCCAGACAGCATGTCTGAAAACCCTACGGCACAAGTTAATAAATCTCACATTTCAACAAACCACTAATATGAAAGGCAAGACTGTATTTTGATAAAAAATGGGCTGTTCATAAACTAAAAATACAGCAGTATGCAGTACATATTTGAGCTTATTTACATAATAAAGCCATGCTATCATAGCTCAATAGAAAAAAAGATTCCCAAACTGCACTGCTGCTGTAATTACAGAACTAAACCCTATGAATATGAGACTTCCTGTGGTTACTCAGTTATTTGAAGTGTGAAATAGCATTGTTACTCAGTTATTTGAAGGTATATTTGAAGTGGACGACTTGTCTTTTTGATGTCTGTCTCTCGACCAGTTATTTGAGACCTTCTTTAACCTCCAACCTAGACCTGGCTCAGTCTATATATAGAGCAGTATGCTGCACTCACTATAATCTTAATGGCAATCTTAATTTGACCAAGACCACAAATTGAAGGGCGCTGCTCAGTGGCACAGAGTTAGTGAGCCTTCCTTGAAGTTGCGAGAAGAAAAAGAAGAAAGGAATATAAGAGCCACAAACATGGCCAGCAACTCCTGTTATATCAGGAATAAAGCAGCAGACAACTGCTCTAATTATACACCGGCCGCCAAGAGCTGTTCCTTTACTGACCACAAAACCATTGCACCCTGACTCAGGGAAGAGCGGCAATATCTATCTATCCCTTATTTCTTTCCTGAATTATTTTGCTACTTTGTAAATGTAGAGCCAATAACATTGCTTCATCTCCTGACATATGTGGGAATCTATTTTATCAATGATCTTTATAGTGCCACAAATGATCCTTCTAGGTCACTAGCTATGTGCATCGGGTGGACAGAACCATGTTTCCTGCTGCAGTAATGCTTGTGAGTAGTATTCTCTAAGCGGAGACTGACAGACCCTGAATCATTGCATCCTATACTGCAGTAAGACGATAGCAATACCATTCTCTAGTCACAGGCCAGTCCTGTGTGTATTAATGAAGAAACCGTCTCTGTTATTAATTAACTGGCAGTGTTAAATAGTACACTGTGTTCCTGTGCCATCTCCCACACGCTCACTTCATGCAAACCTGTTGATTTATTTAGTATTACACACCCGCTTCAGCACACCCATGGTCTCAGCTTTTCAATGTGTAGAGATCCTTTCACCATGCATAGGAGGCTGGAGTGGGCTTCATTTTCTTCCTATTGTGCTTTTGTTTGAATGCATCGGCACTTGATAATTTCATTAAGTCAGATAATTGGTGTTACATCAGAAGGCAGACGGGTCTACTCTATATCCCCTTCGGTCACGGCTTTAAATGGAATTTATAGACATTTTAAAACAGATTGTGTGAACTCTATGGAGTTTGAGATGTTGCCCTGCCAAAACTATACAAATATGATGCATTGCAAAATAGATACATAGACAGGAAACAACATGGTCAAATTATACACAGATAAGAAACAACATGGTCAAATTATACACAGATAAGAAACAACATGGTGAAATTATACACAGATAAGAAACAACATGATAAAATGATACACAGTGCCTGCAAGAGATCTAGATATATGAAGGAATCTCGGTTGTGATGCAATCATGCTGCAGCAATCATGTGCAACAGTCAGGTCTTTGTTAAAAGCTGACCCGCAGGTGAAATGAAGAGAAACAGACTGTATTCCTAACAGACTGTATGTTTTTAAGTGGTTTTATTATTTTTTTCATGGCTTATGTGATTAGTGACCTTCGTCAGTATTTGCTTCATGTTTAAAAGCTGTCTTGTACTCTATTTACAAAAGGGTGAGATCTCCCAAGTGGAGCGCTGTTTACAGTACTGATCAAACAAATGACTTCATGCAATACCTCACTAAAAAAACTGGTTTCAGCACGAACAGCACCACTGATAATGGAAGGGGGTTTCATTTATGGGTATGCAGTTTGCATAGCTTTGCAGTTTCACTAGGAGTTTAATAAGACACACCTGAGCTTGTTACCTGTACACTGGGGCTGATCAAGCTCCTAGTAAAACCTGCAATGGGTGAAACTCCAATGCAATAGGAGTCTTATTTCCATAACTTTACCGGTTCTGTATTAAAAAGAATACTGGAAGCTTGGTACCTTTACGCAGTGCATTGAAGATGTGATTTGGCCGCTTATGTTTTCACAGTGTACCTGTTGCTGTGTGTGCAGCTGGTCAGATGCGTCCCCCGGTTAGGTAGTTACCGGGACTGCGGCTTGAGTGTGTTAATTAACCATTGCTGTCCACCGAACCGGAAGACCGGGTTTCCGGTTTCAAAGGTTAACACAGTCCGGAGGAGGACTCCTCGGTCGTGTGTTTGTAGAAACAGGCGTGACTCGGCGGACAGGATGTGGAAGTGCTGCTTGTGAACCTGGAAGCTCGGGGCTAGTGTCTGTAATGGAACAGGCTTGGAACGGAATCTCTAATCATGAGAACGCGAGGCGGATTAATACAATAGAACAAATAACAAGCCAAAAACAAACAAAAAAGAACCACGAAAAATAACAAAAACTAAATTTAAAAAATACTGGATATGTAATATAATGTGTTACCCGTCCCTGAAAAAAAGTATACCTATTTACAGTTGTACGTGATTTACAATGGCAAAATAACTACCACTGAATTTGCTTCAACAATTTTGTCTTTTAGCTGAAATATTTTTATTTAGATAGCAGATCTTTTAAATACAGCTGAGCAAGCGGTCCTCGCAGCCTGCGTATTAATAGGATCAGGGCGACAGGTGGCAGGTGATGGGCGCTTCAACCCGTTCGACAAGCAGACAAAGGTGTTAACTGCGAGTCCTCTGTCAGGTAGAGCAGACCCGACACCGGTTTGACAGCTGGTGCCGTGCAATGTTACCGCGCATCGCAGTCTTCAAAAATTAACCCGATTCTCACGATTATTAGGCATATACCTTACACACAATTGAAACCTCTCAGAAAAAAATTCAAGCCGCTGCTGGTACTGTTCCGTGCTCTTGGATCATTTAAATCTTATCGCTACATAATGTACCACTATATTAACTATCTATTAATCACTGCAATTTAAAATGTAAAGCGAGAATACATGCATAGACTGTGTTAAAACCAGTCCACAAAATGCATCACCACGTCGTCCCTTCGAGTGTTATCAATCTGCTGCAATTAAACACAAGTACCATGACTGAATCAGTACATAAACAAACAAACATTACGTTAAAGGTGACCTCTGTATAGCCTTGTTCAAGGTAAGCACTCCCAATCCAGGTGCTTGTTCCAATGACGTCTTTGATTATTAAAACTGATCAAATTAAATACCTCATTAGACCCTCTAGCGCTTAATCAATTCATCACCCCTGCAATGGAGTCTTCTCTAACAGCTTTTAAACACCTTAACAGACAAGCATCAAATAAATCAACCAGTGCGTATTCAAAATAACCACCCATTGAGAAAAGGTGAGTCTAAGGTAACTTATTCAGGTGTGTGCTTTTAACTGAAGCCGATGCACCCCGGGGTTTGCAGCCGTGCGACTGGTTTCTGAATGTTTAACAGAAAATACAAACGCAAGCAGTACTTTACTTACTTTGAAGGGGTCTCTCCAGTTAATAACGCGTGCAGTATCCAGCGAGTGGATCACTTCAATAGTTGCAAACAACAACGCTTTCTTCTTGGCAACACAAGGCGCCACCTATTTTCACTGGGAAAGTAAAAAGCGAGCGAGTACATACGGTCCCTCTCCGCCTCCTCCTCTCATCAATGGTGGGAGGTGCTCCGGGAGACCGGCGTGTGCCGCTTGCTGGAAATATCCAAACAAATACAACGTGTTTCATTCTCTCCTTTTAGCGGATTCCGTTCTCCCACTGATTCGTAAGCCATTTACTGGTACCATAACAACCACGCATAACCCAGCTTCAGAAGGCATGCCTGCCCCAGACTAGCGTGTTATATTAGTCATGATTCACAGTATAGTCTATTGCCTTTGGTCATACTGTCAAAAACATGCATTCCACAAACACGAAGTTACATCAAGCTTTTTATTTGTGACGTGTGTGTGTGTATGTAATTGACTTTATTTTAAAACTTGTTTCTGCCTTACAGAATTCAAAATATTAATATACTAAACAACTTTTCTGACCTCCTTCTGTTATAAACAAACCCAGTTCGGTATGTAGCACCCACGGTTGTGTTTTAGGGCTGAAATGATGAAATAACTACTTTCACAGGGTATTGAGAAGGAGTCAACTGAAATAGCAGCACTCCACTGTCTGTGACGGACGCTTCTTGCTGTGTAAATAAAAGCTGCTGCTGCTTCTCTTATAATGGCGCTCGTTGTCAGGTGAAAAGGCAGCCTCATGTCTTATCAGTCTTCCCTGATGAGGTGTTGCCTGGCTGCTGCTGAATCCTTGGTGTTTATCTTTGCAGACGCACAGAGCCAGATCTAGGGACAAGGCTTCGGTCACGGGAGCTGACTGATACGCTCGTGTGATACTGTGCATGGCCAGTTATCTTGCAGTGTCCTGGGACTGAGGGGTGAAAGGTGAGGGCAGTTGAGCATCACATTCAAGGGCAAGCAAGCTGGCTAACAAGCTTGAGCTGAATAAAAAAAAAACATGTTGAAAGCAACCAACAGTTTGTATGGCTTTATAGATCAAATGGCATGTTTGCAAGCATGTATAATTAAGAATGAGTACTTCTCCAAACCGCCTTGGAAACGCTCATGCTTTGCTGGATTGCATTGTGCTGGGTTTCTAGTTGCTCTGTTTGTGTTTGCCAGGGTACCTCTGCACAAGCCCCTGCACGCTCTGTGTAACACCACACTGCCCTCCTAAACCTTACCTGCTGTCCAAGCATACTTCATAGAAACTAATACTCCAAACATCACCTATCATTTGGAAGCCAGGATTGTGTCATCTCTGACAGTTAAACAAGTACAGCACCACCATCTGGTCCAGTGCCAGACGGACTGTGTTCTGCTTAGGCTGGGAGTGCACAGTGTACTGGGCAGTGTTGCCTGTGTTCTGCATGGTGCAGTGTTGCCTGTGTTCTGCTCAGGCTGGGAGTGCACAGTGTACTGGACAGTGTTGCTTGTGTTCTGCGTGGTGCAGTGTTGCCTGTGTTCTGCTTAGGCTGGGAGTGCACAGTGTACTGGGCAGTTTGCCTGTGTTCTGCGCGGTGCAGTGTTGCCTGTGTTCTGCTCAGGCTGGGAGTGCACAGTGTGCTGGACAGTGTTGCCTGTGTTCTGCTTGGTGCAGTGTTGCCTGTGTTCTGCTCAGGCTGGGCCTGCACAGTGTGCTGGAGGAGTTCTCTCTGTGGAGTGCTGGCTGCCAGGCCCTCTCACTTGGCCCACAGCCCCTGAGAATGTGAAAGATTACAGCGGAGGAGGAAGAGGCTCTGGTTTACTCTGGCTCTCACACTTGGAAGCCACAGCCGCACAGCTCCCGCTCTGGAATGTGACAGAATTGGAGCACAAAAGTCCTCTTTATTACCTCATACTTGCTCTTTGTGAAGTGAGAAGGCACTGCGGGGGCCCACCAGTATAACACTCTCCACACAGTCTGTGGCTCTAAGACAGATAATGTATTCCAGTGTGCCCCTCAAGTCCTGAAGATACACTACCATGCCATACCATTACATACAGCAGCATTCTTCATGAACAAGCATCCCAGGGCGCTTTACAAAAAATAGAACACACTAAAAACAGCTCTAAATTGATTGCTATTAGAAGCAAAGTAAAATATATATATATATATATATATATATATATATATATATATATATATATATATATGGAAAATGAGTTGAAGTCATTTCCC
Organism: Acipenser ruthenus; assembly: GCF_902713425.1. Lineage (NCBI taxonomy): Eukaryota > Metazoa > Chordata > Actinopteri > Acipenseriformes > Acipenseridae > Acipenser > Acipenser ruthenus. The sequence goes on from NC_081196.1 coordinate 1,714,823, forward strand.
CTTGACAATTGAATTAGGTGGAGCTGATTGAACATCTCCCAGAATCTCTTTTTATCCAGGACATGTACACTGTGTACTACAGGAAGAGGGAGGAACACAGCAAACACTAACATGAATACAGCAAATCCGTTATTGTTCCAGTCCTAGATACTCCTCTCTGTGCTGGAAGGCAGGAGTGGCTCTAGATGCAAGGGTTATCTCAGTACAGGTACCGTAGCACTTGACCTATACTGCAGTTTTATCTTTGAAGTTCTTAATGCTGTTTCTAGGGAGGAGCAAACATCCATCCACTGTTTTTATTACCTAACTGAGCAGTGCTGCACTGTATGCTGTACTAATCTAAGATGACAGCCATGACAACTGTCTAAACAAACACCTTTTAATCTCTTCCTTATTGGGATCCTATATCAACATGCAAACTAAAACATTGCTCATTTGATCACTTACTTTGTAAGCACAACCTGATTTACCACAGACAACGTTGCATTACCAGCTAACCTGTCTGAATAAAAAAAACTGAAATTATTATTATTATTATTATTATTATTATTATTATTATTATTATTACTACTACTACTACGAATAATAATAATAATAATAATAATAATAATAATAATAATAATAATATTCAGACACCTGTACTTATACATAAAGTGGAGATTATGAGACAGAGGGTGGTGAGGGGAAAGAATGGGCTGCCTAGTCATGTTGCTGAAGGAGACACTTCTTCACATAGAAAGTGGTGAAGGGATGGAATGGGTTACCTAGTCATGTTGTTGAAGGAGACTCTTCTTCACACAGAGAGTGGTGAGGGGATGGAATTGGTTACCTAGTCATGTTGTTGAAGGAGACACTTCTTCACACAGAGTGTGGTGAGGGGATGGAGTGGGTTACATAGTCATGTTGTTGAAGGAGACACTTCTTCACACAGAGAGTGGTGAGGGGATGGAATGGGTTACCTAGTCATGTTGCTGAAGCAGACACTTCTTCACACAGAGAGTGGTGAGGGGATGGAATGGGTTACCTAGTCATGTTGTTGAAGGAGACACTTCTCCACAGTGGTGAGGGGATGGAATGGGTTACATAGTGTACCCATGTTGTTGATGCTGAATCATTGGACTACTAATGGACACAGTTTTGAAATCAATCAGCTGCTAGGAACCGGACCAGCATTAACGGGCCAAATGGAGGCCTCTCGTTTGTAAACTTTCTTCTTGTTACCGTATGTTCTTCATTTATTCAAGGAACAACATAAGAAACCAGGTCAAACAGACCAACAGCTACAGCAGTGCACACTGATACTGCTACTAGCCAAAACCTTTGCATTTTGAAGTTCTGGATTCATTTATTCAAATCAATTAAGGCTTTAACTCTATTACTGGAACACCCATAACGTTACACTCTGAGTTATAGGGTATTGAGATGGCTACGGAGACACCTAATCCCCTTTTAAAAGTGACACAATGTACTCAATTCAACTGAACCTACCTACAGTGTGCCAGACAAATGAGCCAAACCTGTAAAAAGAACAGCTGTAGACGTATTGCTACGACAGGCAATCTGAATGATTAGCTCTGAGTATGAAAATAAAGTGCTTTCAGCCCTGCGTCTCAGTTTACCTGCCTGCGCAAGTGAAATTACTAAATCACTTTATCTTAGTGCAGGGGCAGAAGACTTAAGGCTCTTTCTAATTAAACCACATTCATCCCATTAACATGACGAGAAAGCGTTTTCTCCATTCTTTAATTAAAATAATCCCGTTAAGGTTACAAAATGAAAAACAAAACACTTAGAGTAGAGTACAGAAGAGAACTTGAAATATGTAACTGCGTTCTTTTGTTCTAGTTTTGTAAAATGAACAGCTGTTTTACCTCTTTAAAAAAAAAAAAACAGGAGTTCATTCTGAAAATACTGTGTTTCTAACACTCCCAGATCTGCCATCCACTTCCGAAGGCTTTAGCAATGAGCAGCGGAGAAAACAGCAGACACAGAGAAGTATCAGTTTAGTTCCCATGTCCAGCACTTCAAAAGAGCTGCTCCCTTTGCATGAGAGAAGCTGAATCCAGGGCCCTTTCTGACCCCTCTGTACAAAGAAACCTGTCCGCACTTTCATGTCTGAAAAAATACAAACAGAACAAATGGTGTCCTTTTGTTTGTACTGGAAGACAATGCTCTGTACTGTACTGTGCAACCCCCCAGCTGCACAGCGGAGAAGTGCAGGATAAACAGCTGCTTGATTTAGCATTGCACAAAGAGGACTGGGGCTCTCTTAACCCTCGGGGGGGGGGGGGGGGGACAACAACAGGAATTCGGTTTGAGATTCGTTTCAGTGTCAGACCCTGGTTTTACGCTGGCTCTGGCACAATTTAAAAGATCACTAACAAACAGGAAGAGACACTGCTTCACACAATGAACACGCTACACAATGTGTAGGGAATTATATACAGTATAGCCTATAGTAGCAATTTGTAATCAAGCACCTGTGTTCTGTGTTCATGTAAATGCACAGAAAAGCAAATTAATATGCTTGTATTCACAATGACCGACAGCCATTCACCCGGAAACAACTAAAGGCACCCCTACTAAATCACATAGTGTGTATTGTGGTACAGTACCGTGACTTCTAGAAAGAAACTGTGCAGAGGGTCCTTATAATTCAGAACTGGAAAGGTTACAAATATAAAATCAAGAGTTTATCGGATTACGGCCAAATGCAATCCGAAATGTCTACAGGAGGCTGGGAGTAGACACTGTAAGGTTTGTCAAAGACTGGTGCAAAATGAAGGCAGTTGACTGTGTTCACCGTGTAGTGAGTGACAGACAGACGGATGGAACACGATCAGACCCTAATTACAGAAATGGGTAAGGGGATAGGTACAGACCCATACGTGTGTGTCAATATAATTCAAGTCATTATAATCAGCATTCGGCATAAAAGCATTCTCCTGCAAAAAATAAAAGAGTACTTTAAAGATGTTTAACATAAACCCCAGCTAAAACACCTTGAAACATCATGAATAAAACAGTACTTTAAGATGTACAAGTTTAAAAAGAGGTCTGTGTGCGTCCTGTAGGGTTTAAAAGGTCACCCCCAGCCTCAGCAAATAGCTGTTTTGCCTCTCAGTGGCAGAAACTAACCCAAACATTGGCTTTGCTGTAGCTGGTGCTTTCAGACACAGCTCCCCACACTTGCGGTCTTGCAATCGTTTCTCACGTTGTGAGATCGTGCTGCATCCTAACACCACCCCCACAGCCCTGCACTTCTCACCCCAGGCAGAGGCACAGGGTGCAGGCTGTCAAGGAGAGCCGCTGTGCCTCATGGGAACACACTGCTGCCTCACTCAGCAAACAAGAGGACACAGCGCTGCAGCTCCCAGGGGATCTCATTACAGCAGGTACATGTTTACAAACAGGACAGTGACAAGCAGGCTCTTTCTGAACCGCACTCAAAGGTGTCCAGTCCATGTACAGAGTGTTACCTGCAGCAAGCACATGGGAATGAGGCTTGTATTTACACGCTTTCATCTTGAACGAGTCTAGGAAGGGTTAAACGACTGTCTTTTAACTTGTACATGGTGTGATGTTCTGAATTACTGTCAGCGGCGGAATCGTGTTTTCTTTTCCAGTTATTGGGGGGTTTACTTTGAATTTGGTTTTTTTATGTGTTTTTTTTTTTTTTATTATTTTTTAATTACACATCTGATAATTCCTGACCTTTTGGTGAAAAAAAACAAAAACAAAAATCCCTGGTATATTAGATAAAAATGAACAGTCATCAATAAGAATGAGCTTAATATTATACATTGAGAAGCCTTGGTATGTATTTCCCTCTGTGCCATTGGTCTCCACTATAATGTTTGAATCACAGAAGTATGGAATGGTTATTCTATTATCCGAGTAAGCTCTCCACAGGTGAGGGTCATTGCTAATTTACCACTCCAAGTTTAACAAGTGAAGAGACAGCTGCTTGGGTTTGTGACGATCGCTCTTCTCCACAGTCTTAGAAAAGCAGCAATCCTCACAAACCCAAGCAGCTGTTTCTTCAATTATTTCACTTGGAGTGGTAAATTAGCTCAATCAACAGCAATGCCCCTCACCTGTGGAGAGCTTATCCAAATAATAGAATAATCATTCAGTGCAGTTCTAATAACTGAGGGGAAAGGATTGTATATACTAGTCCATGTTATACTCTGAATTACTCTAGGAGGCATAGTCAAGTGAATAAAAGACCCATTAGCCTCACTAAACAAGCTTTCATCAGCAGGTAAACAGAGTGGCAGTGACTGCCAACACTCCCCATGAACAGTTCTCATGCTAGATGGATTCTGACGACACATCAAACATGTTAAATACTTTGAAGTGGCAGGTGGCCTCCAAAATCAAATACATACAAGTGCTTTGGTAAAAATGACACTGTTATTTCCACTACGTATTTCTCTTCTTAGTCTTTGTAAAGGATGCTTGCTGTAGAGCTGATTTTATTTGGCAGTGTTGCTTCCCCAATTATTTATTGGCTGGATGTCATTTAACCCTTTAAGAAAAATGTAACTTAACATAATTGTTGCTTGCTACAAGTGTTCACCAAGCCCTTAGATCCCTTTTTTAACTCTTATTTGAGAATATTGATGATAAAACTAAATAGATGATAAAACTGGTCTAGTAAATGGACAGTAAACCTGCTCTTTTGCATGGGAACGACCACACAAAACTGGAACGTCAGGAACAAGAAACATGAACACAATACAGTATTGTGATTACACATATGTGAAACACAATGGTGTATTGGTGCAGTGCAATAGTAAAACTACATAACTAAATAACCTTGTAATCCATTATAACAGCAATAATACCCTTACTATAACAGCAATAATACCCTTACTATAACAGCAGTGATAACCTTGGTATAACAGCAACAATGCTCTTGTTATAACAGCAAAAATGCCTTTGCTATAACAGCAACAATGCCCTTGCTATAAGCAACAATGCCCTTGCTATAACAGCAATAATACCATTGTTATAACAGCAATAATACCCTTGCTATAACAGCAATAATACCCTTACTATAACAGTAATAATACCCTTACTATAACAGCAATAATGCCCTTGCTATATAAGCAATGATAACCTTGGTGGCAGCCAATGCTACATAATTGTTAACAGCCTTTCCCTTGGCCTCAGGGATGCTTAACTGCCCAAGCAGCTAACTTGTTGTAACACCCACTGTCTGTCAGTACTGCCTGAATATCAACCTGTTTCTGTGTGAGAAATAGTTTCTGTTAACAGCCACGTAACACAAAAGATGCATCCAAAAAAGCAGTGTCTGTGGTCTGCTTTCTGGAGCAGTTGAGGGCGGACTTGATTTTGCTGTACAGTCTGAGCAAGGTTCATTAGTTCCATATTTTTTCCCCCCAAATGATCTGGTTTTACAAAAACTGTAGGTTTTGGTATAGGAGCTTAACAAGCATAGCAACACAGACTTTAGTGCAGTTCCAGTTTATACTGTATTCTGAGGACCGCGACCCCAACCGAAACAAATATCAAGAGAAAATGAGAACGAGAAAGAGCAGCCCTTGTGACCTTGTGGATCAGCAGCTTCCTTTGATGTGCCTGCACTGCTCCAGCAGGAGGGATCGCTACATGCAAAACTTTTAATCCCTTTTGATTAATGCTACAAAATGAGTTGCTTTGTGTTTTCTTTACCCCTGCCTCTGTAAGGCTGCCCAAGGAAGGGCTGCTGATTACAAGGTTTTGATCCCTAAATCGGAGGGGGGTGCAGAATATCACAAAGGGTTCTCCTGCACCTCAGCCCGATTTCTCTGCTGAGCCTGTAAGCTGTTTTTATTTCTTTAATGAACTCCTCACTCGGGCCGCTCAGCGGCTGCCTTGTGCTCAGCAATGGTGGGGCTCCACTTGGAACCTCAGCCCAGGTTCTTCACCTCACGCCCCTCATACCGGCTCCTCTGGGCAAACACCACGTCAGGATGAATGGGTCACAGTCTTCACACAATGATGCCATTCAGGACAAGCTCCTGTACCCATGGGCTGAATTTACACAACCCGCTGGCAGCTTCTTCACTTGCGGGAGCAAGAGCAACTGAATCCTACTATTTCTGGTGCACTTTCTTGGCCAAAATGTAAATCTACACCTACAGTAGATTTTTTTTTCCATTACTGAATGGCTTGGGGCAGTAGTGCAACCGTACAAAAGGAAACCACTCAATTAAATAAAGAACTTTACATTTTTCACAAAAACATTCAGCTGTAGAATGGGGGCGGGTGCTGTCCATCACAAACTGCCTGCATTACATACGGTATTAATGGAATAGAAATGCTCTCCTGGAGAAACGCCAGGAATCCCCATCTGATCTGAGTCTAATGGACACTGTCTAATGAACCTTATCTATCAAGCCAACGCATTCCGTGTTTCATACACAGTTATTATTGCTCGTCTCAGGCTAAGAGACCAAATGATCTGTTCTACTGCAGAAAACACTTGCTTGTAGAATCAGTCTGGATTAGCTGGCTGTACAAACTTAAAGCCTTCTGCACACATATTCCTAAAATGCAGTGGTACCGATTTTAACAAGTAGCGATCCACCTCTGCATGCACAGTAAATATTGTTACTGTGTAAAGGTTGTCAGTAGCTCAGAGTAGGGCAGCTTCACAATTCTTCTTATACTGTAATAAGGCAGGGATGTAAATAAGACTCCCATTGCATAGCAGTTTGATCCATTTCTGGTTTTACTATGAGTCTAATAAGACACACCAGAGCTTGTTAAATATATACGGTGGCTAATCCCTGTAAGGACACGCTGTCCAATCAGCTCCCTCAACTCTGCATACTGTGCAGCTTCATTACTGTAGCAGGAAGCATAAAGAGCATTGCTGGTATACAGTGTAAATCAATCGTCAAGATTTTTAAAATGTCATTTCACAAGCACTCGCCAAACAACAATCACTAAGGTTAAGATCTGAAGTGTATTTTTTTTAAAGGGAGCTTCAAGCTAATTACAATTCATACAATTATTCCAATTCGTGGGAAAACCAGTACTCTAAATCTTAAAGGTTTACCTGCTAATCCCACTAAGGATTAGTCATTTCATTAAGACTTTTTTTTTTAATTCAGCACAAACACCAGCGTGAATTCCTATTCTTATTTATCCCACAATCCCACACATTCTTAATAACTTCTGCTGCGGAAATGCAGGCAGCGTTTAACTTGCAAACAAAAACACCAACCCGAGTAAGGAATTCACAGTGTCAGCCCGTCCTGTCCCTTATTACAGCAGGGCGCATTGCCAGCATCCTCTTGAAAACATCACATACATTTTAAATAACACCAAAAAAACATCTCTCAGCTGTCCCCAACAGTAGTAAGGGCCTTATAAAAGTTGACCACAGTATTTTTGCATGGTATTTTTTGTTGTGTTTTACCTGCTTTTCCCATGGTTTGCAATGTTTATTAATATACCATACCTCACTATTCTTTTTTTACAGTGCTTGCCTATGCTTTACCATGCTTTCCCTGTGCTTTATTACACTTTGCTGTGCTTTTGCTGTGGAAAGACTTTATAAGGAGGTACAGTATTCCTAGACCCATGTTGCTGCCAACATGGTACAGTACCACATCCCACAAGGTCTGCGTTTCTCTAAAACCACACACAGCTGCAGTTTTGCAAGCAATTAAAGCAGTCATAAATCAAGCAGAAAGATAAATAAGGAAATGGGAATGGTTTGACCCTTGTGAACCTTGACCTATATCACACAGATCTAGTGCCCCGCAGCACTCATTGGTTATCAGACCCTGCCGTTTGAGGTCAGTGTCCCTGACTGGCTTCCTGGGAAGAGAAGCACAAGACAGACCCATTCCAGTTCCCGGCTCATTTGTTCAAGTGCATTTTCATAAAATTCAGAGGTTGTTGTTTTTTTGGTTTTGTTTTGTTTTGTTTTTTTCTAATAGCGCTGGGGAGAAAATTGGGTTTTCATGTTTGAATATTCTTATCCTATTTATGTTAACACATGCCGTTGGAAATCACGCAGGAACCTCACAGGACTCCTCGGTCGCAGTCTGATGTAGTGTAGAAATCACACTGGAACCTCACAGGACTCCTCGGCCCCAGTCTGAGGTCGTGTAGAAATCACGCTGGAACCTCACAGGACTCCTCGGTCCCAGTCTGATGTAGTGTAGGAATCACGCTGGAACCTCACGGGACTCCTCGGTCCCAGTCTGATGTAGTGTAGAAATCACGCTGTAACCTCACGGGACTCCTAGGTCCCAGTCTGAGGTTGTGTAAATCACGCTGGAACCTCACAGAACTCCTCAGTCCCAGTCTGATGTAGTGTAGAAATCATGCTGGAACCTCGCAGGACTCCTAGGTCCCAGTCTGAGGTCGTGTAGAAATCACGCTGGAACCTCACGGGACTCCTCGGTCCCAGTCTGATGTAGTGTAGAAATCATGCTGGAACCTCACAGGACTCCTCGGTCCCAGTCTGAGGTCGTGTAGAAATCACGCTGGAACCTCACAGGACTCCTCGGTCCCAGTCTGATGTAGTGTAGGAATCACACTGGAACCTCACAGGACTCCTCGGTCCCAGTCTGAGGTCGTGTAGAAATATAGGTTTTAAAAAAACAATGATTTGTCCTGTTCTCATGTATACTCAATAAAGAAATAAAGAGTTCATTCTTCAGCTCGATACAAAATAATTCAGGACTGAAAGGGTTAAATGGATACTGGAATATTTGATTTTGAATTAGAATCTGGAAAATAAAAAGTATAACTAAAGTATAACAATATTAATATGACCTTATTCACACCCATTAATATAATGCAACATGTCGCACACAGCTGTTTGCAGAGGTGGATATGCAATCAAATCCAACAGGGTTCATTGTATTGTGAATGTGAAATCCAGCTGAGAGGGTACAGTATAGTGCTAATATAAGGGAGCCCAGGGTCTCGTTATTATTCAGTAGCTGACAGTACCTTCAGCAGCTATCACCCGAGACCTTTCCCCTACATGCGTAAGTCAGGCTTGGGTGAGTTATACCATCTGCTAATGGGGGCTGCCATTTAATTATAGCAGTGTGAAGCACCTCCCTCCTCCTCTCCCTACCTTGATAAGCCAGCTGGGACTGAGAGATGAAAAAACGAAAACTGGAAAAACGCAAAATAATGACCTGGACTGGAGCGCCATCACGAGAATCACTTGATAGATAGCTCTTTCTAACAAGTATACAACCTACTGGAACAGTACTGTATAAGTCATTTAGAACTGCCTTCTCTTCACACGTATTCATAATAAACCCCCACATTTTCTTTATTACAAACGGAGAGTTATTTTAAGGTACTGTATAACTTGCCTTAAGTTATAAAACATTATACAGTTAAAAATAACATAACGGAAAAGGCAGGAATGAATCAGCGTTATTTATTAAAAACCTGTGCGTGCCACAAGCTTCCGACTAGCTTCGAAGAGAACCTCTTCTGCATAAAAACCCCCTTGTTTCTCCATGAATGTCTTACTCACTTCTGAATCGTTGAGTACTGCAGGGAGCAATTTAAAATGATTGCTGACAACTTGGGCAATACATTAAATACTTAAGGGACTCTAATTCTGTACAAATGCAGTTGCTTGTTCGTTGTGTTTTTTGCGCGTCGTTTTTCACAAAGCACACCAATGAAGATTTGAATATCCGTCCACAGGGACAGAAACACGCAGCTGCTTCTTATGCAATCACAAATAAAAGAATGAACTCTTGTCATCTTTATGGGCAGTCAGTGATGCGCCCCTCCCTCCTACCCCCACTCACCTTCCAGTCTTTGATTCTAATCGATCAAAGAGCTGCCAGTTCAGTTTACATCTGGCAGATTAGGAAGCAACTTGCTCGGGCGACTATCAGATTGCAATGCAAACCGATGTGAAGAATGTGTCTATATTAAAAGCATATCTTCACCAGTATTGCAGGTACTGCATGCTGGTTTAATCCAGGTCCACTGTCCTGTAGATTAGAACCAGTCATCTTCAAGACAGTAACAGGATCTTCTTATACACTGTATAGCAGCTTTTCTCTGTACAAAAACACTTGGGCAAAGGAAGTATTTAAAGAGGCTATCAGAACCTGATGCTCCTTTAGCCCAGAGGAAGCTGTTTCAAGTCCCGTCTCTTACAAGGATGCTATTTGCTTGAGCTGCTCCTGGTTCCTCCTCGACGGATCATTATTACTGGGAGCTGGGAGTGATTTCTGTTTCATGCTGCCAGCTCTCCACTTCACCTTGAAGCACCTATAGCGAGGGCTCCCCATTGTAATCCCTGCAACACAGCAATGTGCTCCAAGGCTGAGCAGTGATAGCGAGGGTTCAGCATTGTAATCCCTGCAACAGAGCAATGTGCTCCAAGGCTGAGCAGTGATAGCGAGGGCTCAGCATTGTAATCCCTGCAACACAGCAATGTGCTCCAAGGCTGAGCAGTGATAGCAAGGGCTCAGCATTGTAATCCCTGACACTGAGACTCAGTGGGTACACTACGCCCTGCAATGCACGCTGGCCTAATACTTGTTTAAAACACAGTATAGTTTGTTCTTGATTTGTAGTCGTGTTTGTTTCCCCTGCTGTACAAGTCAATTCAATTATTTTAAACAGAGGCATATCAAAATCCAGCAATGTGTTTCGTAAGTGGTGATGACATGATTTATAGCATGGCTACAGCGTTATTAGATCAGTTAAACAACATCCAAGCACAACCAGCTAGGCTGCACAGCTCATCGCAGCTCATCCCTCCCCAGAGCAGGAGAAAAGAGGGGAGGACTTGAACTTCCTATAGCAGCACAGCAAAGAAAAAGAGCATTATGATATGAACATTCACTGAGACCTTTTCAAATCACTGGCACGTTCTCTTTGCTAAAAGAACAAAGGGCATTTGCAGCACATTATCCAGACATGAAACAGCTTTTGATCTCATAAGAGCAACACTGTCCTTCTAGCATTTAATAATAGCCCCATTAATGCTCATGGTAAACAGTGCATGAGAAATGTAATAATAACAGCAATGGCAATCCGAGCTGCGATGTGCCGGGATCATGGTCATGATTATTCCGATAGGAGGAGGAAGCAGAGGATTGTGTTTCTGCTCCTGCACAACAATAGACGACTATCTCACTTTGCAAGCAAGCAGCCACTCCACCTTCCCAGTGCTTCCAAAGATACTGTTTAAGACAAGAACGTGATTCTTTTTGTTTTTGGTCAGATTTCTGTCAAGGGTTTCCCTGTTTAGCCTCAAAGCTTTTTGAATGGCTCCTGATGTCACAAGGTTAGAAGAGTAACGAGTTTCCTGTCTCCTTTCAGCTCTACAAAGCAGCCCACACAAGCGTTTGGTGACGTTTCATTGCTGGGTTATGTGCCAATACGATACCTTACAACCTTGTACTCAGGGAGTACTCAGAAATCCCAGGCGCTAGTGGCTCATTAGCTAGAGTCATGTGAGGGGGCGCTTTGTTATCGCTTGTGCTGCTGAAGAGTATATTCGATTGCCTGTACGGGCAGAGGCTCCTGAATGGAATGCAGAGTCTAGGTTCGGGCTCTGACAGTAGAATATTCAATGGTTGTATGCAAGTGTGCTACTGTCTTGAGTGCACAGGAAAACAATGCAGATTTGAAAGAAACATTCAGTTCCTGGTCGAACAAAATCCTGAACAGTTAGGCGCAGTTGTCAACTAGGGGAGAGTACCACACCGGTGTGGGCTGTAACTAGGTCAACAGGCTAAATACAGTGACCATTAGTCAAGCCGGCCAGCCCTAATTGCTTTTAGCTGATGGACAGTAAATCCAGCAGCCTGCAGAGCAATCCGATGCACTAAGCCCTTTGTGCTTGCCAGTTAAATAAAGTAAAATAACGCTATTTTTGTAGTATGCCCCCTTTCACACATTTTAAAAGAACGATACGATAATCACCCATCGTGCTTGTGATCTGCATCCATTCTTCAAGGAAGGGAGTTTGTACTCTCAATATACAGAACACAAAATAATAGCGAGCGTCGAACAGGATCAGTCCGTACCCCTCATGTTGGGACGTCACTCACAAAGGATCTTTCTCGGAAAATGTTTGTGGTACGTGACTCTAATTCTAAATTGAAACATGAATTATAAAAATAACATACCAAGCAAACACAATCACTACACATTCATGGGGGATAGATTTAAATTAATAAAGAACAAAACACTTTTTTAAGCCTCTGCATTTGCTCGCTACTGTAGATCTAGCATCTGAGAGCTGTGTCCTGCTTCAGAGTGTACTGTGGATTACAGTCCCTCTGCTGAGCAGCCAGTAAGAGACGTCACTCTCAATTACTGTCTCCACAGGGCTCCTGCTCAAACCTTCTGCTTTCCATCCTCCAGCCTTCTGTTCTGCACCCTTACTACCGCAGAGAAGTTACACAGAAAAAAAGGGATTTGCAAAGGAGCCTGTGCCATAAATAAACTGCAGAGCAAACCCAAACCAAATACCAGCTTGCAGTGCGTTCTGCTCATGCTCCAGCTTAAATCCCGACAGGTATTACTGCAACCAAAAATAACATTAACACGCCTGCAGATAGAGTTAAAGAATTAGGTTTTGCAAAGCAAGGGAGTTTCATTTCAGTCCCCATGGGAGCTAATGTATTGTGACAAACTGAGGTCCACAATTCGGTTCTTAATCAAGAAGAGCTGAGCAGGGCTTGAGACTTCCAACCTGCACAAACCGGGATCAAAACTACTAACTATCAATGCAACCTCACTGCCTCGGCTACTGCACGTTACTTCAGTCAGCCACACTCCAGCACTTTCAATTTAACAACAGCATTGACATGTCTGTGAAAGCATGCGGCTGAACAGTAGAGTTACTCACCGTCCACGTGACTGTGGGGCATGTCGCCAGGGTGAAGGTAAGTTTCTCCGTCAGTACGTTGAATGTTACTTGCAGCATGGCTTCGGGTTTGGGGCACCTAGCAGCCCTCCACATCAAAGCAGGTTGAAGGGCTGGTCTACAGACACTGACACATAGCGAGCACTGTCCCCATCCGTCCCTTCCCCTTGAGACAGGACGCTCTGATTCTGCACATGCTGGCTAAGCACACCTGCGACTGAACGGGAAAGCAGGACGGAGCACGAGACCCAGCAGCACCACATCTCTCCCGGTCCTCCCATCACAGCGAGCTGCTCTGCTGACAGGACTAATCAGATTAGCAGGTTTGACCAGTCTGTGGTGGGACTCACATTCTAAAGAGGCTGTCTGTCACAGGCTCAGGGAATCTGCTGCACTCTGAACACAGTTTAGAAGTTTGCTTTTTTTGTTTAGTTTTTTTGTTTAGATGATAAAGCAGCGGGGGGCAGGGAATTCTTGTATTCAGTCTTTAACACAATGCATGTTTTAGTCCCGCCCTAACCTCTCTGTCTTGTGAAATTGGGTAGAAACAGGGGTAGAAACAGGGGCTGTTATACTGCAAACAGGATCAGAGGGCAATTCTACTCTGGTTTGCTATACCCTGAGTTGTGATGCCATTTTGCTATTCTATAAAGCATGTCAGTAACTGAAGCAAACACTTTCAATTCTCACTGCAGTCGCTGTGGGAGGAAGTCTGTATGCAGTAATATACCTGTGTTTGAAATTCCTGTATCTTAAACCACGTTTGAAAATCGTGAAATACTGGACGTATAACAAGAGTGAAACTGTCATTATTATTATTATTATTATTATTATTATTATTATTATTATTATTATTTATTTCTTAGCAGACACCCTTATCCAGGGCGACTTACAATTGTTACAAGATATCACATTATTTTTACATACAATTACCCATTTATACAGTTGTGTTTTTACTGGAGCAATCTAGGTAAAGTACCTTGCTCAAGGGTACAGCAGCAGTATCCTCCACCTGGGATTGAACCCACGACCCTCCGGTCAAGAGTCCAAAGCCCTAACCACTACTCCACACTTCTGCCCTGTCATACATTAGGAAACCTGCACTAAACAAATACTAAAACAGCCAGCTCAGCAGACAACTGATATATTATTCAAGAAAAGGTTCAAAGCATTTCAGAATAGTTTCTTGGGGTTGCTCATGTTTTCACAGGTGTCTAGCTAATGCTGCACCAGAGCCAGTGCTTAAACCTGTTGAAAAGCAACAGCTTCTCCAGTACTGGCAGCCCATGCAAGCTGCTCCCTCTAGTGGTTGACTGTGTGCAGTGTCATGTCAGAATGAAACCAATGGGTTACGGTACATGCTGTACTTGCATGTAACCAAGAATAAGCCTCATTTCCATACAGCTGCACACAAACGCTACTGTGCATCACTGAGCGGGCTAGAACATGACAAATACTGCATCGGGTATCCATTCAGGTGAGTTCAAGCGTATATCTAGCAGCCTAGTGTTAAAGAAATCACATTGAAAAGGCACCTACTGTACCATTCCCCTCGAGGTCTGATATAAGTTCTGCTGTCAGCGTCGGAAACTATGAGAAAACTCATTTTAACCAGCGCCGAGGCACAAAAAATAGATCAATTCTGGCACAATTTGATGTTCAATGCTTAAAAAATGTATACCAGGATATGAAAAAACATATCTAGGATAGTAGGGTACTTTTTTTTATGGGGGTACATGGGTTTTAGTGAACTCTCCCACTTTCGTACTGCAGTATTGTTTAGTGCTCAGTGTGCATGGCTGGCCTACACACACACACACACACATACACACACAGGCCCCTTGCTGTGGTTCATTGGGCCTGTCCTTGTTCATCTCCACTTCTTGTGATGTCCTGAGGTAAAAACCGCATTACCCCTGAATAGCTAACCCATCAGCTGTGAAGCTGGCTGTTAACAGCTGCTTATGAAAAGTAGGCCGGCCCTGAGCTTTGTTCCTATGGCGACAACAGCAATCAACTCTCCAGGTAATGCAGGAGCAACGCTTCCTGTACAGACACAAGCAGGAATGGATCCTGTATATTTATCACATGATATAGGGAGCACTGCTTCCTGTACGGACACAAGCAGGAATGGATCCTGTATATTTATCACATGATATAGGGAGCACTGCTTCCTGTACGGACACAAGCAGGAATGGATCCTGTATATTTATCACATGATATAGGGAGCACTGCTTCCTGTACGGACACAAGCAGGAATGGATCCTGTATATTTATCACATGATATAGGGAGCACTGCTTCCTGTACAGACACAAGCAGGAATGGATCCTGTATATTTATCACATGATATAGGGAGCACTGCTTCCTGTACGGACACAAGCAGGAATGGATCCTGTATATTTATCACATGATATAGGGAGCACTGCTTCCTGTACAGACACAAGCAGGAATGGATCCTATATATTTATCACATGATATAGGGAGCACTGCTTCCTGTACGGACACAAGCAGGAATGGATCCTGTATATTTATCACATGATATAGGGAGCACTGCTTCCTGTACGGACACAAGCAGGAATGGATCCTGTATATTTATCACATGATATAGGGAGCACTGCTTCCTGTACAGACACAAGCAGGAATGGATCCTGTATATTTATCACATGATATAGGGAGCACTGCTTCCTGTACGGACACAAGCAGGAATGGATCCTGTATATTTATCACATGATATAGGGAGCACTGCTTCCTGTACGGACACAAGCAGGAATGGATCCTGTATATTTATCACATGATATAGGGAGCACTGCTTCCTGTACAGACACAAGCAGGAATGGATCCTGTATATTTATCACATGATATAGGGAGCACTGCTTCCTGTACAGACACAAGCAGGAATGGATCCTGTATATTTATCACATGATATAGGGAGCACTGCTTCCTATACGGACACAAGCAGGAATGGATCCTGTATATTTATCACATGATATAGGGAGCACTGCTTCCTGTACGGACACAAGCAGGAATGGATCCTGTATATTTATCACATGATATAGGGGGCACCGCTTCCTGTACAGACACAAGCAGGAATGGATCCTGTATATTTATCACATGATATAGGGAGCACTGCTTCCTGTACAGACACAAGCAGGAATGGATCCTGTATATTTATCACATGATATAGGGAGCACCGCTTCCTGTACAGACACAAGCAGGAATGGATCCTGTATATTTATCACATGATATAGGGAGCACTGCTTCCTGTACAGACACAAGCAGGAATGGATCCTGTATATTTATCACATGATATAGGGAGCACTGCTTCCTATACGGACACAAGCAGGAATGGATCCTGTATATTTATCACATGATATAGGGAGCACTGCTTCCTGTACAGACACAAGCAGGAATGGATCCTGTATATTTATCACATGATATAGGGAGCACTGCTTCCTGTACAGACACAAGCAGGAATGGATCCTGTATATTTATCACATGATATAGGGAGCACTGCTTCCTGTACAAACACAAGCAGGAATGGATCCTGTATATTTATCACATGATATAGGGAGCACTGCTTCCTGTACAGACACAAGCAGGAATGGATCCTGTATATTTATCACATGATATAGGGAGCACTGCTTCCTGTACAGACACAAGCAGGAATGGATCCTGTATATTTATCACATGATATAGGGAGCACTGCTTCCTGTACAGACACAAGCAGGAATGGATCCTGTATATTTATCACATGATATAGGGAGCACTGCTTCCTGTACGGACACAAGCAGGAATGGATCCTGTATATTTATCACATGATATAGGGAGCACTGCTTCCTGTACAGACACAAGCAGGAATGGATCCTGTATATTTATCACATGATATAGGGAGCACTGCTTCCTGTACAGACACAAGCAGGAATGGATCCTGTATATTTATCACATGATATAGGGAGCACTGTTTTTGTCACATAATGCAGTAAGAGGTGCACACGGCAACCATGAAAACAGCCAAACAAGCTCCTCGTGTACAACACTGCAACAAATTATGGCAACAACGAATTGTTTGCAGCAAGACTAGGGCTGGGGACTGTAGTGCACATGTCTCCTCACTCAGAGCCCTTACTTGCTCAATATCTTGGTGTTCTTGAGAAAATGAGAAAGTAGTCTGAGTGAAATGATCTGGCAACAAACTCCTCATCCCAGTGGCGCTGCTTTCCTAGACATTTCGGGGGACCATTCTCCTCGTGAGAGGTCTTGCTCATTCAAATATTCAACATATTTTGAAATGAGACGATTATCTTTTCAGGGTAACCAAGATATTTAGCAAGTAAGGGCTCTGAGTGAGGAAACATCAGCAATACAATCCCCAGTCCTTGCTATAAATCATTTGGTGTTTGTGCCGGTACTGTGTAATTATTTTAAATATCTGGATTGTCATTCTCCGATTCCAAACGGCAGATAAAGGAATTCCTACCACTTACCACTGAACTTTCTTCGGTGGTCTGATCCTGATGGTATTGTTAATCTCACATACGTAATGCGTTCTCATAATAAAACAAGTCTATCAGAGTAGCACTAGAAAGACCAGACTCCTTATCAAAGAGTCAAAGACTCTGTGACTGCTTCTCTCTGCAATGCTTCATCACAGTGCCCTTTCTTTTAGACACACTGGCCTGTAACAAGCCAGCAGACACTGGGAGACTCTGTATAATAGGTTCTTGGCAGGGCTTGCTGTTACTTCAGGGTCATCGGGCCCCAGCAGGCCACTGGTCCCCCAGATTCTGTGGAGGACAATCCCCTTTCTGTGAGAGACTGACTTTTCAAAAGCTGCCCCGTCTATACACACGGGTTCAAATTTGCAAAAGTTTACCACAGTATTTCTGCATGCGTTTCCCTTGGATATACACTGCATTTCCCATAGTTTACTCTGGTTCGCCATGTTTTTTAATATGCTTTACCATGCCTCTCTGGTCTTTACCATTCTTACCTATGCTTTAGCATGCTTTCATTGTGCTTCATTACACTTTGCTCAGGGAAACTTTTATAAGGGTGCACAGGGCCAGCGACATGAAGCGCAGCCAGGACACCTCTGTAATCACATAGTGTACATACATGCAGACATAGTGCTTGGGAGACGAGTCTGTTAAAATGTTACGAGAAGCATGGTCCATGTACTGCAGTGAAGCTGAGTTACCTCACAACAGATAGCACTGCATATTATGACAGGTATTTACACAATAGAAGGCAAGGTGCCAGCTACAGTAAAGGCTTACAAGCACACAAACCCAAGTGGGGTGCTAATCACAGGCCATGGTGTCAAAGTCCAAGGTTTAGCAGCTTCATATGCATGTATTTTATTCACCTTGCCTGTTCATGACGTTACCAATCCTTCTGAGTTCTGAGGCGTCCTCGTAATACCGTATTATTAGGACTATAAGCTCATGCGCCAATGTCAGAGGGTGAGCTCATGTGCAAGAGTGAGAGTTGAAGCAGATCACAAAACCAACACTCAGGTATGAGCATAGCAACATGCAAAACCATGCGCTGACTAATGCAAGTGCAACTGCACATTTGTGAACAAAAAAAAACTGTTCTAATTGGGAAAAATGTACATGCTTATATCAGATAATACGGTATCGCTATTAGACCAGACGGTCATCCCATCATGTGATTTCGGGAAGTACTCAAAAGGAGTTGGCAGCTAGTTCTACAGTCACAGATAATGCCAGATGGATTCTGATAACAGAGAAAAATGATTCAAACTCAGCAACAGAACTCAAGATATTGCATGCAAAAAACATGTATTAAAGGGATGTATTAAAGGGATTTTTTTTTTTTTTTTTTAAATAATTGAATTTCACAGACTGTGACTTACCAAGTTCGGAGCACTGGCGGACCGCATGGAAAACCTCTGTAAAATAATAGATAAATTTATTAGAACACAGAACAGCAAACATTTATAAAGAAAGCCTGTGAAACTGCATTGCAGATAATCCAAGTTAAGAATGCTTTTCAAGCATGGCTTTCCTTGTGGAAACATTCTGCAATTACAGTACCCTTTTGACTAGGCACCCCACAGCATTATGCAGTTAACGCCACAGAGGGGCTCAATGTGGTTTGGCAAGAGGGTGAAGTATTTTCTTTTTTATAGGTGACCAATTTGATTCAATTTTAACAACGTTAGTCACATACCCTATCTGTGAGTTCATTAAGTGGGGCTGACAGAGATGCAGTTAAATTTGGTTTGCTATTTTTCCACTACTCTAATAGGCAGTGTCCTCAAGCATGGAGGACATGTCTGTTTTAGGCCGAAGGGTTTAGATGGCTTCCTGTTTATTTGATTACTTGCCTTGTGCATTTTTCTTTAATGGTGCACGTGTAACTGGCAGTGTTGTGTGGTGCAGTGCCGTTACAGATTCTGTCTCCTGTCGGTGAGATGAGATGAGGTTAAAAGCTCTAACACCACGAATGCAGACGAGACGAGCCCGGCTCTTTTGCATTGCGGTTAAGACACTCGCTTGCAGAGTGCAAGGTCGTCAGTTTGTGCCTCCACCCTGTCACACTTGTAAAGTTAAGAGTTCATAGCAGGTGAGAGACAATGGCACCAGTGGCCACAATGACACCAGTTAGTCATACAAGGTGTTGACAGGGCTTATCCTCATACAATAGCTCTGCAAGAGAGCACACCTCAATCCTGACCTGAAAACCCCCTGCCAAACAGACCTGGAATCTCTCTTGAGCACAACTTTGTGACGAAACTAGGCTGACTTGCAATGGTCCTTTTCACAACGTGCATTAAACAAACCATCATGCATACACTTTGATTCATTTTAATTCACCTGCTGATACTCTTGAGCCGATTAAAAGCTTTCATTCCTTTAGTAAGAGCAGCGCTGAGTGTAAAGCTATTACACACTAATAACAACACAACAAGCCCTGGGCATGACTCCCTCTACACCCGACTGGTCTAAAGCCTTGCAAATTCTTACACGCTAATAACAACACAACAAGCCCTGGGCATGACTCCCTCTACACCCGACTGGTCTAAAGCCTTGCAGATTCTTACACACTAATAACAACACAACAAGCCCTGGGCATGACTCCCTCTACACCCGACTGGTCTAAAGCCTTGCAGATTCTTACACACTATTAACAACACAACAAGCCCTGGGAATGACTCCCTCTACACCTGACTGGTCTAAAGCCTTGCAGATTCTTACACACTAATAACAACACAACAAGCCCTGGGCATGACTCCCTCTACACCCGACTGGTCTAAAGCCTTGCAGATTCTTACACACTAATAACAACACAACAAGCCCTGGGCGTGACTCCCTCTACACCCGACTGGTCTAAAGCCTTGCAGATTCTTACACACTAATAACAACACAACAAGCCCTGGGTGTGACTCCCTCTACACCCGACTGGTCTAAAGCCTTGCAGATTCTTACACACTAATAACAACACAACAAGCCCTGGGCGTGACTCCCTCTAGACCCGACTGGTCTAAAGCCTTGCAGATTCATTGGAATACATGGAAACCCTCTGTAACCAAGTCTATGCCTGGGAACTTGCCTGGAGTGTCAACTGCAATGCAAAAGGTACTTTATCTAATCCCTGCCATTGCCGCAGGACAAGCAAAGAAGAATAAATGAATCCCTAAATCACGTCAAATAAAGCTGGTGATAAATCAACTTTGTACAGATGGCAAAGTACACATGTTAAAAAAACTACTTAGGCGAATCATCAGGGCTGACTGCTGAATACTAAGAAATACTTACAGAGTCTCATTCAAATAGTATTCTTTATTCATAACTGTTATATATGATATTTATCCCAGAGAGAGAATCTGGGGGTACAACTTTAACATTCAAGGAGTACTGTAGTTATTCCCTGAATGAGGATTACTGAAGGACTCCAGAAACGTTCTTCTGTTTATATATCAAGTACAATGCATGAGGATTACTGAAGGACTCCAGAAACGTTCTTCTGTTTTATATATCAAGTACAATGCATGAGGATTACTGAAGGACTCCAGAAACGTTCTTCTGTTTATATATCAAGTACAATACATGAGGATTACTGAAGGACTCCAGAAACGTTCTTCTGTTTATATATCAAGTACAATGCATGAGGATTACTGAAGGACTCCAGAAACGTTCTTCTGTTTATATATCAAGTACAATGCATGAGGATTACTGAAGGACTCCAGAAACGTTCTTCTGTTTATATATCAAGTACAATGCATGAGGATTACTGAAGGACTCCAGAAACGTTCTTCTGTTTATATATCAAGTACAATACATGAGGATTACTGAAGGACTCCAGAAACGTTCTTCTGTTTATATATCAAGTACAATGCATGAGGATTACTGAAGGACTCCAGAAACGTTCTTCTGTTTATATATCAAGTACAATGCATGAGGATTACTGAAGGACTCCAGAAACGTTCTTCTGTTTATATATCAAGTACAATGCATGAGGATTACTGAAGGACTCCAGAAACGTTCTTCTGTTTTATATATCAAGTACAATGCATGAGGATTACTGAAGGACTCCAGAAATGTTCTTCTGTTTATATATCAAGTACAATGCATGGGGAAGAAAGTCTGTTTCAACCTTCATAAACAGCTGAATTGGTTTGATCAAGCTCTGCATCAGCTTAGCAATTGAATGCAAGACAGATACAAAAATGTATGAAATATGAAAACGTTATTCAAAGCTATACCTCTCAACACTGTTGTATAAGCCAGAATATTCTATTTAACAGTCTCCCATTTGACCTTATGTAAAATTACCTTCATAGAAAACTAACTATACTGTACAATGCCCTGCAGAACTTTCACTGAAGAATTATGTAAAGACATTATATAATTCTTCTTTGACAAATTAAATGATATACCGGTAATCGAATAAAATAAATAAATCTAACTTTATTTAGTTAATTTATTTATGTATTTATTTACTAAATCATTTTTTCCTGCAGATGGATGCTAAAGCCAGTAATCTGAGCCCTGGTATTGTGTTACAGCCTGTGTTTAAGGCAGAAGCATGAAGACATATGATTTGCAGGTCTGTATGATCATTAATAGATTATTATTTCCCTTGGGGGAGACGTCCCTTGTGACTGGATATAGTGGAGACCCAGTTTGTGCATCTGGAAGTACATATGCCACGTTTACTAGCTGTATCTTGAGAACTACCAGTCCTCTTGAGATGGAACCTGGTACGGACAGTTCCTGAGAGTGTTAGAATCTAGGCCCCTCTGGTCCCTTAAATGATCATTTTAATAGAAGAAGTTATTATACAGGTAGACATTCTGTGAACGTAGCTCTCTCCTCACAGCAGCATGCTTGTTCACATTACCCACACCTGCTGCAGCACCCAAAGGCTTTCTCTTGACAAGCACTTGTCCGGTTTTGACTAAACTAAGCAAAGGCATTTTGTTAAGATAAACACACAGTGACCTACTTACACAGACCCCTATAATGTGGTTTTTATATCCTCTCTGATGTTAATTTGACGGAAATGACAGTGATTTTAACACGCAAATGGAACAGTACTTATCAGTGGGTTTTGCATTTGTGATTTGTTGCAAATCTTGCATTGTAAAAAACCGCAGGAAGATTAAATTAATGTTGCAAAATGTAAGCATGATATGTGTGAGCCCCCTGGCTCTACATAGAGAACTGTTTCCCGACAGACTGCATGCATCTTGTTGCACAGGTACTAGATGTGATTTTATGACATGCTGTACAACATCTCTCATTGGCACACTGCGTACCCTCGTGACCTGCCGTGTGTAAAGGCTTAATGTTGCAGAACCCCTGGAGCCACGCAGCAGGAGTGAGGTGGTTGCTTCTCTTGCACAAACTCAGTTGGTATTGTACTGGATACAGAACTGGGTCAATGTTATCTCGGGTCACTAGATCCCGTGTCTGAATTTAATGCATTCTCGTAATAGAGGCCTATAGCCTCAAGTTAACAAACAACACATATGAAAACAAAACAAAAAAGGTTTTTTTTTTTTTTTTTTTTTTCAAAAATCAATAACCACTTGCCTCTGCCTTCAGGTCATTTACTTATAAAAAAACATCAGATGTTGTTCTGTATTTCGTATCTGTTTTTAAATGTTATTTTTCTCAGTTTAATAGCCTGTTTCACAGTACACACATCTGTGTCCAAAAACTGACACGGCATGTACACAACTTAAAATCGCAATACGAACCACTCAGAATGATTGCCAATATCATATAAAAGCAAAGAAAATATCACCTTTAATTATCTTGTAAGAGTACATTCTGACAGCTAAACCATTGGTTGAGAATGTGAAACCTGAAGGTGCCGATACAGTCATCACTGTACAGCTGCGGCCAAAGGTTTAGAATGAGCTCACTGTGCTTCATGAAGTCCAATGAAACCTGCTGGATAGTGTTATGTTAACACACTGAATTACATACCGCTTTGTAATTATACTAAATAAAAAACTGACAAAAACTGAAAAATGTGACATTTCTAAATCTAACATGAAATACTGTACTACTATTATGGCTTCCCGTAGACTTCCGCAATATCATTTTGTAGTTTCTTTGATTACATGATGTTAAATTAAAGATCTAAATGATGTTCATACAGTTTTTTATTTTATATTGTATTATGTATCCGTTCTAAAACTTTTGGTCATTGCTGTACATGTTTAAAAGCTATTTAGGCAAAAACCAAGAACCCCTTAACGTTCACGGAGTACTGCCTGTCACTGTTTCTGTTTACTCCTTATTCTCCTCGCTCGTCTGGTTTGATCTCTACAAGTATGTGTATTCATGAGGGTTTGCTCCTCCAGCAAACAGATTCAAATACGATTCAAGTGACTCTGTGGTAGTGGGATTGGTTGCAGGCTCTGTTTGCTTCTTTGGGAAAGATGTTTTCTGTCAATCTGCTCGGCCCATGGCTTCCAGACTACACTGCATCTGACAAGCAGGCATGCTGACAGTGATACCAGCCACATAGCACACTATGTGCTGTACAACCTCCAGCAGCAAATCATTATTACCTCAGAAGCACTACACTGTGAAAATAAAAAATTAAACCAAGTTCAACGCAAAAAGTTAAAGATCAAACGCACTGTGAGTTAATAAGTACCTTCTTTAACCACAGCGCACACCTGCCCTCCCCCTGGCTGATCTGAACCTCCTCGCCCCCCTGCTTCAGTCTGTGAGTCCCCTTCGAATCTATGTGGGCAGGTAATGAGTACAGCTGACCTGTATAAGAGTGTCATCCTGTGAGCACTTCGTGGGCAAGACGACAGCCACGCAAGGCAAGGCTGTGCATATTTACATTTCATAAACATATTATAATGTCCATGTCCTTAGAATTGCCCCGTCGGCTTTGTGATTTATAATTGAGTGTTTTTTTTAAAAGATGTTTGAATTCAGTGATATAGACTTACTGTGCGGGGAAGAGCAGGTTCTCTGCACCTCATTAAACCTGTCACTGCCCTACCGGAGCTAATCTGCTGCAGCCTGTTTATCTGGTGAGACTTCCCTGGACCTGCTCATAATGGGAGCGCTGACGAATTGCAGCAGACCAAGCAGGAAAGCAAACCGTTTCAGAGAGGACCTTTGAAATGCTGAAACCCAACCTAACTGAGTCCAAATGTAACTAATGCTATGCTTCTCTTCACACTGGCAAAAACACTTCAGGACACAGAATGGTTAGTTCTCTCTGAGCAGGGATCCCTGTATAGAGTACGGTATGAAGCCAGCTTAGCTCTCTCGTTTTGAGGGTCCTCCTTCAAAGAATGGGGGGCCCTAATGCACCTATTGTGTCCGACCGTCCGTCTTTCTGTCTGTCTGTCTGTCTGTCACACTTTACTTGCTGAACACAATATAAGTGCCTGGGTTTTGCACCAAACTTTTATCATACTGTATACTTTTATCCTCCTATAGACATTTCATTTTGCATTTGGCTGTAATCCAATGAAGTGTCACTTTTACACAAATATGTTTAACCTTTCAGGCACAGTGTGAATAATACGCAGTTATGAGAGCCCTCTGTATTTGTGTGCACTGGTTAACATGTCTGATTGATATCTATTGAACATGGCTTATATACACTCTCAGATCATTAACACATTGTGAGTCTTTTCCTCATACTTGCTGTCACAGTGATCGCGGTGTTTGTTTTTTAGCAATTCAGATTTGTGACTTCTTGCCTCCTGGCTTTCAATGTGCTCATTGTTGTATTACGCTGGTATCCCGTTTGAAAACTCAGCACAGTATCGGCCCTTTGTCACAGCCCAACAGATCCAGACTGCCGAGAAGATATTATCAGCTGCAGGTTTCTGAGTGCTACAGACGCTCCTGTCTTTGCATTGTGTGTGACAATAACACATTCTGCTCAGGGCCCCAAGCGTGAAACTATTGAAGCTTGGCAAGGACGAGGGCTGAAGCAGTTCATTGTTACTCTGGGTGCCAGTCTCGCACAAGTCACCGGCACAAGTGTGTGACAGACAGTGTCTTTGCATTGCTGGTACTGCTGGGGCAGTGATTCAGCAGCCATGGCCCCAGTGGCACAGCAGAATGCAGGCAGTGATAGCATCATGTGACATCAGGTTAAGCTCTCTTTGAACAATATCTAACGTCTGACTCACAGCTATTAAACATTAATGGTGTGACTATGAAAACAATGGATCTGTGTTGTCGTACAGTACAGGACAGGCAGATACACAAAATCACTTTTCCCGTTTCTGTGGTTTCAGAAGGGGGGCTGGGTGGTGCAGTGTGCTGTTTACTAGCCTGTCTCGAGGCCTGGCTTCAGCTCAGGTCCCAAGAGCTGCTGTTAACTCTGTATCACAAGAACACCACAGTCTGACTCAAGTGTTAAGTCTCTGCTTCAGTGAGGCCAAGGACAGAATGGGGGGGGGGCGGGCAGGTCTCTTATTTTAGTGTATCGGGGGTGTTTGGTTTATTCAAGTCCCTTACTGTATCTATTAGCACCTGTAGGATTCATTCTTTAGAGGCATCTTGCAAAGGGATAGTTTGTTATAGTCCATGACTTTGTGTTGTTTGGGATGAGTGGTTTCATTATTCAGACCTTTCTCCAGAGTGCCTGCATTCACTCCACACAGCTACAGCTACACCACAGTACATTTCATAACATTAAACTGTCAAAGAGACAAATCACACCTAGAAACAGTGCACAACTAGTGCAGACGTCATCACAAAGGTATAAAGAATTTTCTCCAGACCCAAGTTCAGTATTAGATCATACGTTTTGAGTACCACGGTAGCACAATGTTAACTATATTTTAATAGTGGCATCATATAAAAACCTTGGTTTACTGACTCAAAGTCCAGAGTGGTATTCTTTATGATGCACACCACTCATTTTATGACATGCAACTCATAGTGGTAAATACACCAACCTGATCAATGCATTCTAAGTCTATTCTTTTTCCCCCCTGTGTAGTAGTAACTGGAATCTACATGAACATTGTTTTATAAGTTTCCCATTTCCCAATCTGTCATCATGGTGCCTCGTCTCGCGGGGACTCTAAAACGAATGTTCATAAGCTCAGTGAACACGCGTGGAACTTGGTTTCAGGAGACTGGGCTTCAGGCCACTGCACGGTACACCAGTAAAGTGGAGCAAGCCAGTTCAAGCTCACAGTTCTGATAGGGCGGACAATACATTCCCCAGGGATACTTATCACACTGCTGTGCACATCCAGGTATCCTTCCCTACTGCTGAAACAAACTCCCAGTCATTCCAAATCAAGCGCTGTTTCATTTCTTACCATTGCCATCCATTATTACTGTGTATGTGTCTTTTGTGTCTGTCAGTTCTCGTATTTTGAAATCAGTGTACAGTAAGTACTGCAATCCTCACTGACTAGCAGTCCCAGAATCAAAGCAGGGATTCTCATGCACTGATCTGCCTACGGTGCAGAAAACTTCCTTGAACTCCTAGCCTCCACTGAAACCTCGCTATTGAGCCCATCCAAGGGACAAATAAAATGTGGCTTGATTACTGAAGGCACAAAGATTGTATCAAACGAACACCTATTAACTCACCTGATTAACACTTGATTGGACGGCACAACGGGTAGTTTTACAGCATGTTGATCTTATTAGAGATGGTAATTATTAGAGGCTGGATACGTCTGGGACTGCAGACAGTGGCCTTCATACTGAACACTGGGATGGGATAGCCTTAATATTGAATGTTGTAACTTTACATTACAATCAATAGGAGCTAATCAGGACTGTAGAAAAGTGTTCACTGTGAGGAGGCCTCAGGCAAGGGTTTTCTGGACTGTCGGATTGCATTAGGGTTCAATCTCTGCGGCTTTGATATAAATGCATCGTTTTTTTGTGTACTCTACAAGCTCTAATGCACTTTTCTTTTGCAACAGAAGCATCGGCAGCAGCAGGAGGTTTTACGGTGTATAATGAACATAGGGGCTCTGATTGTAGCCACTCTCCTGTGTGTGGCGATGCGTGTTACACACAGCCCATTGCTCCCTTTGAAGTCTCTGAATACAAACCCCCCGACTCCCACTAAAACACTAACAAGAGGACAAGCTGGGAGGTTTGTAGAAACTCCATCCGGCACCACGCTCCACACACCAGCCGTTTGAAGCAATACTCCCTGCAGCACATGGCATGAATTCAGTTTAAAAACATTTAAACACACGCTGCAATGCAATAAAAGACGAGGGCTGCACAAGGGCAGCTGCAGTGGGATCGGACACGGCGTCACAGTTTGACATTCCAATGACATCACATTCCGGTGAACTCTTACACTCTGGTCATCCATTGCAGTGACCTGGTGCCGTATTAGTTCTACTACAGCGTGCAATATTCCTTTATTCCTTTAAGATCTTTTGTGTTGTCACTGTTGATAAGGCTTCAAGGGAATACAGCACATTAGCATGGTATCCAAATAGTATTTTCAAATGTTTCTGATTGGCACTAGTCAAAGAAACACAATGAATGCAGTTTAACTCTAGTTTCGCAAAAACTGCAAAAAGCCTAGAAGCCAAAAAAAAAAGAAAAAAAAGAAACCAATTTTGCAAAACCGGTTTCGAAGTATGTGATGAATTTGTTTTGAGGACACCCACAAATCTACTCTGAATTGTTTAGCCCAGACATTGCCTCATTTATTCTTCTGCTTTTCAAATGAATCGCAAACTCATGTTACCTTAGGGTTTCTCGTCTGCAGACAATCATCACAAAGACCCTAGAGGTGTAAGCCTGTCAAGGGAGTAATGCACGCTCCCTGACAGTTTAAATCCTGTGTGTGGTTTTGCAATGGAACCCTTGCAAAGCCCTTCTTTGTACTGATAAGCATTCTATTGTAGATAACGTAACCACAACGAAGGGAGCTGGAAAGCAATGACTTTCTAACAAGTGCTTCAGCCTAACCCTAAGCGGTGAAATTGCATCACCGTGTACAAAACTATTTTTTTGAATAGGCAGGAAAACCACAGACACTGTTACAGTAGCTTAATGAAAATGTATTGGTAGACACTAATACGCACCCAGCACAATGACAAATCCTACATGTGCCTTAAAATGACCTGCAGGCCACTCACCAGTGCCATAAATGCACTAATTACTGTAAGTTCATTTACTGTTCATTTACCTGTTTGAAGCAGCACCTCTAAAATGACGATTTTTAGTTCATTTCATTCTTAAACAGGCTCTGAACACTACACTGCCTCCATGCCGATACTGTAAGCTATTGTGAAGTGTATTTTTCTTCTTTTAAAAAGTCTGGGGTGCCTGATAAATCAGAGGGCTTCCTTGTTGGTACAGCTTCGTTTCTGCCACCCCCATAGGGTAGAGCTCCCTGCTGTCCCTGCAGGTTTGATAGATGTATGATTTAGGAACCACTCCGAGGGTTAAATGGTTCACATGCCTGATGAAGTACAGCACACAGCTGGAACACCACACTGTGCTGGAAAGGCAAGCCCTGCCCATGTGGTCAGAAATGGCACTAGCACAACACTGGGGGTGGTAATTGCTTTCATAAAGGTTACTTTACATTGACATTTCAGTCAGTGCCTACTATACAGCAAGCAACACAACACAAGGGTACACTTGGCAACTCTAGACTTAGAGATACTCCCTTCAACAAGTAACTGAGAGTAAGGGATATTAATGACAACCATATTGCATTTGTATTGTTGTGCAACTCTTCGAGGTCAAAGGTCAACGTAAAAGGTATTGCTTTTTAATGTCACAAATGTGAGGTCACTGATCTGCACAAGACAAAAGACTTGTTTGTGAAGCATACTCTATAGTACATCCAGGGTCCAGTCATTAACGAGGAACACCCATCAAGTCAACCATTTGTTTTCCAAACATGGTAACACTGATACTGTTTCCTGACCACCAGCCCAGAATTCCTACCAACCATGGACTTTTTATGGGCATTTTCAAATCTTAACTGTAAAAGAATGTTAATAATCTCGCAGCGCTGTAGAAACGAGGTCCCCCGCTGCACTGTATCTTAACGATGCCAATTTTCACCCCAAAAAGCCAATACCTGAGGCAAGTTTAACATGCTATATTAATAAAACAGCATCTGCTGCTATTTAGGACACAGCATTCCCTAAGGCGAAAAAATAAAAACATTTACATTAAGAAAATCATTTACAATTTCTCATTACATTCCCCAGCACTACAACTGTCAATAAAAACTCTGAAACAACACGTTATGAGAATCATTTAAAATTTCTCATTGTGGTTATTATTTTGCTCTGTTGTTTGTGTGTTTGGTGTACATGGTTAAAATATCCGACTTATTTTATACAATCATCCGACTAGGTAAGAAAACATAAGTACCACAGAGTTACAACGACTGAGCCATCAATTCTCAAACAGGTGAATGGGAGTGTGCACTCGCTGTAGTGTTATCAGACATTCCGCAGATAAATCAGTACTAACGACTGATCAGTTTATCTGAGCTGAGGGAGTTCAAGCTGGACAACCTTCAGCCCCACACAAAGCACGCATTGGATAACTCTATGATATAGTTTAAAAGAAAAGGTCCCGAAGTCAAAAATACAAACGATATTTCGTGTTTTACAAATAGTAAAATACAAAACAATAAAAAGTACACAAAACGTTCTTTTATAGAAATCAGAAAATATGTTTGTTTATGTAATTGGGCAATAAATAAAACACTTTTGCATATTATGTAGTTATTTTAAAAGATCTGCAAAAAAAACCGTTTGTTAAATAATATACTGTAGTAACTTTATAAAAAAAAATCAACAAAATGTTTCTGCTGAATACCTGCAAAAATACTAGAACTAAAAAAAAAGCAATATTACAATATTGTAACTTGTCTCTCTTATTTTTCGATCGTGGATTTGAAATGGTTTGATAACGAAACATATTCGTTTTCTATCATCAGTAAGCACAACGTGTCATTAAAAAAAAAAATCTTTCCAAATGGCAACTAAACCCTAAGATTTTGTTTTGTTTTTCTTTCTTTTTTTAAAACACAAAACAAGGCACAGAAGCAACTGCCACTATAGCCCCAGCTAGACCCCTCGCGGTTGTTCGATTCAAATCCAGCATTAGCCACACAGTTGGCCCCTCGACCACCCCACGTAACCATAACAACCGGTAAACTCTCTTACGTTACAACGAGACCAACAAGTTTAAATTCCCCCCAAAAAACAAATACAGTTTCGACGGTTAACAAAATGCGTCTGGTGCCAAGCTTAATTATATAAACGGTTTCAAAAGAAATACAGAAAAGTAACTCTCCTTAGTACTATGACCAAGGACAGCGCATTGAACGGCAACAATGTACTGCTTGCCAGGTCTAGTCACCCGCCGCACATCACAATGCACCTGCTGAGAGGACAGTTAGCAACAGAGCGCTGAATAAGATTTACCAAGGAGAGAAACAGCACTGCATTCAGCGCTCAAAACTTACCTTTCTCAACATCGTTGCCCGGGTTTTGTGTCTTCTAGATTATAGCAAGCCCCCCTTTTTATTATTTCGTGTTTGTACTAGCAGTCATGACAATTAGCAATCACAAAATAATTAAAAAGAACTCGGGCTCCAGTTCTCATAAGGAAAAGCAGTCGCGGTCTCGCAACTTCATGCCATTTTGCATGTTAAAAGTTAAAGAGGTCAGCTGGTGGTGCCTGCCTAATACCACTCGTACTAGCACAGCCAGTCAGGTGAAACTGCTTTGAATTATTCACCTCCTTTTACTTCTTCAGACAAATTCAATAAGAGAGAGAGAGAGAGAGAGAGAGAGAGAGAGAGAGAGAGAGAGAGAGAGAGAATAGCTTTCTGGACAAGGGGTGTGTCTTAGTTTTCTTGCACCAGATTTAGAAGAAACGCCACCAACCCACTTATTAAACAGAAACTACACGTTTTATTTTATGGATTCTTTCAAATGTCTAGGTTTTTTTTGTTTGTTTGTTTGTTTTTGTTTTGTTTCTCAGAGGAAATTTTAAAGTTTATCCTCGCGTCTATGTCATTACATTTCTTCAGGAGGCGGAGAGAGTTTTATGATTTGTGTATGGTGACTGGTGGAAATGCATTGTGTTTGGGAACGTGTTAAATTATTTGCGGAAATTTTTACTTCGAAATGTTGCTTGCTGTCTGAACAACCTGTGCGTCTCGAAACCCGAGGCTGTAATTTAAGACACACTTCAAGAAGGCTGTGAACCTGCACAACCAGTCTATCTTTACATTGTGAAATCCACGCAGACACCCCAGGTCGTTAAGGCCTTATATTACCATTATTAAAGTGTTGCGTCAAAGCACCACAGGGCTGTACAGTGACTTTACCAAGATATTGCTCTAGGTACAATGCCATAGAATGGTCTGCTGTATGCTGTGCGATAAATGTGTTTGTTTTTTTAAATATCAATCCCTATTCATAAAGCAGGAACTTTCACTGTTCCCATACCTAATTCTTGCAAGCTGAAAATCTTTAGACCATGCTTTATAAATAACTAGCTGAAGTACCCGGGCAATGCCCGTGGAAATTCAATATTTCAATATTTCAGGCATGACAAATTGGGGTACGGTAGCCTTATGGTTTCCTATAAGTTACCGATCTTGGGTGTCGCACAATGCGCTCGGACCCCTTTTCCTTTTTTTAATTTAATGTTTTTTTTGGTTTTTGCCATTTTAATTTTTTTTTCTTTTTATTTCTTTTTTTGGTGTTGTTGGTTTCTTTAATTTGAGATACATGGCTTCTGTAGTGATCCACCAATGGGGTTACTAAATAAAGTATCCTGGGGGTCAAAATTTTGGATCCAAAGATAGCCCTCGACCTTCCCCTGGATGAAAGAGGAGGCCATGCAAAGTTTGGTTGCACTGGTTCCTGCGGGGTCTGAATGCATAAAGGAACAGACAGACAGACAAACTTCCTTCTTTATATATTAAGATATGGTTCTAATGGGATTCACCTTGTAATGTCCATTTCTGTAGTTACATAAATAAAGTAGCTTTAAATGGTAAAATAAATAACAAGGATATCCATTTCTACAGAGAATTCCCTGAAATTGAGAATCCTTAGACCTTCTTGTTTTTTAACACCTCAATAGACTATAAATGTAGATATGCCTTGTAATGCAGTTATAATGCCGTTACACACTTAAATAAATAACAAGACACTACAAACACAGTTGAATGCGGGAATTGCAGAGAGCAGCTTGTCCTGTGCATCCTGGTATCAGCTTTCCAAATGGTTTATTATAAATCCCATTTTCTACAGAGACACAGCCGAGTGGAAAAGCACAGATCCTTCGATTCTATCACAGACTACAGATTTTCTCCCCAGTTTGGAATGTCCAATAATTTGTTGCCATCACTGCATCAATTCCCCACTCCGCTCAGGAGACCTGAAGGTTCAGTGGTGTCCTCCGATCCCACGACCGAGTCAGCTTCCTCTTCTACACCCAGGAACTCGAACTGTGTGGGGAATTGCTGCAGTGAGGGGAACAATGATTGGACACTCCAAATTGGGGAGAACATTGGGGGTAAAATAATTAGGCACACTGAAATTTACAGTCTGGTGGTGATCCAAAACAAAAGAAAGGACCAAAACTTGTTCAATTGACACTCCCTTTGAAGGAAGCATTGAAGACTCACACACACCCTGTATTTTGAATAACAGAAGCTTCCTTACAGCCATTCTTCAGATACCAGTACTCACAGTAGTCACCCTCGATACAATGGTCACACACACAAGGGAGTTATGTAGTTATTGTTTCAATCAACAGGCTTTTAAAAGGAAACATTAGGGGAATCTCCATCGAGAGGATGAATCATTTCACTTTAGATTCCAGTAAATTATGATTGGTGTGGTTCTGTCAGTTTATAATGGCTCCCTTTAGCAGAAGTACCAGTGACCTTTCCATGCTGCTCCCTGCTTTCACCTGCATGTCTAGAATCACTGGGCAGCACAAAGCTTCTGTTGTTACCTATGGTACTGCACGTGCAATCATCTATCAATGGAAAAATCAGTCTGTGACCCCTGATAACCTGTCTGTGACCTCATCAACAGCAGCTGGAAGTTATATCCCTGCCCTATGCATCACATGTTAATGAACTTCCCTGCAGAGTACCCTGATGAAGGCAATGCTAAGCCAATGAAGTTCTTTAACTTCCCTGCAGAGTACCCTGATCACAGCAGTGCTATGGAATGGAATGGAATGGAATGGAATGGAATGATATGGTATGGAATGGAATGCAATGGAATGGTATGAAATGGAATGGGTTGAGTGCAGAGAGACAGGATAGAGAGTAGGAGGCACTATTTTACACAGTGATGGGGGTAGGGAACGGAATGGAAGGGGTGGCCCTCGGCTTGTTGTTGCTGCTGAATCACTGTGATCCTTAAAAACCGTCTGGATGTGGTTCTGGAATCAATTCACTAGTAGAAACAGGATGAGCATGGACAGGTCAAATGGCTTCCCTAATTTGTAACTTTGAATATGTTTCTTCTTCATCGATAAATAGCGATGCTTCCTTATATGAAATGTATAGTGACACAGAGCACTGCATAGCTAATTGTTATCCACCAAATTCTTTTTAAATGAAGAACAAAGTATTGTTTGTATTGTATGTATATGCGTCTCCCCAGTATATCATTTGGGTTTTTTGTGACCTGAAAAGTTCCTATTGTCAACTGCGCAATGTGGTTGCGCTTGTTTTTTTAATCCAGAGACTATCAGTAGATACTGCGCCTAGCATGAAAGCAAGATGTGACTTCTGATTAATAGATAGCTGCAGACAAGCAAGGCGTGACGTCTGATTAATAGATAGCTGCAGACATTGGCATGTTCACTGAGGGTTGTGATCGGGACAGGACAGCTTCCTTCTGCTCTTTCCTGCTCTGTGATTTATGTAGAGCCTGGCACTCTTATTATTTTGCCCCGGGCACCAGTCTCTCTCCCTGTAATAACTTGTTCTTTACCATATACGTGGTGCTCCTCCGTGAGCCAATCCTCTGCCGCGCTGGCACAGTTTTAGTCTATGTGTGACGCTGATTTCACAGAACTCTGCTGAGATCGCAGGCTGGGTGCCTCGCATGATTCGATTATTATTGCATGTGCTGATAAAAGGCTGTCAGTTTTCAAACCTGCGCTCAACGCTTCCTTTCTTTGGTTTTGTTTTGTTTGTTTAGTCTTGTCTTTTAACATTGTTTCAGGGGGGTGAAGCAATAATCAATGCTCTTCATAGTGTGGGTGTATGGTTTTCATGCATTTGGTTTTGACCGTGCCCCAGTTTGCTGCGTTTGCCCTTGGAGTTGTACTGAGTGGGCTTCTTAAATTCCATGGCTTTGAAATGCTATGTTGTATTCATCAAACCCACTGCTGTGCACATGGTGTGGAGCACTTCATGCTAACCATCTCTGTGCCCTGCAGGATCACAACCAATAAGACTGAAGCATCTCTGAGTGGGAACTCATTTCTCATTTGTTGCCACGTTATGTTTTGAGCTCAGGGCTCAGTGGGTGCCACATATGAATGGAAATAACTTCCCTGTATACTTTGAGTATGTTTGTGGCTGAACAAGGTAATGCCACGTGTGCATTGCCCTGCCAATCATACATTATTTTTTGATAGTTTAAGCTTTTTACCGACTCACTACCAGTCAAGCTGCACTACTCTGTCTTTCTGGGGGATGCTTGGTATCCATAACTATTAAACACTCAATAGTACTCCATTTAGAATTACTTCAGAAACACTCAAATAAACTTAATACACTGAAGTCTTTCAATGTTTGGTTTACAGTCCGATTGGAGTGCAATTGATAATAATAATAATAATAATAATAATAATAATAATAATAATAATAATAATAATAATAATAATAATGCAACAATATGCATGTACTTTGAAATATTTAACATTTACTCTTTTTGTAATGTATATCTGTTGGTAAGCATTGCAGATGCAGGAGGGAACTGTAAAACAGATACTGAAGAAAATACTTTTATGTCCTCACCACACTTGTCTGTGCTTTATCGCAAAAATAATAACAGCAGCAACAACAACAACAACAACATTATTATTATTATTATTATTATTATTATTATTATTATTATTATTATTATTAATAATAATAATAATAATAATAATAATAATAATAATAATCAAACTCAATTACATTTTTCGGTCCATTTGACAACAGACCGTGTTACGCTGGATAATCTAACTGGGCAAGAATGCGTCATCTCCCACTCATTTCTCTCCATTTCTCCGTGTGAAACCGCTGACTGCTGAAACCGGGCACTGAACCTTTACCGTACACGCGATATCCGTCTCTTAGGATATAACAAACAACATCCCATGGTAAGTGAAACGTTTAGAATGCCATCATTTTAGGTCGTTGGCTATATGCAGTAAAGTTTTTTTTTAAAATACAATTTTACATCAATTAACCAAAAAGTACGGCAGTAGGTTACAATAAGCGCCTGGAATCAAGCAAACAAACTGGCCCATTTAACAATTCTAAATGAGATATATATTCAGTAATCAAACCTGCTTGGATGGCTTGATATTTGCTTACGATGTTGCCATAGTTTTCCCATGCTGCACTACATTGCACTACAGCCAGTATTTCATGTACTTACACTGCCACCTACAGGCAAAACGGTAGAATTGTTCAGCTGTAGTTTTACATTGTGCATTGCACATTGCTTGCATTATTGCATTGCACCGGTAGATGTTGAACTCTCTTTTCATGTTTATTTCTTTTCAGAGCAGTTGCAATATTTAAGCCTGGTTTCAGCAGTGGTGTGCTGCGTGCGAGGCAGGGAGTGTCTTCTTGTCATGCGTTTGAGTGCTGCAGGAGTAGGTACCTGCACAGCAGCCACACAATAGTGTTTCTCATCACCATAGCAACCTGCACAAAGGCCTGCTTTCCACAGCCCACATGCATGTTTTATCAGTCCTTTGCATCTTTTATGTGTGGAATTTGAATTTATAAATAATGCATGACGCTGCACACTAGTTAAATAGAAGCTCTGAGTACTCTCTGCTGTGCTATATTTGAGCTTCACTGAGTTTCTGCTTGCAGCTGGGAACTGTATGTTGCTCCGTTGTGAAGCAAGCTCCCAAAGAAATAGCTATTTGTAAATTACACAGAGGATGCTGTACTTGAGGTGTGGTTCAGTGCCATATAGATGGTCCTCTCTGAAGGAATACAATCCAGGGGTCAGTGTCACAGACCACATCTGTTTTCACTACTTCGTTTCTATTACATTTTTGTTTCAGACTTGTTTAATTGTTCTGTTTTTACAAACTAGCTTTTTATCTTGGGTTTTCAACATTGTGTTGATCTCTTTTTGAATTTCGGTTGTATTACATTTTGTATTAGGCAGTTTGTAATGTAATGGTTTAATGTTGTGTGTGTGTGTGTGTGTGTGTGTGTGTGTGTGTGTGTGTGTGTGTGTGTGTGTGTGTGTGTGTGAAGCGCTTTGGGATCCTTGTACTTCTGGGTAGCGGTGTTAAATCTACTATCTCGACACATAAAGATTCACATCAGTGCCTACAATGTAAGCCACTTACTGTACTGTCCTCACAAGGCAACATCACTGGAGAGGCGCTTTTGAATTTAACAGTTCCTGATTCATCCTTAAGAATGATTCAAGTACATTTGACAATGCTATATAATAATAATAACTCATACCAAGAGCATGGAGAAAAGCAGGAGCTGCTGAAAGTGGAGTTGGTGTTCACTAGAGGGAGCTCTCTCTTCACCCTGTGCCAGAGCTCAGTCAATTCCCCAGCATAGTGTTAATAAAGTGTAACAGAGTAGGGTACTGTATCGTATATTTCAAATCACATGCTGTATGAGAAATCAACCTGTCGCTGTTATAATTCCTATTGTCTAGATGTGACTCTGTGTACAGAACATACAGCAAGTTGAAATACACTATGTTTCATAGTAGGTCAGGACTACAACCATGGCCGTGACTAGCTGTGAGACTTCAAAGTCCTGTCCACGGTCGCATCTTCAATGCTGATGCTCGTGTGCAGATTCTGGTAAAGTACAAAAACCTCCTTCATTTTCTCTGTTGGCTGCTGTGTAACAGATGTGGAGGTTGAATAGTAAATACCAAGCAGTCTCATAAATACTGCAGCTATAGCTTGAAACCTCCGTCTGACCTCGGCAGAATGTCAGCTCTGGTTATAGCCCTGACTACAGTCATAGTTTTTATGCTTTCTAATACCGTAAGTTAATATGTTGTGTGTAGGGTGTCTCTTAATTACTATATTATATTACATTATTATATAAAACTCATTTTGTAATTGGATGGCCTCAGTGTAAGTACTGTAACTGACATCCTTTTTTGAGGTGAAGTATGAAGGAATATAGTCAACTGATAACAGCAGATTATGATAGCATTGGAGCCTGCAGCTTTATAATGAAATGGAACATGCACTGTACATTCAATATAATACCACAAGGCATGTAAAACTGTGTTATTCATAAACCATCAAAATGATAGCAAATGCATAGGACTGCAATACCTCTGCTCTTTGAAGTACTGCATGTCATTAAGAAACTATTACTAATTAGGAAGCACTGAACACAAATAACTGGGAGTCATTTTTCTTCTTTAACGTTATTACTTTTTTTTCTGAATCTATCATCAGTTTCTCCAGGACAAATTTCTCCAAGCGTCTGTCCCAGAAGATCAAACACAAATCAAGTTGAATTTTGTATTATTAAATTACACTGAAAGTGTATGTTAAAGGAAACTCCTACCATGAAGACATCAGGATGAAGAAGTTAAACATTCTGAAGGCACCAAACTAATTGTCCTTGTCTAAAGAGATTCATGGCACGGCATCTGAAACAGCTGGTTCTTCACGCTATATGTTTTCCATCATTAGGCTTACTCTCAAATTCTGAGTCTGGGCTCGAACCAGTGTGCACACACACACCAGAGCAACAGGGTGGAGTCTGGACTTGAACCAGTGTGCACACACACCAGAGCAACAGGGTGGAGTCTGGACTTGAACCAGTGTGCACACACACCTCCAGAGCAACAGGGTGGAGTCTGGACTTGAACCAGTGTGCACACACACCTCCAGAGCAACAGGGTGGAGTCTGGACTTGAACCAGTGTGCACACACACACCTCCAGAGCAACAGGGTGGAGTCTGGACTTGAACCAGTGTGCACACACACCTCCAGAGCAACAGGGTGGAGTCTGGGCTTGAACCAGTGTGCACACACACCTCCAGAGCAACAGGGTGGAGTCTGGACTTGAACCAGTGTGCACACACACCTCCAGAGCAACAGGGTGGAGTCTGGACTTGAACCAGTGTGCACACACACACACCAGAGCAACAGGGTGGAGTCTGGACTTGAACCAGTGTGCACACACACACACCAGAGCAACAGGGTGGAGTCTGGACTTGAACCAGTGTGCACACACACACACCAGAGCAACAGGGTGGAGTCTGGACTTGAACCAGTGTGCACACACACACCTCCAGAGCAACAGGGTGGAGTCTGGACTTGAACCAGTGTGCACACACACCAGAGCAACAGGGTGGAGTCTGGACTTGAACCAGTGTGCACACACACACACCAGAGCAACAGGGTGGAGTCTGGACTTGAACCACTGTGCACACACACACCAGAGCAACAGGGTGGAGTCTGGACTTGAACCAGTGTGCACACACACACCTCCAGAGCAACAGGGTGGAGTCTGGACTTGAACCAGTGTGCACACACACCTCCAGAGCAACAGGGTGGAGTCTGGACTTGAACCAGTGTGCACACACACCTCCAGAGATGTGAAAGAGACATTCGTGCATTCGTGGTTCAGAGCTTTAACCTCGTCTCGCCTCACTGACAGGAGTCAGAATCCATAACTGCAGTGCATCACACAGCACTGCCCATTACACTTCCTATCACCTCCGTACTGTCTCATTTTGGGCATGGTACTTGGTTTACCTCATCTGAGTTGCCCTGCTTGGTTGTTTCATTAATGTATCTACAGTATAGGGCTGAGGATCTGCCTGTCTCAAGAGCCTAACCCACAGCCCCAGTAAGGGGTACTGCTCTGGAAGTGTCACTGTGGTGCACTGCTGTGTGCTAGGCAACGAGGCCATCTGTTATGAGCATGAAGAAACCCGGCTCCAGGGTGATAGATATTTTTGCACAGCAGTTAAGACACACAAGGTCATCCGTTGTTTTAGATACTCATTTAAAAAAAAAAATTCTGTTTAAATAAAATAAGCCAAATTATACCTCCTGACCCAAAACTAATTGAGAAGTTAAACCGGCTTCAACAGCGCAGTTCATAGTGAGCAGTCCAGTAAATCTTCAACAGGACATGCTTTATCTGAAAGAAGAGATGGGCCACTGTCTCTCTGAGGTCAGATGTTTAGCTTGTGAAAGGAGTCTTTTTTTAAGGAGCGAGGTTCCACAGTAAAGATCATGATATTGTGGGTGCACAGTGCCTGCATTGCTAATGTAGGCAGGCACATAAAGGGTGGAGGAGGCACACAGTACTTTCATAAAGACCTCCCAGCTGCCCAGGCAGCCAGGCACACTGGGATCATTGATTTCTGAATTATTTAAAATACTGTACTGCGTGCAGTATGCAAAATGCATTTCACTTCCGCTTGAAGTGTTCTGTAGGCTGAGAGGTGGAGGCAGGTTCCCATTGTCATGAAAAGAAGATTTGCATTCACCTCGACTGCAGTATAGTTAAGAACATTACTATCCAAATATATTTCACGTTAATAATATAACCTAAAGTCATGTATTATATCTGCAGCCCCTACCTTACCCAGACAGTGTTGTCATCTGCACCATGTCTTGCAAAAGAATCATGACCTACTTTCCTTGAATGCTAATAGGAACCCAGTTCCTGCCTAAATGTGTACTTGCAAAATCTATTCTCCAAACCAGATCATCGGTTCTACTCTGAGCTGGAGCTGAAAGCAGAACCTGGGCCTGCCTGTTCCTGGTTCACAGATTTACTTCAAACACAGTTTGTACCTAAACTGTACAAAAGTGCATCCCGATTGGATGAGTGGTTCTATTCTGTGACCTTGACATGGAGGTCAAAGGTTTCCAACAGTCCTTGCGTGTCACCTGTTTACCTGTGTGACTGTGACTGTCATGACTTAGCTTGTGAGATGTGGAGCATGAAGGACAGGCGGGCTGATCCACAGACAGACCCAGGAAGGCACAATAATCTGAAACTGTTTTTTTATTACTCTTTTCTTATTGAACTTGTTGGAAGGTTTATTAATCTTGCTTTACTCTGTTCCCTTTAGAAAGTTTATAGACTAATAAAATTGTATTTTTTTATTAAAATGTTCACAAAGCTTGTGATTTACAAGAATAATATTATTCGATGCATCTTGTCTGCAATGGACTGCCATTCCCAATGTAGGTCTAATATTCAGACATTTTTTGTCGGGTTTTGTTTTCATCAGCCTTTTGTGTTGTAAACTGTACTGTTCAATTAAATCAGCAAACGGGGGACTAAGTATTCAAATCTAGGACAAGTTACCTGTGCAACACAGTCTTTACTGTCAAAGCTCATTTTTTATTCAGAGCACAGTGCTGGCTGTCCTTGGGAGAATGATTGGGTTACAAATCTTGCAGCTTTATTGCGCAGAACATAACCTCTTTGGAAAGTATTCAGTAGCCGAGTGATAAATCACAACAGCACAACAATCCTGCTGGTTTCTTTAAAAGCCAAAGCAGTGGCTGATGTCATTCCTTAATGGAAACCCTAAATAGACAGAAGCTGACATAGCTTTAAGAGGAAAGAAGATTGAGCTTGAAAATTAGATAATCTTTCTTTTTAAAAATAATATTTATCAGGAAAATCTCAAAGCGATCTAATATCCAGGTGCACGATGGCTCCCTTGATTAAGGCATGACCGTGTGGTGTGCAGGGTGAGTCATACAGGTGCACGATGGCTCCCTTGGTAAAGGCATGACCGCGTTGTGTGCAGGGTGAGTCATACAGGTGCACGATGGCTCCCTTGGTAAAGGCATGGCCGCGTGGTGTGCAGGGTGAGTCATACAGGTGCACGATGGCTCCCTTGGTAAAGGCATGACCGCGTGGTGTGCAGGGTGAGTCATACAGTCGGGGAGCGCAGATTCACGTCCTGGCTGTGGAAAGCTGCCAGTCTTTACTAGGGATTCCAGGGAGCAAGCACTGGTTCTGGTGATCCTGCAGTTTAGGGAGGCTGTTTCATCTCATCGCACTACAATGGACCTTACTGGTCAGGCGCCCTGTGGGCCTGCAGGGCTGGCCTTTGCCCTCCAGAGGCTGGTGGCTTGGCGGCATCCACTCTCAAGTTCCTGGGTGGAGGACGCCCACTGATCTTCAGCTCTCTGTTGTGGAAAATTGATGCAGTGAGGGAATTTCAAATTCTAAGTATGTACTTTATGCACACAGAACTTTATTAATACAAGTTTTTGAGGTAGCAGCGGCCATGTTATGTTCTTATGTATAATCATGTTAGTTCTCACAGATATTTACTCTAAATCATGATTAGAGCATTTTTTTCCGAAAGTTATTTTCTTTAGAATTGTAATAAATGTTTAATCCTTTCAGAAGAAAATAATTCCACGAAATACAATTTGGAGTGAATGTCTTAGAGAGCCAGCTGGGAAGGGTACAAGCGAACAGCGCTATGGTGACGCACTTTGGCTTTTCCAGCTGAAACACTAAACCCCCATGGGGGGTCATGGTGTGAAGGCTGGGTAGGCCTGCTGCTTGGGCATTTGGAAGAGAGAGCCCTGTCGGTTCATTCAGATTCATCACATAACCAAGTGTAGCTGGTAATAGTGCAGGAGTCCCCCGTGAAGACTTGTTTATGAAATGCCACAGGGCAGGGGTTGGCAGTCGTAATAACAAGGTGGACTACAGTAAAGTCCTTCCACTACATGACTGGACTATGTGAAGAACATCTTGCCAGGTAGATGGAGTGTGAATTTGAATCAGCCATACTTTTACAGACAGGATCCGGTCTGACAGCCTTTTGATGCAGAAGATAAACACACTGAGCCGCCACCATAGACTGTGGATGAATATTTTGTTTGGCTTGTTGTAAAAATGAGAAACAGTAACGTCACGTGTCACAGACTCTCAGCGCCTGTGCCTGCCACTGTTTTAAAACTCGCTCGGTGCCGAATGTCTTTCAGAGCAGCAGAGTCTGGAACCCGCTAACCTTACCCAGCTGCCTGTCCTGCTGACAGCTAACGGAAAACACATCAACGTCAAGGAGACTATGCTGAAAGCACGCTTCCTCTGATGTAGGTTTTTTGGACCATCAACAAATTTGTGGCTAGCCATAAAGTTACTATCAGTAGTTGTGCAGTAGGCATGATGTTTGTATGATTGCACTGCAGAATTCCCTTTCTTTTAATAATTGCCAATCAGTTGTCCAAAGTACTGCCAGCGATGTGACTGTCGACACCGATCTCCTGTAGGGGGCGTACTCCTTGTAAAGCGCACAGCTTAAAGACAGAGGGGACCCACACAAAGAGATTTCCACTTGACTGAAACTCCGTCCAGTTACATGTGATTAATCAGACAGGCTTGATAAGTCGGTATAAGAAAATATCCCCTTTGTGTCTGTAGACTTCCTCCCGGCCCTTAACAAGCAGTGTCCTTTCTTGGGTTGTCAATTTAGCAAAATTTTGATGAATTCTGGGGTTCTATTGTTTTAATTGTGTTAACCCTTATCTTAGCTCTTTGTGTAAACATATGACATCAAAAATCACGTTGGAACCTCATGGAGCTCCTTGGTCCCAGTCTGAGGTAGTGTGTATATGTATGTATGTATCTATATATATATATATATATGTAAATAAAAATGTGTCCTGTTCTCATGTATACCCAATAGAGGAGTTTATCCTTTAGCTCAACAAAAAATTATTCAGGACTGAAAGGGTTGCAGTATCCTAGTAAGACTCCTCTGAAAGTCTCAGCTTTGGGTTCTATTGAGAGACAAGAGGTAAGCTCTAAATCATGGGTCCAAATAGTAGGACAGGCTTTTTAATCCAGGAATGCTGCCACTAACACATCCTGTATGGAACTCCTGAAATTCAACATCATGTAAACCAGTGGAGCACAACTCCAACCCTTGAGGTTAATTCCAGCACAGGTCTTCATTCCAAACAGGTTCAAAATTGAACCTGCTGAGGGTCCAGAACCAATTTAAGACCTGATTCGAACAAAACCCTAGAATGGATCTTCAGGGCCAGAGTGCACCACTGATGGAAAGTGTTCTGGGAAAAAGTAGTGTGATAGGATTCTTATTGTCCTGCACCCTGTCCTGGTCTGTACAACGACCTTGTTGACTAATGTTACTAAAACGATGAGGACTGTGCTGTAGTTACCTAGATCATTTGTAAAGGATCCCCCCCTAGAGGCTGATGAGTTAATAATACTGACATCTGCATAAGACCCGCACTGACCTCTCCAGCACAGAGCACGCTACAGGATGTTTACATGTCATGTGACGCACTCACTGAGATGTACTGTGACACACTCCTTCTATCAGACTAAGACATGGAACAGTACAATGTATTATTGTGTTATTTTGCATCCCCATGAGTTTAATTAACTGTGCAAACAGCTGTTCATTAACGGTGACTCAGAGAGACCAGAGATAATTCTCCCAGCTCATATTCCAAATCTATTCCAGCATACAGTCTAGGTTCAAACCACAGTGACATAGCTCAGCTGCCAATGGAAGTGAAGGCTCACCTCGAGATTAAATCCTGATCCTAGTCATCAGGGGGTTTGGGCTTAGTTTGGAAAGCAATTGCTTTTATTGCAGCTTTTCATGTTGGTTCATCAGTCTAGCAGGAGATGGCTTTACTTGCACAAGTGACAATATTGACATGATGGCTAGCAATAACAGGCTCTGTGAAAAATGTACAGTATATCTTCTTTCTGATATTTGGGTTATAAATT
The DNA here is from genome assembly GCF_902713425.1 of Acipenser ruthenus. Taxonomy (NCBI): domain Eukaryota; kingdom Metazoa; phylum Chordata; class Actinopteri; order Acipenseriformes; family Acipenseridae; genus Acipenser; species Acipenser ruthenus. The sequence goes on from NC_081196.1 coordinate 1,759,192, forward strand.
CACACTTTCACTTTTAGAAAGTGGTGCATTTTGATCACAGAACCCACTCAGTGCAAACTAAAAATGCAAAGTTACAGCAGCTTCACCTCAATGGCTGACCGCCTGACCCGGTTTCACCCCGATAGCAAGGTGACGACCTTGGTGGTCTTGTTGATATAGAGGAGGTCAATTGTCTTATAGAAGAACCATTAGCTGTTGTTAGCGGGTTAATGCAGTCTGCCTTTTACTGCTAATGGAAATACTAGTTTATATTGTGCTGTTAGTTTTGATACGGTACATTAAAAAACAATACACTGTATACAACTGCCACTCAGTCAAAGCATATACTGTATGTATGGTAACACTTTACATGAAGTGCCTCAAATTATTGTGTATTTACATAGTAGTTACTTGTTAAATACATGTGTAATTACACACAGGTACAATGTTATTATGTATAGTTACAATGTACTTCATGTGTACATCTTTTTGCACACTATAACCCTAACCTAACCCCTTTAAATCCTAACCCGAACCTTTACAAATGACAAATAACTAGTAGATAAACGAGACACTTACACATAGCAACAACCAGAAGACATTTTTATTAGTCACATTAAGCATTACACTGAAAAGGAACAATGCATGTGTGCAGTTTGAGACCTCCAGCGCAGCACGCCTCAGTCCTTTACATTCGTTAGCATGGTGACTCACGAGTTTCAACATGCAGTAGAGCTGATCACACAAAGCAATGGAATAAATTACAAATAAAATACTTTGTTTCTTTTTTCATAAAAATCACATTACAGGAAAAAAAATGTACACAATGATACTGTAAACAGTGATTAGACAGTTTGATTTTGTGGCAGTAACAGAGCTACCCTATTGCTATCCATTCCAGTGTGAAGTGAGTGTCAGATCCATTTGGAGTTACAATACAAACGTGATGCATTAATCATGCTTTGTTTCTTGTGGCCAGGATACACAGATGGCTTGTCCACATGTGGATGTAAATATGGTGGTTACAACCATGTCTGTCCTGAAGAAGGTGGTACTGTGCAGCTTTGATACTCGGTATGATGCCTAACGCCACCTGGTGGTCAAAAAGTGTAACTGTCCTATTATTTTAAAAGACTTTTCTTAAAAGACTTTAAGACTTTAATCAGACTTTTCAGCATGTGTCAATTAAAATTAATACATACAGCAAATTGAGGATTGCCTAGTGGATAGAGACAAGACTGTTTCAACCCACAACAGCCATCTTCAGTTCACAGACACAGTACATTATCACTAGTCAATAGTACCCATTCAGCTTGTAGCTAAGGTTTTATTTGACTATTTTAGTTGGCATCTCCAGTAAAGGAACTCTAGGATAACATGGTATTCATGTATTTAGTTCTGTATTTAGTTCTTTTTTTATTTCTCATTGTAACGCCCCTCCTCACCCCACTCCCCATACGTATACTGACCCCTCGGTGTAATTGGATTTGGAACAGATGGCACAGTCTGTCTATACAACTTCATGAATCTTAGTTCAGCTACGAGTGCAAGTATGGGATTTCTCCAGTTCAGCTCAGCTGGGGCCAACTCCCATCCACATCACAAAGGAAGAGGACTGCCAAGCCATAGACAAGGACTAGAAACACATTCTCACAGCACCAGACTACGTGTTTGTCAATTTAATAACGACAAGCAAATGTTGTAAACTTTGCCTGCTTAAAATTCACTGCACAAACTGCATACTGGTTGACCTAACTGGGAACTGGAACACACGTTTACGTTTAAGCGCTTTGTGATGGTGGTCCACTATGAAAGGCGCTATATAAAATAAAGATTGATTGATTGAGATTTGTTGGTATCTTACTGGTGGTCCAGCTGCTAATGCATTAACGTCTAACCTAGACTGTTTGTGTAAGAATGCATCCCTTATTAATGTTTCTCAAAGTAAAAGCAGGGCAAAGTGTAATAAAGCACAGCAAATGCATGGTAATGCATAGGTAGGCATTGTAAAGCATATGAATAAACAAGGCAAACCAGGACTGTTGTATTTTTATCAGTGATGTAAAAATGACTCGAATTGCAAGAAACTGGCCCCACTGTTGTCACTCCTTGACTGTGACGTCTCTCTGGTTTGGTCCACTCTGCAGGTTTTCTGAGCTGTCAATGTCAGCCTCATTTCTCTTCTGGCCATAAACAGCACACATATTTGAGCAGCAGAGGTTCAAACCGAACACACAGCAGCTAATTGCCTTGTATAATTCAAGCACTGCCCAAGGCAGACCAAACCTGCCCCTTTTTATTCTGTCTGTCGGAGCCCACGAGATGTGATTGGCTGACCTACTGAGGTAACCATGGAAACCTAAGATGTGAATCACATGACACTCGGGGCTCACATTCAGATTGAGCTGCACAGAGTGTTCAGTTACACTGTACATTGATTATAATCTACTTCTGAAGTTGGGCCTGCATGCTAACTCACATTTATAAGGAGCACACATTTGATACCACTGTGGAATTGCTTTGTTATTTCCATTAAAGAGATATTGTTCCTCTGTCTACTGGCATTGTGCAAGTGTGGTGTCTGGCTGAAGCAACTGAAAGGAATACAACTACTCATGTATTCATACCTCAAAGTTGTCTTATTATAAAATAAATAAATAATGTGTTTTAAAGGCAAAAAGAAAGCACTTAACTTGACAGTAGTCTGTGCTACACCTGCCTGTTCAGAGCGCCCTCCATCTCTCATTGCTTCTCTCTACATGAATGATTAACCATGACCGCCTGCCCGTCTGCTGTCCCAGATACCTCTACCATCTATTCCTGGTCCTGTCCCATTCGCCGTTTCCTCCGCTCTCCCTCCCTCCCTCCACTGCACTAACGCACTGACCTTGCATTTTGGAGAGCCTGGAAACACAGTATTAGATGCCACACATCTTCCCTCTTGAACAGTTCTCTCTGTCCTTTGCATTGCTTGCACAGCTATTGTGCATCTCTCCACACATGACCTCACATGCCCTTTTGTGATCCAAAAACTGCTCTTATAAAAGTTTCCCACAGTAAAAGCACAGCACAGTGAAAGCATGGTAAAGCCTTGTAAAGCATATTTAAAAACAAAGCATGGTAAACTAACCCTTACAAGTTTCCCATAGAAAAAGCATTGCAAAGTGTAATAAAGCACAGTGAAAGTAAAGCATAGGTAAGCATTGTAAAGCACAGAGGTATGGTAAAGCAGATTAATAACCATGGTAATTGATGATAAATGCATCGTATACCCATGGGAAAGCATGGCAGAAATTACAGTGCTAATTGAATGTGGTGACCTTTTCTAAGAGTGAGAAGACTGCCTTGTTGTGGGTCTCCTCCCCTTATTGTATTAGAGTCTAGTCTTCATGCAATAGCAAGAGGACGACACTGATTCTGCACACATATTCCATACTGTCTATTCACACAGTCCTTTCCCTCTCTTCCACACTGCATCCAGCGAGCCCTCCGTCTCACCATTGTTTTCTATTGGCATAAGCTACTGATATTCTCTCAGCAACATTTATTGAAGGTTTTTTTTATTTTAAAATATCAAGAAATAAACCACTCATAAAAAGAACAACGACCATAAAACCTGAATGGAAAGTAATCCAGAGTCACCCCCACCCTCCAATTATAATTAGCATTCTCTTCAGGGTCGTGACCTTTCTAGACCTCAATTTATAATTCCGTCCTTCAGAACCTCAGGACACCTCACTTACACTGGCGTTCCTATGCTGTCCCCTGAACCCACACAGAGCCACTCAGTGTTATCTAACAGAATCCATAACAGCAGGCTGGAATACAAACAGCACAAGACCAGCAGCTTGCTGGCAGCTCTCCTCTCTCAAGAAGGGTGACGTGCTGCTAAAGCACAAGGTTATTATTTTTCTTTCGAACAGCGTTTGTGGAGGATATTGCCAGCAGCCCTTCTGGGGGAGAGACAGCAGAGTGCACATGGCACTGGGAGAGCTGGTGACACGTGACTCCCTCTCCCTCTCAGGAGAGATTCAGAGCACTGCTTGTGAATATTGTATAGCATCTGTAGAGTGTTCAGCCATTCGTGACATTGATAAGCAATATTCCACACAACAGCAGCGTTACAGGAGACTTAGCTCCTGAATAAAACAGGTTTGAAAGGAGGTATAACTGCAGGTTTAAATGATTTAAGGCCGCTGCGTTCTTCCCAGTTCTGCACGTTTAGTACAAGGAGACAATGCACATAAAGAACAGCTCCCCCTGATTCTTTCAGGAAGCCCATCACATTGTAACAAAGCATTGAAAACACTACAGCCTTTCAGAAACGAAGCTCAGGGCTCAAGTCAGCAGCTCTGCTGTGGGGAGTGAATGCAGGGCAATGTGTGGAAGAGAAGGGAAAAGCAGGGGAATGTATAATTGAAAGTGCAACCCGCAGCTCAGAACGATATACAGGAGCCCCGGTGGTAGAAAGGTTTGTGAAGCATAACGAAGCAGCAGTTAACTTTGAAACCCTTTTTTTTTTGTATCATGCAGAGTGTTTTATTATTCTTAAACACAGTATATCTGGGTCAGCAGCAGAAACATGTTTACCGTTAACCCCGCTTCTCTTCACAGCTACAGCACACTGGTCTTTGCTGCCTTGAGAGTGCCATGGCAAGTGCTGAGTCAGGGGAGGCGGTGTGAACAGGAAACACAGCTTCGTGTTTCATTTTATTTTACAGGTGCTCTGATATTGAAACTCAGGGTGCTTGATTCTCAAAGGCCTGTGTCTGAAACTCACTGGAACATTTGCATGAGACCACCGCCCCAGCGGGCCTGCTGAGCACGGCTTTGTTGGTCTTGTTGTAATTACTCTAAAATCACTATTTAATGTATTACTACTCATGGCTGGTAATCATCCTCTTTATCCCCTTGCCCTGCTTTGAGCTATTAGCAACAGCTGCTTACACTGGCTCCAACCCCCTCCTCGATACACACACACACACACACAGACACACACACACACTCACAGACACACACATGTGCAGACACACTCACACACACACACACACAGACACACACACACACACACACTCACAGACACACACATGCGCAGACACACTCACACGCACACACACACACACAGCAAAGGTCACTGGTTCACAGAAGTCCTGTTTCCTCAAGGCAGTTAGCTTCCTTAATGATGGGGAAGTACAGGTAGTTCCATCTTGTAACTAAAGAGGAGAACATTCTACACCTAGAGTTCTAGAGGCTTAGCACCGTTCCATCCTCAGCCATTAGATTTGTCTGTGGAGGGGCTGGGTGCTTAAAAAAAAATCCCTACCACAAAAGTTTTTTAAAAAAAAAATTTTATTAAAGTTTTAAGACCGAATGCTGCTTTTTTGTGTTTTTTGGGGGGGTGTCAGTATTAGAATGTGGAATAGAGGATTATTTCATTTAAATACTGTGTTTTATTGGCATTAGATTTAGGGTTCCCACAGCCCCCTAGCCGGCTAACAAACTGCAAACATCTACCTTAAACTAGTTTGAACATTCAGTACACCAGGTGTTCCTGTGTTTTATGAGTAGATGCTGCACCGAATTTGAAAAGAACAGCCTTGATGAAACACTCTGACAGCTTTCACTATAATTATCATTTCAGTCAAAAACATCCCTTCATTATCTTTAGGGACTTTCTGTAAATCGACGTAGACCAATTAAAGATTGAGAATATTTTTGGAAGTACAAATTGAATTGAATTGAATAAAAAAAAAAACAAAAAGGGAAATGCATAACCACTGAGGGGAATTCCACAAATGACCCCTAAAGCATCATTCACACTTTTAGCATCATTCACACTTTTTTTCTGGAAAGAGGTAAAAAATCCTGTTCCCCTTACAAAGCTAGAAAGAAAGTGTTATCGTTGCTAGAAGTGTTAGGAGCCCTTGAATTCAATTCCTGAGTGCGGTTCATTTCTAGTTTTGGAAACACCAATGGATGCTTTCCTCCTTTCTGAAAGAAATAGGTGCTAATGACACTTCGGTTGTTTTGCACATTTTGTCATCAATCATAAATGATAATTTTGGAAAATTTTAATAAAAATAATTGGAACAGAACAATAAAGCAGTGTTCTTGTGATTAGGAGGCTCCCCCTCAATTATAAGACAAGAGAAAACCTAATGAAGGGCACAGCGTTTCCCGGGGGGTGCATCAGCTGGGGAGATGATAAGGACTGAGACTACCTGGGGAAAAGTCTTAGAGTATTCTGCCTCTAATAGGAATCTAACGAGGCTTACATTACCATTACAGTGGGTTGAGTTAGGAGAGAATCACATTAAAAAAAGGCTTATCATTTTTATTTCACAAAGGGATTTTTATAATGAAATAAAGTAATTCCATATGTGTGTAATGTATCTTTTATTTTACACTGAGCGGTTTTTAACACAGCTCTTTTGCTAATACAGCCGCATGCGATGTCTTTGATTGAATAGCGCCTTGAAATATGGCACTAATGCCATACAGGCACACAAAGCACTGGGCTATGTAACGCCTTTTACACAATGAGAAGCTGAGAAGAAAAGAGACTTAAAAGAAGGCTGCAAGCTTCCCTTTCTCAGCTATACTACAAACTACAAACAAAACATATCTCTGTAAACCACTTCCGTACGGATATGAAAATATATAAATATACTGTATATATTTCTGTGTACCATGGGATATTAAAATGTACAATACATCTGCCGGTATTATCAGCAGCCTTTGAAAGTATTACAAGTCAAAAGTACAGCAAATACATTTTCTATACACCTGTATTGAAAGAGCAGAAGCTGCTTTTTAAATGAGTGACTGTAAAAGATTAAGCACGGACACAGGTGGCCTCATACAGTGTGTGTGTGTGCTAAAGCTAAGGTCTAGTAAACACAAACTAGTGGAAAGGGGAAAGATGCACACCGAACGATTCTAGATGCAAACGTGATTCTAGATCTCTCCCTACAGCTAGTGTGGTATCAAATAAGACTTTCGAGTCAAACCTTTGCCTAAGTGATATGTTAGTAGTGTGCACAACAACTAAGCATTACGAGCAACACATAGTGTTAAAGTCAAACACCTTCTCTCATCTCTTTTGTCGCATTTGCAAAGTCCAAGAGGCTGTCTTACCATTAGCTTAGCTGGCACAGGATTTAAGCAACAGATGAAATACTCCCAAAGCACAAGGCATGAAGGATATACCAATCCTAGGAGCCTGGAAAAAAAAACCCAATGAGGGTGTTTAATGGCTGTATGCAGTCTGCTATACACATTCAGTGGCAGGTATAATACTGTGGTTCTGCACATTTCCTGATAGTTTACAGAGCGTGAGCCGAGTGCTTTGCACAGTAATCCCCTGATTTTTGAAAGAATCCAGTAGAAACGAGCTCCGCTGTGGGGTTTCGTCCACGGAGAAAACCAGGAATGTCTACAAAAAGGGTGTAACAAAGATTAAAAAGTATCCTAGCGAATGCCGTTTCATATTAGGAGGATTTGAACGTGTCTTTATGTGGGTAATGTTCTCTGGTCCCGGTTCTATAATCTCTGTTGAGCAGATGTTTATGTTGAGAGTCTGTAGTCCTTGCCTGTTTTTGAACCTCCAAGCATAGTGTACAGGAGCTACTTCCACTTTATACATCCAAAAAGAAGGCTTCTCTTTTGTCATGTCGTTTTAAAAGACAGAAATCCCACAGAAGCAACATTATACTTTATTACCATTATTTTTTTGGGGGGGATTCCCTGATGTTCCATTGAAATCATAAACTATCTGAACGATCCCATCCGGATATCCTTTGAAATGTTAGTCTCCAAAAATGTTCAACTTTGATTGTATTTTCCTTTGCCAGCAACGACCGGAGCAGTTAATGAACGGCACGTGCAGTAACTTTTTTTTTTTCGTAATTCTTGGCACTTTTTTTGCTGTGGTTCTTCCTGTTATTTTGCATTGTGTAAAGGCATATGGGGAATCAAAGGAGACATCATTCCTGATAGAAAGTCCACTGGCACAACATCATATTTTGCGGTCTACTTTAAGCTTGAAAAGAGAAAAATATATATATTTTTGTCTTGCAAGAAACTGAAGCAAATGAAGTAAAAAATATTTTTTATTTATACCATAACAGGATTTTGGAGTAGAGCTCTGAACATCTCTTTTGTATTCTGCCTTTGATGATGTATGCCTTTTCACATTACATCTACAAACTGTTCTCCATTGATATCGGCCCTTTCAACACAGAGCAAGCTACTTTTTAAAGTGGTCCTGGTAGGCGAGGTGCTTCCCTGCAGAGCCTCCCAGAGTCTTGTTGCCGGTCCTCCTCACAATCACCCTGGGGACGGGGATCTTTGTTCTGGGCGGCTCGGGCTTTGCTGGCGGCTGCTGCGCGGTTGGCGTGAGGCTGGGGACCAGCGCCCCATGGCTGGCGGAGTGGGAGGGAATCTGTTTGACGCTGATGGGGATCTTCGAGTCCCTGGGGAGGCTGGCGCTGCCCTTGAGCGAGCGGAAGGTGGTCTCGGAGGAGGAGGAGGAGGAGGGAGCCAGCTTAGGCTCGGACGTGGACATGGGGGACATCTCTTCGTCTGAAGAGACCACGCCGGCCAGGCTCTCATCCGGGTCCACGTAGAGGTCGTAGAGTGCGTCTCCACTGCAGCTGTCCCGAGGGATGCTCTCCTTGGGCGCGAAGCCGCTGCTGCCACTCTCCTCCTCCTGGCCCGGGGTAGTGGAATCCCAGTATCCCTCATCGCTGTTGGGGACGCTCTCCTGGTGGTCCTTCTCTCTGCTTTCCTCCCCTCCTTTGTTGCTCCTGACTCCCCTGCTGGTGCCGCTTACAGGAATCTTGCTGAGTCCCAGGATCTTGCTCAGAGGGGCTGTCTCTTTCAGCACCTTCTCTTCAACGGCCTTCGTTGAGGTCTCCTGGACAGCCTCCTCTTTTGGCTGGCTCTGGAGTTCCTCAGTCTGGGGCAGCATATCCCAGAACCCCTGCAGATCGGTCTCGTCTACTTCATCAGGGCTGGCCATCTCCTCCCCACCCCCTTGGTAGGCTACCACGCTACCGCTCTGGTTCTTTTTGGGAAAGACCCTCATCTTCCCCAGCGCCGGTGGGTGCTTCTCCACACTCCCTCCAGCATTCCCATTCCCATTCCCGTTCCTGTTCCCGTTGCCCACTTCCTCCTCGTGGTCGGCGATGATATCCCCGCAGCCAGTCAGCGAGTCGAAGCTCTTGAGGGACGTCACGTCCGCGAACATGGAGCAGATGCGGTCGATGGATTGCTCCGAGGGCGGGTCGGCAGCAGACGGTTCGGGGGGGGTGATGGTGGTGGTGGGAATACCAAAAGAGAGAGGCGCGCTTTCCGGGGAGCTGCTGCTGCTGCATTCAGGCTCAGGGGGTTGGGTCGCCCCTGAGATTTCGGCTGCCATGGTATCCCCAGGGCCCTCTTCCTTGGTGACACCCATTTCCCCTTGGCTCTGGCCCTCATTATGCTCAGCAGCAGCTTCCTCCTGCTTGTTTACATGGTTATATAACTCAGGGAGAGGGCTTGCACAATCCGCTGCTGCTGCGGCTGCTTCAGGCTCCTCTAACACTGAAGCTTTCGGCTCTTCAGAGGGTCCCACAACTGGCAATTCCTGTGCAGCCTGCTCTGTGCTGAGCTCAGGCTCTGACTGGGGCAACTGCCGAACCTCTTCCTTGATAAACTCCAAGCTGGCATTGAGGGAGGCTGGCTGAATGACCCCTGGCTGAGCATCCGATGCCTCCCCTCCTTTCTCCTCTTTGAAGTTCTTCTCCTTTTTGTGCCAGCGCATGCTGCTAAAGAGCCCCTTCAGCCCTTTCTTTTGTCTGTTGCCAGCCCTGGGCTCAGAGTTCTCCCCTCGGCCGTTCTTCTTGAGGACGGAGAAGAAGCTGAGCGACTTGGTCACGGATCCGCTGGCTGTCACTGCCAGGCTGCCGTCCGTCTTTGCGAACAAAGCAGCGTTCAGCTGCTCGCTGCTGGAGCAGTCCTCCTTCTTGCTGCCTTCTAACACAACCTCGGCTAACCCATCGTGGGTCTTGCTCCTTGCGAGCCTCGTTTGCCCAGAGCTCTTCCCCTCCCCTTTGCTCTTCACCCCAAAGATGCTGGGGATGGCACTGCCCGATTTCCTCTTCCCAAACAGTTTGAAAGCAGCCTTGTTAATCTTTCCAGAGGGCTGCTGCTGCTGCTGCTCGGAGAGAGGAGGCTCGCTGCACTCACAATGCGAGTCCATGTCTGCTGTGTGTTTTGCTGCTCCTGTCTGTTTTCTTCCTGCAGACCCCCGCAGATGCTGATGTTCTCACTGGCAGCCTCGCTGCTGCTCTAGCTAGTCTCCATGACAACCAAGGGGGTTAAGCAGCTTTCGTCAGCCGTGGACTGGAGCCAGGCTCCTGTCATCCATGATAGAAAGATTTTTTTTCTTTCTGTTAACCAGTGCAGCACAGAGCAGATTTTCTCACAGTGTGTTCTGTAATCCCTATCACACAATCAAACAGGCATCTTAACAATAAGAAAAAGAATAAGAACATCATGCATTAGTACATTTCTTTCATTTATCAGCATTTCATTTGAATGGGTAAAGACATGTAAAAATAAATATCTTTATTTCTTACATAAAACAGAGGACAATTTCCAATTTAATTTGCATTATTGTTGAAATATTATACATTAGCATTATATACGTTTTAATCTAAATGCACATTGCTGAATATACAGACACACTGTGTATAGAGTACACCAGGGGTGCACAATGCTGTTCTGTGCATTCAATTAATTAATTGAAATCATATTTTATCTCCTTCCAGATCGTCATCACTTAATTATTTAATGATGTCTATAAAACACAGAGGACTCCAGACCTCAAGGACTTGTGCTGTTGTTCACATTTTATACAAAGAAAAAGTGAGAGAAAATGGAATTGCATGCATAGTAAAGCACAGGACTGAGAAATGCAACAATTAACAAAATACAGAAAGCTTGTTATTTATCCATTTTGTCTTTAAGGTACTTATTTAAACACACCCCAGGGATCCCTGAAATGACATCCCGTGAGCACCCATGCAAAGCTTTGCCAGCGTGCCAGCAGTTCCTATAGGCTTGATAATATGTTTTTATAAAATGTTTTGACCGCTTGAAACACCCATTTATGAAATGAATTACTGAGCAGAACCCTTTTAACATGTGATTGAATACAAGTTGCTGTCAAAGCATTTTAAACACTTTAAAATAAGTGTCTGTAATTGAAACATCATTCTATATAAACACATGATTGATTTACTATTGAATTGAAATGAAGTCAAGCCATAACTCTGACCTAACCCTAACAATAACAACATGAATGAATGAATCATGAATAAGCATACACTTTAAAATAGCACCACTATAAGCACTGAATGTACCCTGAATTACTGCCAGTTAATTATGGTATTTAAGACAGAATTATATCCGATTACTTTATTATAACTACCAAAACCTGAAATCTAAAACAATGGGGGGAAAAGTAAACACAGCGTACAGTGTTGGTACCAGTACTGTACATAGTGTATAACTAACATGGTTTTACTGACAAGCCATAGCTGTAGCAGGGTGTTAATGCTCTTGTGTTGTATATGTTGACTCCGCTATGCTGTTATTACTGGGTTTGTAATAATAAATTTAAAGGTAGCACTGTATTGAGCTTTGTTTTACAATAATCAATAGCAGTAATAGTGTGCTTGCACTCCCTGTTAATACTAACTAGATTGAAATAGCAGCTTCTAGATAGAACATGTTCAAATACGACCTCAGCATCGTTTTCACTGCTCTCCTGATCATTGTGGAGTCAAACCTTGCATAGCAAATACATTCCCTCCACCTCTCTTAAAGGGCAACTTGGTACGGGTATGTAATATCACAGTTATCTCAGATAATGTATCTGTATTCTTGTTAAGACTCACCTTTTTAAACCCCGAGAAGTTAAAAGCACCCTTACAGAGCTCTCCAATGTCTTTTCTCTGCAGCGGGTACCGAGAGCAGCCATTAACCTGCCCCCCCCTTGCAATGTAAGAAATAGCACACAGAATATAACGTGGAACATTCCTTACATCCAGAGGCTAAGGGTTACACTGTGGTGTGCCAGCTGAACTTTGACTGAAGAACAGGCTGGTTAAGAAAGCTGTGGTTTTTCATTCCTCTACCGAGCTGCTCTGTAACACAAAGTCCTTCTGAGGTCTTGCCGCTTCATTCTAAATGACCTTTCCACCTCACTGATGTCACACAATGTCTGTATTCATGCAGTGAAGTGCTCTTTGATAACGAGGTAGCCTACATGTAAAACATTCACTTGTCTTGCCCTCTGAAAGATCGCCATTGGAGAAGCTGCCATGAGAAAGGTACAGTAGGTAGGCTGTGTTTTAATGTGTAACAGTGCAGTGTAATTAATTAATAATGTAATTACACTAGCACTGTACACATTCACTATTTCATCTAAAATCCATGCAAAATAAATGCAGTTCCTAAATTAGAGCATTGACTGCACAGTGCAGTCTTCAGCATTGTTTCAGAACTGGGAAAGCTTACAAAACCCATGGGTTTTCTGATGACCCATTTCGAGAAATGTACTTTCATACACGACTTCAGAAGAAAGAATATGTTTGTTGAAAGGCAAACGATCATCCAGAGATTACATAGCTGGTGGAAGAACGCAGGGACAGGGTGTAAACTGCGGTTGGTAATGGTTAGCATTGATCTTCGGAGGGAAGTGACAGCAGTGCTTCAGTTTTGAGCTTCCTATTGTTGGCTGTAACTAATCTAGTGTAATTAATCTAGTGTACACTCCATGTCTAGGTCTCTATCCTCATCTTTAAACCTGGACTAGTAATGAAGTCTATGGGCTCAGGATTCAGACGGATTGTTTCGAATCTGGCATGATTAAATCCGTCTGTTCAATCTCTCCTGCCAGGACCCTGTACACAATGGCAGGGCGACTGATCCACGTGGATAAGCAGGGAACAGCGGCGGACCCCCCCCCCGACCTGACCACAGGAGGGAGCTCTATCAAGCTCAGTGAGCACTTGTAAAATAAACAAGCCAACTGGAGAATGCAATACAAGTTATATGCCCAACAGAAGATAATAAACGAAAGCCTAATTGTTCAGTATAAATGACAGCCCTGCAGAAAATTCTAATTCAAACCCCCACATGGATTAATAGTTATTGGCCAGTCGGAGATTGTAATTATCGGGCAGTATTGATTATACTGCATGCATGCGAAACAACGGCCCCGCGTGGCTGTCTTGTGCTTGTCTGCTGCAGGACTCGTCTGTGCACATTCCCTGTGGGGTGGAGGACCTGCTCTGGAATGCACCGCACACAAGGCTGCAAGGGTGCTGTGAAGAATACAAAGGCATGCATGAATCCCTTAAAAAAAAAAAAAAAAAAACAGCCTCTTATTACTGCTTTATTCTCACCAATCAAACACAGGATAGGAGAATGTCATGCTTACAAATAGATAGAGTGATGGAATTTTTTTTTTTTAAGTGCAATATAGTTAAAAGCTCTAATAGATTTAAAGAATATTTTAATTTTCAAATTTATTACACAGATTACCCATAACCAGGCTTAAAATTATACAGAATTATCAACCTCTAATTTATTGCTTCTCGTACCTGAGCCTAATGTCCACTTAAAAAAAAAAGAATAAAAATGCATATCAATATTTAACACACGTTTATACTGCATTACATTGAGGCTCATGGTCCACTAGAAATAAATTCATAAAATGACATCTTTATATTTCAATTTGCATCCCTGTCAATGCAGGCACCAGTTTGAGTTCACCACATCAATGATAGGGTGCTTCGATGTGGCAAACTTTCTAATCACCCTGCACATAGTTTTCAATAACAAAAATGGTCTAATTTTTTTAATCCAATTTTGCATAAAGAACCTTGCCTACAAAAACAAGAAACAATGCATTTACAGATCTCATTCGATTTCAAGTTTCCTGAACTATTTATAAGGCAATATATGTAACTGAGTTTCATTACCCTGCATTACACTCACATTCAATACAGACACTTGATGCATTAAATAAATACGTCTTTTTGGACCATGCATGGACTAGCTTTGCAGTGCAGTAGATCCACGGACTGTACATTTCTACATTATTTTCTGGAATAAATTTAAAAAAACTACTGACGACTGCGGTGAACCCATAACCAGGCTTAAATTTTGGTCATATCTGCAAATCAAAGTGTATAACTAAACTCTCGTTAGTTAAGGCTAAGAATCTAGAAAAGGCCACCAAAGTGTTAAATATTCTTTTTGTACATTCTGCAATAAAAGAATCTGTCCTAATGATGCATGACTGAGAAACAACATGAAATCTTTTATTTTAAAACACCACACACGTCATTTTGAAAGGGAGGCGAGTTATTTACTAAAAATAAAGACAACCAAACAGAATGCAGGAACTGTTTGAATTGTTTAGGCAGTCTAATAGCATCAGTTTGGGGTTAAAATATGCACATGGATGTAAATGACAGAAAAAAAGCTATCTCCTTTCATAGTGCCCTTTAATGATTGGGTTAATTCGTACAGTAAGTAATCTCCTTATGCTGTTCTTATCAGTTGAACAAAGAAGGCCACTGGAATATTACAATGAAATGGCAAAGGAGAAAGAGGTTATGAAGCGGGCAGAACAAGCTCTTCCATTAAAATCTGAAAAGCAGCTCAATATACAAACACATCTACCGAACAGACACGGACAAACAATATATGCAACAACCAAAAGAAATACAAAATAAACGTCTTTCTACAAACTTCAAGTACAAAAGGGAGAATGCAAATAAAATAAAAAAAGTAAAATATATACAAAAAAAAAGTTTTTAATACCATACAATTATATAAACACTACCCTCCGACAAGTACTTCCACAATGGAGAATTATTATTTATTTATTTATTTTAAGTCTAGCTTATCAATTGGAATTTTTTTCGATTAAGCAAATAAGAGAAACGGTAGTAGTTCCATAAAACCTGTCATTAGTGAACAGACTGTACCCGCCCCCCCCCCCCCCCTTTCCAAAGCCCTTCTGAAAGCCATGCACATAGTTATCACCCTTCGCTAGCACTCCGTTGTGGGGTAGCATGCACACAGTAGCAGTGTAGTGATCTTGGAGACATTGTGTTTGATTTATTGGATGTTTTCAGTCCGGGCTAGCAGGTCATTCTTGCCACCCCACGCTCCAGGCTGACCAGAGTGGGCTCTGGCTTTGTGAAGGATGCTGGCTCCTCTTCCTCTTCATTGTATCCATTTTCAGCACTGCTGCTGCCCTCCACAGTCCTAACGCGGTCACAGACAGACAGCTTCTGCTCGTCCTCCTTGCAATTCAGAGGGGCAGAGAGAATCAGCGACTTGGGCCGGACTGGGTGAACTGGATCCTTGGACTTGCTGTCAACTGCAATCGACAGGAAGACTCCTTGTTTCTGCAGCTTCTGAAAGAAAACAAGACAAGCACACAATGCAAATACAACGGCTTAATACCACTCCCTCCCACCTTCAAGGTGTCGCAAAGGTTTGCCTTGAAATCCAACGGGAATTTAACTAGTGTGTAATACGACTTGGTGACTGCACACTGTCAGAAACTGAACAAACTCACAAAATTTACAAAACAAAACACTGCTAAATGTTTAGGAGCGTTAGAATTTGATTTTATTATGAAGGGTTTTGAAGGGTTCCAGCATAACATTATTTTATTCATCATAAATTAGAACAATTTATGATGAAAAGCACTACATAAAAGTGTACATTATTATTATAAAGCTGAACAAAAAGTGCTTACACTTGCTGAACACACGCACACGCACACGCACACGCACACCGCTTTAGCTTTTTGAAGCTAACACTGTAATGCACTATACTTACAGCCTCCAGTGCTCTGGCCGCCTTCTCCAGGTCCCTGTTGCTAGCTTTTAGAGACAGGACCTGCTTCAACACAGACTGCCTGGGGTGCATGGATCGGTCAAACTGGTGGTACATATTCCTCCAGAACCTGCAGTCACAACCAGAAGCAGCAAGCATGACAAGATGCACTCATAATAGTAATAATAACAACAACACTACTATTTCTGTGTTGTTCTTTAACTCTTAGTACCCTTCTAAAAGTTTACTGTGGTACACTCCGCACAGTCATTTTGCAGTTTTTCCCCATGCATTTTCAATTAGTATACTATGCATTTCCCACAGTTTACTATTGTTTGACATGTGTGTTTTTTTACATACTTTACCATACCTCTCTTTGCTTTCCAATGCTTACCTATGCTTTACCCTGATTTCACTATGCTATATTACATTTTGCTATGTTTTTACTATGGGGAACTCTTATTAGGGTC
This sequence comes from Acipenser ruthenus, assembly GCF_902713425.1. Lineage (NCBI taxonomy): Eukaryota > Metazoa > Chordata > Actinopteri > Acipenseriformes > Acipenseridae > Acipenser > Acipenser ruthenus. The sequence continues at coordinate 1,775,553 of NC_081196.1, forward strand.
GGGCCACATTCAGAGGTTTGTTCACAAGCCAAGAACTCTAAGGCAATTCTCAACCTCTGCAAGGTTTCTCAAGTGCAATCAACAGCATGTAACACCTGGATCAATGATCTGAAACTACAGAAGGGGACCTGGATAAAAGCACAGGTGAAAGTAGATGAGCAGATCCAGCAATCTGAGACAGCAGCAGCTAATGCAGGCACTTGTGAAGTTTACAGAACGCACAGCCCTGCAGTGCAGCGTGCTCTTCTGTTTTACAGTAGCTCTGAAGGGTCTGTGGAATAGAGATGCTGTTACAGTATAGCACTGCCTAGAGAGACTGGGATAAGGGAGAGAGACAGCATTCATTGAACAACGGATTGTCTGGGATAGCCATTCTGGAACTATAGAGGTCATACAGCTTGGAGGAGGCGAGTTCTTTGATTTGTTTTATAATGCTTTATTTACGTAATGTTGGCTAACAAGGGGATGAGGGTTAGATTTACTGGGATGACTTAGCAGTTTTATTCAGGTCAGGTTTTACTGTGAGCTAAATCAGAGTACAACCTGTACTAGCTACACCGCTATGCAACGCAACTCCCGTACCAATCCCTGGATTCAGTTTATATGTTACCTTTGCTCTGAATTTTTTACGTGTTTCTGTGTATGAAGACATTTATTTTGAAAAAGTGTTTTTAGGTTATATACTGGACTGGGTCACAAAGGCTGCTTAAAGATGATGTCACTGTAGACTTTCAAGATTATTTTACCTGTAGAATTCTGACCACTCTACTAGGAACCTGATTGGCTGAAACGATTGGAGAGGTTTATAATACAGTACAGCATGGGTTTTTATATCCAGCACCGGTTAGATCATTAAGATAGACCACAGTCTCTCAGAAAGGGTTGGAAGCTCTCTTTGGAACGAAGCTCTTGATGATCGGCGCTGTACTGCAGTGTGACGGATTAGAGACTCACTTGAAACTGAATGGCAGCGTGCTGGGTTCCAGAACTGGGTGTGTTTCAGAGAAGCCGGGCTGGTAAACAGGGTTCACATAGTTCTCCTGGTCATTCAGAAGAAACTGCCACAAGGAGTACGTCTTGTCTTTCAACCTGAACGAGGGAAAGGAAAAAGGGTTAAAGCGCCAACTGAAAGAATGTCTTCTGTGGGCTTTGCAGAACAGCTCATACAGGCAGGAGGCACAGCTACAGTGCAGTCCGCTACCTGCTGTCAAGTCTGTTCCGTGGGAAGCCTGCCATTGTCTATGGGAGAGCGTCCTCCTTCTGTCTTCACATGCATGCCTATAACATTACCTTCACACGGGCTGCTTCATAGAGAAGACTACGGCTATTACAAGAGTGAGAAAGCATGAAATACAGTAAATTATACAGTCTCTAAAAGGGCCAGAACCAGCTCACTAACTGCTTCATTTAAACTGCAATGAGAATCCTATTTGAAATTCTAATACAGGGGTGGGAATAAGACTCCCAGTGCACAGCAGTTAGGTCCATTCCTGGTTTTACTAGGAGTTAATAAGAAACAGCTGAGCTTGTTACCTACAAACTGTGGCTAATCAAGTTTGTAGTAAAACCTGAAATGGGTGAAACCTCTGTGCAATAGGAGCCTTATTTCCATCCCTGTAATATCTCAATGTGTTTGACATAAAATTGACCCCTATTGTGTTGTGTTGTTTTGTACTGCGTTGTACTGTTCTGTGAAATGGATGGGTGCGCACAACTCTCGGGGTCACCCAGCCAAAAGATCTGCAAGGACACCACGCATTGTTTTCCCATAAAGCAAAAAGCAGTTCAGCCAAGGGGGAAACAAAAAAGAATTCCGACAGCAGCCATCCATTCGTCTGAGACATTCCTAAAAATATTTGCGGATGACCCACGAACGAACAGGGGGCACCCCTAATACACTGCACAGAGCTCTCCATTCCTGAGTCAATTAAAACACAATGACTAGTAGAAGCAACAGTTTATATATAAAGATCTTTAAAAACAGTTCATGTGAATTACAGATAACATCCTTCATGGGTTAGCTCCTCAGACATGCTCTCTGAATACGATCCAGCCTGTTCTCCACGCTCTTCTCCCACAGTCCTGAATGCCCTCCCCACCTGTGGGAGGTGGGGAGGGCATTCAGAACTGTGAGAGGTGGGGAGGGCATTCAGAACTGTGAGAGGTGGGGAGGGCATTCAGAACTGTGAGAGGAGGGGAGGGCATTCAGGACTGTGAGAGGTGGGGAGGGCATTCAGAACTGTGAGAGGTGGGGAGGGCATTCAGAACTGTGAGAGGTGGGGAGGGCATTCAGAACTGTGGGAGGTGGGGAGGGCATTCAGGACTGTGAGAGGTGGGGAGGGCATTCAGAACTGTGAGAGGTGGGGAGGGCATTCAGGTACTGCGCTCCCCAACTATGGAATTCTCTGCCAAAACATGTCAGGGACTCACCAATTTTTAAATGTAGATTAAAAACCTATTTGTTTGACATTTATTATTATTTAAAATGTATTATACGTACAGCACTTTATAAACCTGTATTGTACTGTACAGTAGTGCATTGTACCTTACTATAGTGTACTGTACTGTACAGTATTATATTGTACTGTACTGCATTGTATTGTACTGTACAGTATTGTACTGTACAGTACTGTATGATCAGTTCTGTATTGTATAGTATTGCATTGTACAGAACTGTATTGTACAGTACAGTACTATACTGTATTGTACAGCTCTGTATTGTATTATATTGTACAGCACTGTATTGTACAGTAATGTATTGTACTGTACAGTACTGTATTGCACTGTATTGTATTGTACAGTTCTGTATGGCACTGTATTGTTTTGTACAGTTCTGTATGGCACTGTATTGTATTGTACAGTTCTGTATGGCACTGTATTATATTGTACAGTTCTGTATGGCACTGTATTGTATTGTACAGTTCTGTATGGCACTGTATTGTATTGTACAGCTCTGTATTGTATTATATTGTACAGCACTGTATTGTACAGTTCTGTATTGCACTGTATTGTATTGTACAGCACTGTATGGCACTGTATTGTATTGTACAGCACTGTATTGTACAGTTCTGTATTGCACTGTATTGTATTGTACAGTTCTGTACTGTGTTGGTCTCTCAGGTAAGGTCTGCCGCATGGTTTCTCACCTGAGCTCTTCCCGTTCTCTCTGACAGTTCCCCAGGAAGTTCCCGAACTGGCAGGAGTGGACGTGCTCGTGGATCTGGATAAGGAACCACTCGTTGTACTGGAAGGCCTGTGGAAACTGCTCCGTCAGCTGCCACACGCACTCCAGGAACTGGGTGAACACAGGGGACACTTCCTTGGGGTCCCCGTCCAGCTGATCACACCTGGGAATCCGTGCGGGAACAATGGGTTTATTCAGTGCATCTGAGGAGGTTACAACTGTAACACACTGGGAGTGGCGAAGAACAGAACATGTAAGAAGAGGCTACAAGACTGCAGACTGCCTGGTAATGAATGATCACTTTAATGACTGCTAACACACGCTTCAATTACACTGCCTAATCTATTTAATGGGAGCTGTAGAAATATCATTTTTTCCCCTTGTTTTTCCAAGGTTACTTAATTATGGTACATTATCCAGTGTAATCCCCTTCCCTTTCCGCAGGGCTTTTCAATCATCATCACTGGATTGGAGCAGCAGCAGCACAGTCACCCACAGCTGCTGCTCCTCGCTGCCATCTTGTGACGGAAATGCTGTAGGACACCTTCATTTAACAAATTCAGAAGAATAAATCGAACCATACTACAGCAAAAAGTACCCAAGAATCGTATTCAGAAACATCCCTCAAGTGTAAAGCAATTTCTTTATTTGAAATATGACTTATCCATAACCCAGGGGCTGACCGAGGAGAGCAATGCATGGCCACTGTGCAGTCAGTCTACAAAGTACCTATGCTTGAAGACTAAAGACTGGTTCACACCGGGCATACGATTCAGACGGACACTACGAACGCACCACCTTGCGTTCAAATCATAGATGCTGCAGATGAGTTGGTAGATTTCAACTTCTAAGCGTCAAGTTGGTGACGTCGCTCGCGTTCAACTAATCACACGCCTTTCTCTTTCCTTTAGAATTTTACAAGTACAATTTAACGTTTATTCTTTGAAATAAATTATACTTGTATAGCGGAAAACGTTTAAAGAACTAATAATAATAATTAAGCATGTGCGGTATCATAAACAAACAGATAAATAATCTGAATGAAAACTAACAACTCAGGAATTTAAACCGTGTTCACTGAAAGCGGGATGGTTAAATTGAGTGAATGTCAGTGATTTTACCATGAAACTGAATGGTGGCATTTGCTGTCAATCACACAATAATTATTTTTTGGTTTTTTGTATCAGCTGTTTATAAGAGGCTCTGCGGTTCTACAGTGTACAAGTTAAATGCAGCTGTGTGCACGACTCCCCGAACCTCCAGAAGAGTGTGGTCTTTTTTAAACCAATCAGAATGAACTAACGCAGGGAGAAGATTGCTCAGTGTGAACTACAGCCTGCGTCCGTTCGTAGCGTCCGTCTGAATCATATACCCAGTGTGAACCAGCCTTAACATTAGCACATATTCACACAATAGACATCTACTCTCGTATTAAAATACAATATATTCATGTTAGAGTATTTTAGAACAGTACCTGTCAGCAAATTTGTGCCCAAATGAGATCCAGTCTTTTTCTATCAAAACCTTGGACAAGAAAAAAAAGTTATCACAAAAAAAAACTTAATACAAAGATTAATAGTTCAGATTATACTTACAAACAAGAGATATAAAACTATACAAATGAGAGAGTAAAAATGTACAAACGAGAGAGTAAAACTGTACAAACGAGAGAGAGATAGTAAAACTGTACAAACTAGAGAGACAGTAAAACTGTACAAATGAGAGAGGTTTACAAAAGCAAGACTAGATCAGCATATACAGTACCATGAGACCCTTGATGGTCCGGTAGAATGGATCCATAAGCAGAGCCCCTAAAGAGCAGACCTGGGCCGTGCGATCCCAGCCGTCAGAACAGTGCACCAGCACACTGGCGCCTTCCACTGTGACTGCCTGCAGCAGAGACAGAGACACAAACACAGCAGTGATGCACTGGGACTGCCTGCAACAGAGACACAAATACAGCAGTGATGCACTGGGACTGCCTGCAACAGAGACACAAATACAGCAGTGATGCACTGGGACTGCCTGCAACAGAGACAGAGACACAAACACAGGTGATGCAGCGAGTAGCAAACAACAAGCAAGCCTCCACTGAAGCACCTCGCTGAGTAGAACAGCCTGTTCAGTAGAGTACCTAGTGGGAGGATGATAGCTAATAGATAATAGATGGACAGCCTCTGTGTGCTGAATCCTGAGTCTGTCAATTGGCACCAAATGCATGGCAAGTGCTATGTCCAGGTTCAAGCTGCATCGTTATAAAGGTACTTGCCTGTGAGCGTCACGCGCTGAGATTGAAATGAACACGCAGTCACCTTTACTTGATCCGTTTCATTACAGTAGCAATACGGAAGTGCAAGGGCAATTACCAGCCCAAGAATACAAAATGCACAAGCTTTCGACAGGAACAAGTTAAAAAGGGTCGGTTTCATGGCTTGGGATGCAACATATACACAAGTTACAATATTTCAGCTGTGAAGCTCATGTAGGGAGATGTCACACAAGCTAGCTCCTATACAGCGTCTGTCTGTCAATTACTGCACCCAGTACCATCTACGAAGAGACACCTCTCCCTGCGAGCGCGTGTATCATACTGGACATCAACGACTTACTTTAGCTAAGATGACAGCAGCATCCAGAACAGCTTTGATGTGACGCAGCCATCCCGAGCTCTCCAACCCCGAGAAATAGTCAGTCATGGACAGAGACTTTGTACCAATTACTGAAACATAAACAAATAAATACAAAAACAGACAGGAAGCAATCACAGACGAGAACAGACAAAGCATGTAAACATCGATCACTGTAGCTCTGACTCCCCATTAAAAAATGTCGCTGTTGTTTAGATCGTACAGCTTCATATTCTTTTTTGAATTTAATTGAAAAAATCTGGCAGAGCTCCCTCTCCCTCTCCCTCTCCCTCTCCCTCTCCCTCTGTGTGATTGATGATGGATTGCACTTCACCGCAGTCACTTAGGGAGAAGGCAGCCGCACCTCCCATGTGTTGTTCTCACACGGGTAAGTGCAGTCCAGTGTCTTCAAGACAAGCAGCAGCCTTGCACTGACCTTCGAGAAGCTTCTGGAGGCTGGCCCTCATGACGTGGATGTTCTCGATCCCTACAAACTGGAACCTGATATTGGAGTAGTTGTCTTCGTTTTCATAGCCCTTCCCTGCAGCTCTGTTGGCCAGGGCGTTCAGCTGCAAAGCAAACACAAAGGATTTGACAGTGCGGTCTGCGGTACACTAACTCTGCAGAGTCCCACAATCATGCAGCATTCTCTAATAGTTTAGCATTCTTCATTGACAGTTAAGTTTGTGTTTCCCAAAAATAGCTCAAAAGTGAGCTACTTTTGGGAAACACAAACACATCAGTAGGAGGTTACAGCACATCTTCAAGCAGGATCGGGGTCAATTCCTATTTTTCAATTCCAACTCCTTTTTAAAATCAATTCCAATTCCCATCCCCTTTTAATCAATTCCAACACATCATTGAAAAACAAGATTTGCCCCCAACCCTGTCCTCAAGATCATGTATTAGATAAAGAAGCACACATTGGCTGTAAACCCCAGCAGGCGACACAGGCATGATCAGCTGGTCAGCACTGGTCCTACCTTGGGTCTTGTGTCCATGACGTACATGAAGCGGCTGTTGTGATTGGCTTTGCTGATGGCCTGCAGCATGTGCTCATCTTCCAGACACCTGGCACTGAAGCCAGAGAGAGGCTGACTGCAGCGACACACAGCGGCCTGGAGAGAAGAGAATGTGAGCACCCTCCGTATAGGCTGGTATGTACAGGAGACACGCGGATAATGCTGTCTTCATGCAAGCCCTATTTTCTTTATTTTTTATTGGTTTCTATAATGGTGATTGCCAAGACAGGTATCGCATTACTGTACTGTACATGAACTTGCAAGGAAACACGAACAGGACCCACATATTTTGATAAAGCAAATTGAACAGCGCCCTTCAGGAATTGTTATTTCCCCCCTACTTATGTGTGTCTGTCACTGAACACGACAATGGGAGTTCTTGTAACACTGAGCCAAATCTTTCAAAGGAACGTCAAAATCTAGGCATGCAACAGTGACTTGCCAACTGTACCTTTTTCTCCTGGTAGAAATAGGATAGCACTGGGAACCTCCCTTTACTCCGGAATTTGGAGCTTCCCACGATGATGGGCTTGCTTGCTGACACTGGGACAAAGAGGTCTCTTGGATAGGTGTCACAAACCTGAAAGGATTGCGTGAAACAGAAGAGGGGGCTGATTTAGGTAGATTACTGACATTACCAGCTGCTAGGAATCTGAGCAATCAGGCTCCTGCTGTATGTGCTCTGAACTGATCTCGAGCCGATTCAGAAAAACTTTTGCAAAAGCGAATTAATAACACAAAACCAATTACAGGTGATTAACAGCATCTCGGATAACCAGCTCAGTAGGTTTCTGCAGTACAGTAAATTAATCCATTATTCTTAACCAGCACTGTTCTGCACTGCATACAAAGCTTGCCACTGGGCCAAGCCATACAGTATATTTCAATTTTAGACTGATAAAGCAGCCATTTCTCACTGAATCTCCGATACGGTGTGCACTGAAAGCAGAGTCAAGTAAGTTGTAGAGATCTGGACTCCACTTCAGGAGTGTTTCCCCCGTAGTAAGTCGTGCTGAACCGTCAGGATCGTTGAGTCGGTGAAATAACGAGACACAGTTTCTGCAATCAAGCTGAGTTTATTCACTGGAATGAAGGCTATGCATGGCTCTTTTCTAGTTGCTGTCTTCTGAGTACTTATCATAGCGAGTACACATACAGGGATAAGTAAAGTATAGCTAGCAACATAGCTGAAGGTTTCAAACAGACTTCATAAGCTGTAGTAAAGTGAAATAACAAGAGCGCATCTACTCCGTTACTAGTAGTTATCTGCCATATCCCCTTCTCCTGGTGTGCGATGGTCTGACTACTGAGACCCTACAAGGGGTGGAATGTCCCAGGGGAGTGGCTAAGCATAACAGAAATACATTTCAGTGCAAGCTGATTCACTGACAAACTGGAGCACACTGTAACAGAGTAGACTCTCGCTAATCGAAACCCGAGGAGAGTGCGGATTTCATCATTTGCTTTGTTCACAATCTCAAAGGCTGCTATTAAAGTAAAGTCCAGAATCATCCCCTAACACTTTCCCCACTTAGTAATACCGATTAAGAGTTTGGATCTCTTTTATTTCAGCAGTGTGGAGTAGTGGTTAGGGCTCTGGACTCTTGACCGGAGGGTTGTGGGTTCAATCCCCAGTGGGGGACACTGCTGTTGTACCCTTGAGCAAGGTACTTTACCTAGATTGCTCCAGTAAAAACCCAACTGTATAAATGGGTAATTGTATGTAAAAATAATGTGATATCTGTATAATGTGAAATAATGTATAATGTGATATCTTGTAACAATTGTAAGTCGCCCTGGATAAGGGCGTCTGCTAAGAAATAAATAATAATAATAATAATAATAATAAAGAGGAATGTTAATAACTTTTGGGCCTAATTTAATCAAAATATAAATGAATTCAATAAACAATGTGAATGTGGAGATTTATGGGGGATTTTTTTGTTTTTTTTTATGCTGCCTTATCGATGATATCTCAGACGAATCTCAGATGTAATTGAACTGGACCCTTTGTGAAGAAAGCACAGAAATAGAAGCAAGGCCCTTGCTGGTAAAGGCCACTGGCTATTAATCTGAATATAGAGGAAGTGGTCTTAAAAACAATAGTTTAAGAAATGGAGAGCTGCTGCAGCCCATCCAGAGACAGCCTGGGTGTGCTTCCCTCACCTTGTAGTTCCTGTTGACGTCAGTCAGCTGCCAGTGGTCACATGGCACGCCCATCCGCTCGTACTCCGAGGCCAGATCAATGAGCTGCCAGCCGCCCGCCCTCTGCTGCTCGCTCTGCTTTGGGTTATAGGAGAAGGCATAGAGATCGTCGTAGGAGGCTGGAAGTTCAAGGAAATCACAATTAAGAAATTGTATGTCCGTTCTAACTTTATGTTACCTGTTACAACTAAACAGTGGCCCTCTTCAAACAGTGCAGAACCCTGAAAAGGAAATCTCTTCAGCTCTTAACCATCGAGAAGATCAATCTTATTCTGTTCTAAAATTGAAAAGGAATATTTTTTCATTTTGAATCAGATTGGAAAATTAAAGCATACTCTGTACCACATTACAGAAATAAAATGTAGTACACATAAATAAAACAACCCCAGTGCCCAATACAATGACCTATCACAGAAAAAAGAGAAGTTCAAAACAGAGAAGCACTTCTGTACAGTAGGGGGGGGGGGGTGTTTCCTTCGCATCTTTTGGATGCACTTATAAATCCTGTCACATGAACCAATATGAACAGTGTTTCTTCCAATATTCAGATATTTGTCCCAGCACTAATTATCTCATGTTATCACCCAAATCCCAGAGCCAGCCCGAACGTCAAACAGCACCAGACCTGTTTTCAATTCCTGTTTTTCAATTCTAATCCCAGTTCCCTTTTCATCAATTCCAACACATCACTGATCAAATGATGATCACTGCTTTCATTTGAAGCCAATTCCATTGACTAACAGTGGCTTTGATTGAAGTAATGTGTTGCCACTGTGAGAAGCTCATTTTAACAGAATACTGCCGATTGCAGTTCTGCTCAGTGACGTGCTGGAATGGATTAAAGGGAATGGGAATTGGAGTTGGGAATGGATTTGAACATGGAATTGGAATTGCAAAGCAGGGATTGGCCCAGCCCCTGCCTCACATGTCCCGTACTCCACACGGACTGCATGCTTCACGCACCTGGTCTGCGCAGCAGTAACAGCGAGCTGTAGATGTCGTGACAGTCTCGCTCTCTCGGGATCACGAAGTGGACAACCCTGAAGTTACGGCAGTGGATCACCAGGGGGCACCCAGACGTGGTTAAGGACAGTTTTTCTACCACCGCAATGTGGTGATGGAGAATCTGTTTCAGTGGAAGAAGGGCAATTACATTACCGGGGTAAAAAAAATACAGCACTGGTTTTTTGTGAAAACTATATATAATATTGCTTCATTTTCAGAAAAGATCATTAAAATAATATTTAGTGGAATAAGAGGCTCTGGTGCCTGGGGTCATGTTAAATGCTATAAGCAGTCAATGGAAGTGTAATATATAATGTGCATTGTGTCCAAAATCTCAAAAGCACATTGAAATGATGTAATAAATACTGATTATTCCTGCACTGACCTGACTTCTATATAGATGTTTGATCCTTAATTACAATTAGACAGAAACACACTGAAGTAACTTGCATACATGTCAGAGGTGTGATTTTCATAGGCATGGCACACAAAGGGCTGTGTATTCATTCATGAAAGCGACGTGTTTTAGATTCAGTGCTATTGAACAGACCCCATTACATTTTTATCTATGTATTTTTTTAAATCTAAAACACAAAGCAACTAGCAGCAGATTACAACAATGAGATAGGCAGGGGGGTAGTTTCCCTTCCTTACACAGCTCTGCTCATCTCTTGTACCACCGAATACGGCTATCAGAAATTCCACAGTGCAAAGGGAAAAGAAACGCGACGACATGTCCTGTGCTCGATATACAGCACAGCTTCCCACTCAAGTACGAGGTGGCCAACCGCAAGGCATCGGCTGCGGTAGCAAATGCCAGCTTGGTCATTATCAGCTTGGCATTCACGGCACAGCAGAGCAAACAGTTCAGGAAAGGCAGTCCATTCAGCCTGCTTCAGCAGAGCTTCTGTTTCCTCTGCTTCGTTTCCAAGGCGACCTCACTGTGCTGGGCAGTCACAGCTGTGGTTGTATCTCCATTAGCTTCCTATTGAAATGTCTCCTTTTTTGGAAACAAAATAGCCAAGTCTGACAGAATCAGCAGAGGCGATTCACATGCAGGGAATGGGGATGACAAAGCAAGCCCAGGGCACTCAGACACTGTAGTGAGACGGGGAACGCACTGAACCAAGCCCGTAAGGGACAGTCATGATCTGCGATACAGTATAGTTACAGGTTCAGCAGGCATATTCGTTTGCCTTGCTGTTATAACAGTTTTAAATGAATTCAGAAGGAATATTCATTTGTCTTGTTGTTACATAACAGTTCTACTAGATAATGTATTGCTTACTAAACAGGGGAGCAATGTCTTGGCAATGTTGTGACTCTGGTCCAATGAATGTGTAACAGCATGAACAGTACTGGTTATTCTCCTTGGTTTAGTTTAGTTTGAGTACACGTTTAGATACATTTGTAAACGCAGCAGCCCTAGAGTTTTTATTTATGCTTTTTGATATTTATAATGGTTGGGTATTGCTGGTTTCTTAATTACGACTATTTCCTGATTTTCCTTGTTTTGTCAAAAGTGGTTGCTTTCCTGAAAGGAAAGGAAAGTGAAGCTCCTGCAGGGATGGCAATAAGACTCAAAATGCATAGCAGTTTGATTCATTCCTGGTTTTACTAAGAGTTGGCTAATCAAGCTCATAGTAAAACCTGGAATGGGTGAAACTGCTATGCAATAAGAGTCTCATTCCCATGCCTGTCTTAGTTACCATGAAAACCATCTAGCCTCAGAGAGCACAAAACAGATTCCCTATCCATTAATGTATGCTTCAATCAATCCTTTAACCAGGAGTGTCAGGTAAAATCAAACCGTTTATAAAGATCTGCTTGCAAGTGGGAGCAGCAAAAAAACGAATATGCACTAATATTCTTACCCAAGTTTCTTCAGAAGCAGCAGTATTGGACTCTATGAATAAGAGATGAGTTGCAGTGAGGTACAGTGTTCCAGCTGTCGCTCGACTGCTGAACCGGTCTAACAACTTCACCTGTTCAACCTGAAACAAGATACAAATAAGCTCCTTCAGTCCTCCAGCACTCTGTGCTCACACAGCAGGCACTTCAAGCAAGGCTCTGCCTTTGAGCAGGAGCTCTGCCAAGAGGTCACGTCACGGTTCACAAGCAGACAGTTTCAAACAGATTCAAAGACGACATTAGTGGAATATAGAGTAAGCACTGTGTGAAATCTCAAAAGCTGCTTGAAATCCTGGAGACGGCATCTGTCCACTTTGTTATTCACGACATTATTAAATACCTTGTTTCATATGCTACAGAAATTACTTAATTACACAGTATCATGACTCATTGAAAGCCTTAACCCTTAGTATTTGCTCAGTACAGACTCACCCATGCATTATGTGGTTTAAAACCAAAGTAAACAAGTTCAGATGAAAGTAAACCCATCTCTGTGATAGTGCTATTAATTTAACATCTACTGTAAAGCTACATTTGACAGCTGTAGAAAGAGAATAACATAATGAATAACTTTCAAGTCTGAACCTGAAATAATGTACAATATTGTAGTTTTGCATGCCATACTTATGAAATGAAGTTCCAGCCAATGCTTTACAGTGCTGTATTTAAATTGAGCAATAATCATACAATGGCATCAAGGATATCATTTCATGCAATTTAAGATGGGAGGTAGCAGTGCCATTCAAACAAAAACTTTTTTTTTGATTAGCACCTTTATAAATCAGTCATGTACATGTATTCCAACACTGTCACATGCACATCCTCACAATACCTTCACTCAAACAACACTGTCACATGCACACACATCCTCACACTACCTTCACTCAAACAACACTGTCACATGCACATACACATCCTCACAATACCTTCACTCAAACAACACTGTCACATGCACATACACATCCTCACACTACCTTCACTCAAACAACACTGTCACATGCACATACACATCCTCACACTACCTTCACTCAAACAACACTGTCACATGCACACACATCTTCACACTACCTTCACTCAAACAACACTGTCACATGCACACACATCTTCACACTACCTTCACTCAAACAACACTGTCACATGCACATACACATCCTCACAATACCTTCACTCAAACAACACTGTCACATGCACATACACATCCTCACACTACCTTCACTCAAACAACACTGTCACATGCACACACATCTTCACACTACCTTCACTCAAACAACACTGTCACATGCACACACATCTTCACACTACCTTCACTCAAACAACACTGTCACATGCACACACATCTTCACACTACCTTCACTCAAACAACACTGTCACATGTACACACATCTTAACACTCCCTTCACTCAAACAACACTGTCACATGCACACACATCTTCACACTCCCTTCACTCAAACAACTGTCACATGCACACACATCTTAACACTCCCTTCACTCAAACAACACTGTCACATGCACACACATCTTCACACTACCTTCACTCAAACAACACTGTCACATGTACACACATCTTAACACTCCCTTCACTCAAACAACACTGTCACATGCACACACATCTTCACACTACCTTCACTCAAACAACACTGTCACATGCACACACATCTTAACACTCCCTTCACTCAAACAACACTGTCACATGCACACACATCTTAACACTCCCTTCACTCAAACAATGCCATTCCACAGTATCTACTGATGAACTAACCAGAAAACGCTACAGTTGTAAGGATTACATATTTAATTGCATTTTGATAAATATATCATAACCTATACGTTTCATGTTACAGTAAACCAGACACAATGCTGGATTGGTGGTGACAGACACTACCTGATAACCCATTTTATTACACACTTCCTGGTGCACTGTTAGACAGTCTAGAAACTTAACCAACAATCCCCACCCAGCAAATTAAGTATTGGGAAGCTGTTGCATGCAAAATCAACATGACATGACTGTGCAATTTCAACGTAGTCCTTAGCTATGCTCCTTTAACCGGCTGTGTTTGTGGGTTTTTTTTTTCTGAATGTGTTTCATGGCTACCATGACAATGGTACACCGCATTACACTGTGTCTTGCTTGTGTCAGGTATCTGAAGCCCTGAACAGAAGACGCTCAAGTGCACCGGCTATTGCAGCTTTCAGATTTAATGACGAGTCCGGGCACTGACCTGAAATTAATAGAAGCAGCACATTCATCATACAACTGGCTCTGGGGCGGTGGTGAATTTTAAACTTGTACAGTATTTCAATTAACAGCAACAAACAAGACAACACACTAGCACCTCTAATGCAAGCGCTCGTGAAAGCCTGAAATGCAGAAATACATTGTAATCATTTCTACTAAAGCGCACATTGTGATGGATATCCATATGTAGCACGACGCACTGTAGCTCAAGTGATAATAAACAACGAAATGTTATCTTTGCTTACCTTGGGCGTTGTGATGTGTTCCATTTTAAAACAGTACAACAGTTTACAATATGGGAAACCAAAGAGACGCAGTGTACCATTAGTTGTTATGAAAGAATATCGCAAGAAATTGTTAATTTATATTTGTGTAAACAGCGTCTGCACACTCCTCCTGCAACCTATTCTAGCGCTGACTTCCTACTGTGACGTACCTATAGCAGACTGGGATCACGTGTCGCTTGCAGCCTGACTTCCTTTGATGCGGCGCTATGCACGCTGGGAAATGTAGTTCAGTTTGCTTAACGGTACTGGCATCTTGGTAAAACAGAAAAAAAAATTACATTTTTTTATACATTTAAAAATGGATATTTTGTTATTTAATTGTACTCTCCATGTTGTGTATGCAGGTCATGCTGATCGATACTTATGATCCTGAGAAGAGCTTGCTTTTCTTTTTGTATATATTAGTACCGTATTATGAAGACAACAAGCGTATATTTATATCGCCTCTCTCCCAGTTTATTTTGCTTGATTTTAGATCTATACGCGCATATGTGCAAGGTAAACAGTGCATATAGGCAGTTCATTAGATTATAATTGGACATTATTCTTACAGTAGAAATCTTGTTATTTTAATATGTTTTTTTTAAATCTTCAGTTTACCCTTATGTCTAGTTTATGCATTTTTATTCTAGATAATACGGTAATAACAAAAAAAAATGTGGTACTGTGTCTTTAAGAGACACAATCCTCCACAATCCCATCAGCCCCCCAAATCAGCAGCGCACAATTGTGCTCAGCGCGGAAACAGAAAATACAGTGGCACGAAATATTGTTTTTTCACGGAGTTTTACACAATATGTGTGAAATGATCATAGCGAATTCCTTACTTATTGCATCTTAAGGTATATAAGTATGTTTGTTTTGATGCTTTGATTGTACGCAGGACGCTCTGTGTCAGTCTTGTTTCAATCCCGCCGCTAGCATACCAGGCCTCCACGTTTAACGTGTGAAACGCAAGCGAATCTTATTTATGATAATAAGAGGCTTATTTTAAAATGTCTGGGTTTAACTTCGGGGCCGGAGCTGGAGGGTTGAGTTCTACAGTCTCGGCTGGAGGAGGGTTTGGCGCATTTGGAGCTGCCGCCGGTGCTTCAAGGTAAGAAGATAAAATAAAAACAGACCAGGGTTTAACCTGCCCACAGAGTGTCGACGTGCTCTATGTCGGATTGCAACTGACATATTTGCACACTTTTAGACGTCGGCAGTGCATTTAGAAATAGTGTGTATAGAAAGAATAATGGACTGAAATAAATAGAATGGTGTGTATTACGCGAGTTATCACTATTACATTATATATAGACAGAGATGGTTAAGCTACATTTAACTAAATTTGCATTTAGGAAACAGTATTGTTGTTTTGTGTATATATATATATATATATATATATATATATATATATATATATAATACATTTGCCTTAATCATGTTTATTTACTTCAAATCCTACTGTGTAGACAATTTGATTGTGCCATTTTTTTAAAATAATTTTTTTTTAAAACAATTTTAAGTATGCATCTAAAATGGAAAGGTTTTGTGTGAATTTCATTACTAGGAGGAATACATCTTGCACATGGTTCTCCTGTCAGACACTGACCTTGTGTGTCTGTGTATCCTCGGCCCTCTAGCGAGTGTTCAGCCTGTGGGAACCTGGTTCTGCTCGGATGTTTTGTTGAAGTGCTTCACAAGTGTTGTTTAGATCACTGCTAAGGCAAGCTAAAAAGAAACTAGTTGCCTGATCTGTCCTGTGTCACACGGTTGCTATGCAACGGGTCTTTTATATCCCTGACATTAAGTCCTGCTTTTAAACCTTTCCTCTGTTGCAATTTTAGCTTGCTGAATCCAGCAGGCTCAAAACGTCCACAGTACAGGGCGTTTTGTGTTGTCAGTTGTCTCGTTTTAAGTCTCATCATTCTACAGTTGTGCACAGTGTGTCAAAAGCAAGCCTGTTCAAATCGTCACGCTCCAGAATCACTTCTGATCCAGTTTGACTCGGGTGAAGCCAGGTTTTTCCATTTCAACACTGTAATTTCACTTCTGTGTTAACATAAACAAACTAGGGATCAAGAGGGATATAAATAAGACTAGCAGCTGGATCCATTCCTGATTTTACTCTGAGCTTAGTGAGATCCACTGGAGCTTGTTACCTATACTCTGCAGCTGATTAAGCTTGTATCATAACCTGGAATGGGTGGAACTGTTTTGCAATAGGAGGCTTATTTCCACCCCTGCTAAAAGTGGTGGAGGAGCAAAACCTGGAAAAGATTGAAACTGCTATGCAGTAGGAGTCTTATTTCCATCCCTGAACAATGAACCGGTTATTGATCGCCGTGGCTTTTATTTTGCGAGCCTTCGTTGATGTTTGCTGTCACTAGCACATGCATGTTTGCGGTTGTGTATTTGAAGGTTTTAGTGAAGAGGCTACACATTGTAAGCTTCTTGCTTTTGGTTATTATCTGTTCGATATTCGATTGGGGAATTGGCTGCTGGTTGCACCTTTAGGGGTGTTCCGATTAAAATCAAGTGGAACCTCTTATACGGTTGCTGGAGCACAGTGAGCATGTCTGGAAGTGGGTGAGTGGCAGGTTCTAGTGTCAGATCAGTGAAAACAGTTACAAGTGATTTGCAGGTCAGTGTTGGTAACAGTAGGCAGCACCATGCTGAGTCTTTTTTACCCCGAGTTTTTTGGACAGCAAACCTACAGGAGCAGTTATTTTTTTATGGTGTAAACATTAAAACATCATTATCACATTATCAGCTGTAAGACTGTTTGTTTGTTTTTCCTATACAGTACAGTTTGTGCTGCAGCCGTAAATAGCCCGATCAAATTTTAGAAAAGCAATTTTTGAATTGGATCCCTGCCACAAATACTGGTTGCAAGAGCTTTTTAGCTCATGCTCAAATCACAAACTAATTTAGGAACGTGAAATTATCAAAACATAATTTACTAAATTAAACTGTTAACTAAACCACAAAGCAAATGGATAACCTACTGAATTTAGCAGCTGATCTCTCCGAGTTAATGGTTAGTCGTTTAGTGGAAGTGAACTAAAGTGAAGTGTGCAGTAACCCTGCTGTTACTTGCAGCCAATCAGAGCTAGAGTTTTGTGTGCCGCATGCTGCCACCCAAACAATGCCCATTCATGACCTCGGTGAAATACTGACTGTACTTTATTCACTGTATCAGTCCCATTCCCAGCACAGTTTATATTCACGCTTGTCAGCTTTCCTTTCAACATCAATTCTAAACCGTGAATGGAGAATTGGACTGGACCAAAGAGAGAGCGCGGGTAATATTATTTAAAAAGCATGAATTTATAGGTCATTATTGGTACCGTATTTAAAACCCATCAATCGGAAATGTTTAATTTATTTTGCCAGTTAGTTTGAATCTCGACGTGCAGCGCTTACGGGACCTCTCTCTTTTCTGCCAGCCCTCCGTCAATGTCTGGCCGCCTAAATGAAATATCCATACGAATTTGAATAGTGTGCTCAGTGCCGGTATTTGTGTTTGCGTGCATGCTTGAGCAGCTGTGTCGTTGGGGAGTATGACTTGACAGTATTGCCCAAGTAGCAATACACAGGTTACCAATAACGCTAAACAATTGCAACCTTGCATTCTGAATTCCTGTAACAGTGGTCTCTCTTTGTTCTTCCAGTAACCCTGCTGGCACAGGGGGCTTCACCCTGGGCAACATGGCCTCTGTGGCTCCGACGATCGGTGCTGGCACCACCACCACCACCACCTCATCCCTGGGACTTGGAGGCGGACTCTTTGGGCAAACAAAACCTGCCACTGGCTTCTCCTTCGGGGGAGCCCCCACTGGTAGTGCTTTATTGTAGAAGAATTCTCTTGGGTTCTTTTGGGTTTCTTCTTTGCATTCAAATATAAATCTACTTAATTCTCCTTACAGGAACCGCAGCAACATCGACTGTGACAGGGCTGACACTGGGTGAGTGCTTTTACACCAATACAGGATGCCTTAAACATGTAGAATATCCCATAGGCCTGGCTTACTGGCCACGCTGACCCCTTGAGTGGGCTGAAAATCAACGTGTGACTTGCACGGCACGGTCAGTCAGAACCACCCTCGCTCAGAGCAATGCAGTGATCATTTGTTTCTGTTGTAGGGGCACCTGCAACCACGGCTGCGGCTACAACAGGCTTCAGTTTAGGGTTTAGTAAACCAGCCGCCTCCGCCGGCCCCTTCAGTCTTCCCACCGCGGGAGGGGGCCTCTCTTTGGGGTCCACACTGACGTCGGCAATGCCAGCAGGTATGATTGGAACGAATCCGTTTAGCATGGCATCACAGCTGCTGAGATGTGGCACCAGCTGTTGATGGAGGGGGTCATTTTTTGTTAAAGCAGTTTTAAAGGGTAACATTGCTCAAATATAACAGATACAGTGCTTCCTTGATGAGTTGCTACATGGCACATATGAATATAGTGGAATATTCAGACCAGTGAATTAGTGGTGAACTGTTATACAGTGAAGTGTAATGCTTCACAATTTCCTGTCAGTGTGGCTTCACATTGAATTAACCACACTGAAATAATAATGAAGGAGCACTGTACTTCTAAATTCAAAACCATTCCATATCTTTGAATCTTGTGTCTCAAAACCATTGCATAGCTTTTGAATCTCGTCTCTTAAAGCTTGCCTGGTTTGTGTGCTACACAGTATTAATGCCTTGGTCTGGAATGCTTTTTGCAACAGCTGGCAACGACAACACTGTATAGGATGTCTAAATCAAACCCTTGCAACGCATGCATGCATCAATGTGTACTGCATGTCCGTTTCTAATTCGAGGGGGTGTTAATCGCACACATGGGACTGAGGTAGAAATGGGATTTGCACAGGATTGGATGCAAGGTTCTGAGGTACAACCATTTTTTTTCCTACTTGTATCTGCAGGTTCGACTGGGTTTTCGCTCAGCCTGGGCAGCACCCCGGCTTCATCTACAGCATTAACAGGCCTGTCGCTGGGTTCTTCAGGGTTAGGGTCAAGTCTGTTTGCAAGCTCTGCAGCCACAGGTAACAGCAGCTAATGAGTTTGTGTGTCGCACTTGACATTTGCCAATGTTAAGCAAGTGTGTTCCAGGTATAGAAGGATTGCTTTCTAATACAGTCCGGCCTGGATCAATCCCCATATATCTAGAAGGAGGATTAATGGTTAATGCTTACTCCCTTGATCTAACTGTTATAGAGAAGACCTCTTTGAAAACTCTATGTAAGCGACTTCTGCAGGCTGTGCGAAGTTGCCATTCTTCACTGGGGATTCCACAGGGAGCGTAGCATTGGTTTTGGCACTCCTGTGGGTTTGGAAAGCAAAATCTGCAGAGGTGGCCTTTCTCCTCCAGGTGCCGGTAGCTTGCCTGCGTCCTCTGTTCTACATCCTGTTCACACATAGGTTTGGCGAGAGAACAACCAGTTCTCGAGAGCTGTGATGAGGGAATATGATTGCATATATTGGGAGAAAGCAGGGATATTTTAATAAAATGAGTATTTCATCAATGACACTCGTCCTTTGTGTGTATGTCTAAATGTTAAAATGTCTTTTCATCTCTAGGTCTCGGACAGGGTTTTGGACAAGGTCTCGGGCAGAGCTCTCTAGGCTTGGGCTTGACTTTAGCAGCTCCTGCAGCTACTACCAGCCAGGGTCTTGGAGGAGTCGATTTCACTAACTCTTCGGAGAAAAAGAGTATGTATTTACCAAGCCCTGCCTTCGACAGAGTCTGACTTGTTGAATGTTTTAGTATTTGTACAAATGGTGTGCGTTGAGAAACCTACATCTGCACCTGAAGTTTAAAATGAAATTGTTTTTATTTGCTATGTATTTAATTTTTTAATGCTTGTAAGCATATCTATTCAATGTTGGCACTTGAATCAAGTGTTCTTTTGGAACTTGATGCTGTCATACTGTGGGCACATTCCTAAACAAAATAAGTGTGTCCACATGCATACGGACAGTACTTAATTTATTTAGGATCATGTCCACAGTATGCCAGTGTCAGGCTCCAAAGGAATTCTTCATGTGCCAAGACATATACATACTGTATATACACAGTGTATATATGTTTAGTTTTGAACTCTCCAGATTCTAAATTGTTTTTTAATTGTGCAGGTGACAAATCATCAGGAGCCAGACCAGAGTAAGTGCACTTTTAAAATTAGTTTGCAGCTTAACCCCTTAGGACCCAGGTATGTGTTTGGGTAATCTTTCTGTAACAGAGAAACATGCACTAGCTACTGTAGTTTACAGTTGAAATGTACTTGGAGAGAGTACATGTTTGAGAGCTCCATTGAGCGGAAACAGAAAATGACATACAAATCGAATCCTAACAATAATAATGAGAAGGATACGTTATTTGATATGATATTTGGATCCTCCGGCGCGCTCTGTGGTGTCTCGGATCCTCCGGCGCGCTCTGTGGTGTCTCGGATCCTCCGGCGCACTCTGTGGTGTCTCGGATCCTCCGGCGCGCTCTGTGGTGTCTCGGATCCTCCGGCGCGCTCTGTGGTGTCTCGGATCCTCCGGCGCGCTCTGTGGTGTCTCGGATCCTCCGGCGCACTCTGTGGTGTCTCGGATCCTCCGGCGCGCTCTGTGGTGTCTCGGATCCTCCGGCGCGCTCTGTGGTGTCTCGGATCCTCCGGCGCACTCTGTGGTGTCTCGGATCCTCCGGCGCGCTCTGTGGTGTCTCGGATCCTCCGGCGCGCTCTGTGGTGTCTCGGATCCTCCGGCGCGCTCTGTGGTGTCTCGGATCCTCCGGCGCGCTCTGTGGTGTCTCGGATCCTCCGGCGCGCTCTGTGGTGTCTCGGATCCTCCGGCGCGCTCTGTGGTGTCACTCTGTAGTGTTCCATTCCCTCTCCTCTTTTTAATGCATGTTTCTTTTTCTTAATATTTAGGGATAGTAAAGCGCTTAAGGATGAAAACCTACCTCCTGTCATCTGCCAAGATGTAGACAATTTTCAGTAAGTTCAAATATTATACACATTATTGCAACTCTAATTTACAGTTTGATCTAGGGACCTGTAGGGCTTCAAAATCTTACATTTTGATTTCTTGAAGTATTGTAGCACTGGCTGGCAGTCTCTGTATTCTTTACAAACATCTAGCTAATGTATCTTTCAGGTATTCATATCATGTCATATCACGAGTGCTTGAATACCTCTAAAGTTTGCAGCATGCTCCGTGATGCTCCATGCAAGACTGACCTCCTTTTATTTAATCTCCATTTCCTTTAGAAAGTTTGTGAAGGAGCAGAAACAGGTTCAGGAGGAGATCAGCCGTATGTCCTCCAAGGCAATGCAGAAAGTGCAGGATGATATTAAGAGTCTGAAGCAGCTGCTGTCTGTGTCTGCCAGTGGCCTGCAGAGAAACTCCCAGGCCATTGATAAGCTGAAGATTGAAACGGCACAGGTAGGCATCGACGCCAAGCATTTTGCATAGAGGCGATGGCTGGAATATCTTTTATACGTAATACCTACATAATGCACGGTCATCAAGTTTTAAAAACGGATGTGGATGAAATAAGTCTTAAGACTCCTATTGCAGAGCAGTTTCACCAATCCAAGTTTAATATGTGCTTGATTAGCCCCAGTGTAAGGTAACAAGTTCAGGTGTGTCTTGCTGAACTTAGAGTAAAACCAGGAATGGATCAAACTGCTATGCAATGGGAGACTGATTTCCATCCCTGTGAATGCCAATCATGTGGTTTCAACACGTGTTGGTCACTTTTTTTTTTTTAAAGGAAGTTTGAAGATACACATTTGGTTTTGGCTTTTTGCTCATTTTGCAGCGGTGTAAATCTTGTGAAGTGTATTCTCTAGCTTCAATTGTGTATTCAGATCTGACCATAAGCAGTATATGTGTTAGTAAATTGTCTTTTAATATCCAAAACACTTCACATTTTCATGCAAATTCTTACTTATCCATTTTAAAAGAAAAATATTAAAGATATATAACTCGAGATAGATAACTGATACTATGTTTTTAATTTTTATTTTTCAGGAACTCAAAAACGCAGAAATTTCCTTACGGACGCAGAAGATCCCTCCTGGTCTGCAGCATGAAAACACCGCCCCATCTGAGTAAGCAGTAGCTCTTGTTCTTTCAGGTTAATGGGTTGCTCTTCACATCACACAGGCCACGTGCATTCTACTGTAGGACGCTGGGTGTTGGACTTTTTATTTTCAGAGCTGTATCAGTTATACTTCAAAGTAGCCACGTTCGGCAGACTTTACAATTTGTAGTACAATTTGTAATCATTGGTAAACTGCTTCAGTAACTAAACGTGGGCAGAACAAACTTGATATGCAATTCATGGATCTGCTGAATAGTTAACATGCCAGCCTTTCCTCTCCCATTCCAATGAGCTCAGCCTCCCCCCTCCAGTCCCTCTTGATCATTTTTTAACTTTTGCATCGCCCTGTAAGACTATTCTCTCGCTCTCTCTCTCTTACTTTTTCCCTTTCTGTTTTTTTTTTTCACTTTTCTGCCCTGTCTTGTTTTGTTTGTCTTTCATTCTGTTCACTATATTGTGATGATATCCTTGATATTCATTCTGTGTTTTGTAATAACATTTTTTTTTTTTAATTAAATTAAATAAAAACTTGGGCACCACCTGGTAAATGTGCGAGTGTGAAGCGTGCGTCTCTCTTTGTAACGGCAGCTACTTCCGGGTGCTGGTTGCGCAGTTTGAAGTGCAGTTGCAGCTCTATCGACAGCAGATAGAGGAACTGGAGAACCACCTGACCGCCCAGGCCAGCAGCTCGCACATCACGCCTCAAGGTAAGCCGTGCAGCTCCCTGCAGCGCTGTCTTTGCATTCAAGAATGTGTATTTGTTCACTTTTATCAGCTGATTTGCTATATTTTTTTCAGACGTCATTTATGCATTTGTTTCCTTTGCTTTTTGATAGTCCTTTTTTAAATTCTGTTGTGTGAACCAATACGATCATGAATATTGAAATGTTTGTCTCGGCACTATGATGTAGCTCTTTAATAACAAGCTGCAGTATTAAACGTTGTGATGCATGACCTGTAGCTGTACAGTGTTGAGCCGTGCATCAGTGTGTTTCTGTGCTTGCTTGTCTTCTTGCAGACCTGTCTCTAGCCTTGCAGAAACTCTACCAGACCTTTGTGGCTCTAGCTGCTCAGCTGCAGTCTGCACATGAAAACGTGAAGGTGGGTTTAATGTCTTTTCTAACAGGAAAGCATTGCTACTGTCTGTGTCTTCTTACACAATTTGGGGACAGATTTAAAAAAGAAAACTTCTAGTCTTTATATGGGGGGACATATGAAGGATGCGAATGCATGAGCTGGGTGCCATTTTTTCCTTAGAAAATGCAAGGAAATGTATTGTGTCTAAGACTACACTTTACACTTTTCAGCTATTTTCAATATTTCATGCATGAAAGGGTTACAGCATGTTTTAAAAGGCTGTCCAACAAAATAACAAACATGCACGCTCTCTCTCTCTCTCTCTCGCTCTCTCGCTCTCTCTCTCTCTCATATCAGATCCTGAAACATCAATACCTGGACTACCGGAAAGTGATCCTGGAAGACTCCACAGATGTGTTCGAGTCCAAGCGGGCCGCTACCAAGAAGTATCGGGCCGCCCCGCGTGTCACCACTGGCCCCACCCCTTTCAGCAGTATACCCAATGCAGCAGCCATTGCCATGGCTGCAACACTAACCCAGCAGCAACAGCCTGCTACAGGTCTGAATGCATTCAAGTTATAGAGCAGTAGTCTTGTGAGTTAGCTAGGAAAATAAACAGCTCGGCTTGTGTGAACTTCAGTTTACAGTCTGCCTTTTTTTTTTTTTTTTTTTTAATGCAATGAGAATTAGGAGGATTGCTTAGTTTAGAGAAAGATGAACGGCTCGCCACTGGGTGAGGATTTTGATGACTTGAAACAATGTTGGTTTTCCCGAATTAAGGCAAGTCTATGGGGTCTGTTTTAGTGGACTTAATCTCTGTGGATCTAAAATACCTCCACCTTCTTTCTTTCTTTCTTTCTTTCTCAGCCATGATCTTGGTTGTGAAAGCAATGCTTCATTTTAACGTTTAGAGCTTATCTTCTAATAATTGCACCTATTTGCAGGGGTATGCAAGTTTTATACAAGGTAGCTTGCCAAAAAAGGTCATTCTGAATATTTGTATGTAGAGGGAGTGACTATACAGGGTAGATCCAGCAATAACAGTCATTTGATACTTGATCCTAGCAGCTTTCTGTGTCAGGATTTATTAATTGTATCGCTCTGTACCCTTAAATGTGACCTGTTTTATGTTGCTTCCAAGACTATGCACAACAGCATCATACTGGGGACAGTATGTGTAGCATATCACCACCTTCTAATTTATGCATTCTCAGATTGGACAGAATATTATCCACTAATCATCAAGTGAAAGTAAACCAGAGCGCTGCAAGCCTGACACTATAGATAGTGTTCTACTGATCGATCAGAATTGTGTGCCATTGCGTGTCTTTTGTTTTTTATAATGTATTTAAAATGTATCTCTTAAATAAAAAAACCGAACAGCAGAAGTGAATTCCAAAGTGCCAATGTAAGTGAATAGACTTCCTGGTTTGATTCTGGACATGCCTCTGCAGCTTCAGTATAAAATGCTTCCTCTCCATTGAAGCAGCAACACGTATGGAACCACTAGGAGACTAGTGCTTGCTGGCGTCGCCTCTTCTTGCTTGTAGTTTGTGTCCGTGGAGATGCATGGCTGTCTTCTGAAACGGCAGCGTAGGTGTGGTAACTTAACAAGCACCCGTAACCTCAGACGCTCGATTGTAAATTAGTAACGGAAAGGTGCCAGGTGAAGGCAGAAGCCGGAACGTTTCACGACTTGATTTATTTCTCATGGTTTTAACTTTTTTTCAAGCACTTGCGACGTGTGCATCTGAAATCATGTATTTGTTTTTATTTTAGATTTTCAATCGTTATTTGTTTGTAATGAGGGTTTTTTTTTGTAGTATTGCCGTGTTTCATCTGCACTAACTGATAATTATTGGTAACTGCTGTTTTTAATTTAAATGCATTAAGCCAGCCACACGGAAGTCTAAAACTTTTTCGAGGCATGCATAATATAGTACTAGGAAGGTAGATACATAACATTGAGATTCATTATTACAGAAACGTTGTACAAGTTTTATCTCATAGCCATTTAATAAAAGTAAGTTAAGTTGATATAGATTTAGTAAAATGTACAGAATTTAGTGCATGACATCTCTAGAATTCTTTTCTTTTCGTGTTGACTCACGAGCAGACTCTAACAGGTATTCACATTTCTACCTGATATTTCACTGCATGAAAACCAGACCACATCTCTTTTAAAGGCTCTATCATTTTGAATAGCGCCAGTGAGGTATTACCTGACGTAACCAGCGAGAGGTTTAAGGCACGACTCCTAACCCCTGAAAGGCACATTGATGCCACTGGAGCAGGATGGACAATCCGCAGGATCAACAGGACACTATAGTACTACTTGTACTAATGGATAAAAACAGTTGCACATTGCTATGCTGTATTCTGTAAAGGAGTAGTTTAATGCAAATTATTACGAAAAGTATCGGTGAATTCTAATACAAAGTGCCATAGAGCGGACATGCCTATAGCTTTATTATGTCATTTGTTTGTTGAATCTAATGATGGAGGCATAAACACAAAGGCAAGAAGTTCAATGTAGTCTGTAGTTGTGACAACGCAAGCAAAACCCATGCTCTTAAAAATAGAAGCAATATATATTGACGTATTTGGAAGCATCTCCATAAAAGGACCTGGTATGTTTTTGCAGTATTGTGATGGGGGTACAGACTCTGTGGTACTGGATTTGTGTTCGGTACACATCTGTATTCTATGGTTCTGTAGGTCATGGGTGTGTAACTAGAAAAACATCCCCTTTTGTGGCTGTTGTTTTAAAAGGCAACACCTTTACAGTCAGAACCTCTTCTGGGAAAGCCTTTTAGGCAGGGGCTTTGTGTTTTCAGAGTGTTATAAAACGTGGCATTGGTGTGACTTTTTGGGTTTCTGCATTTTTATAAATCATGAGAATTCAACCAGTCGCTGTGAAGGGTTTGTCAAAATCCCAGCATCTTGTGTAAAGATGTCCTCTCGTGCATGGGTTAGAAAGGGTCAATAGAAACCCTGGTTGTGTTTAACAGTAGTTCTGGGATCCAGTCTTGTTTTTGTGATGAAGTTCTGCATCTCCTCTTGTTCTGCAGGCTGCTTGTGTTTCTCATGTTTGTTCTACAGCTTGTATTCTGTGATTCTCTCAGTTAAGTTTCTACGGGTGCAAACAATCTACAGTTAATCTTGGGTCGTAATGATGCAGACAGCACTTTTTCAGATAGTGTCTTTACATTGCATTAAGTTTCCACGGTTATCTTTGATCATTGGTACGTTTTTTGTAGCCACATTTTATTAAAACCTGCTGCTGTATTTCAGTAACCATTACTACTTTTAAACACACATCATTTTTTTTTTTTTTTTTTTTTTTTTTACTTCATGGTTACAAACCATTCAACAGAAATGCCATTCCCTTACATTATACCCCCGGGAATGCTTTGTTTTTGTTCACACAGACACTAATGTCTTTTTTTATTTTATTTTTGCAATTACATTTTGGGTTGTTTTTCATAAACACAAAAAATACCTCAACATCTATTTTCCTCCACCTAATTTAATCAAACCACAGTAAAAAAAAATAATTGAAACTGTTTTTATTTTTTCTAGTAGTGTACACTGACAGTTCTACATGTAGTTGCTAAAGAGGGCTATCTTGTCTCAATATGATTATGTTGTTTTTTGTGTAACTAATCTAGGTTGTCTTGTTTACTATACCAGACATATCGTATTCCATTTCATATCGATTGGATTGAGATATATATTTTTTTCATATGTTTGGCACCACTGTGTTTTAGAGAAATAATCAAATCTTTTGTGTAGCCCTTATGTTGGCATATTAATATTACTACTGAACCCACATTCCCAGAGCTCTTAAAAACAAGACTAGAAACAGGACAGCAATGTGCTGCAGGAAACCTTTTGAGGGCTTTTTTTAATTTCATTTTTTCTACCGTTCAGCCATACTAGGGTTCAAAGGGCTACAGTATATAAATCTCTGTGATGTGACAGATTAACAGGAGCGGTCAGGCTGGCACGTAACCCTACTGGAAAACCCTTTTCTTCTATGCCAGAACAGCCAAATGCGGTTCGCACTGACTTATAATATTTATTATTATTATTATTGTTATTATTATTCTGAAAACCCTTAATGGTGTTTGATTAACCTCTCTTGATTTTTTTGCATGCTAGAGGGCGATATCGTACTGGAAGCGAGCCCTGTCTAACACTGTTGTAATTCTGTTAGACACATTCCCACTAACTAATCCATGCACTGGTTCTGTGGGCATATTGTGGTATTTATTATTTACTGGTCCACGGCATTTCAAAGAGACACCTTGTTGCAATCACATTAAGGGTTTTGCTATTTAAAGCCTCAGTTCAAAGTTACTTGACTTGGGGGGGATTTTATAGTTTATTCCGTTATGTTATCAAACCACATTTTTAAACATGTGGGTGACCCAGTTTGCCAAACACTGGTGGGTTTGTTTTTTTGGCATAGAAGGGCCTAAAGCTTATTTCTGTCAGGAAAGTAAAAAAAAAAAAAAAAAAAAAAAAAAGGTTTTAAAAGTTGTTTTTTAGCAGACTGTAAAAACTGAAAGGGGATATTGTCTCTGAATCAATGATTTTGAAGTGTGAATGTATTAACTTTTCTTGTGGGTGCATAGAAGGGTGTGCCTTTAAACGATGCATATAAAGAGAAGTGTGTTTAATTCAGTTTTGGCACATAAAGCTTCCAAATCTAGAGTATTGTTGTTCTTATTGTTGACGGACTTGGACTTGTGGTCCAGTAGAGTTTTTAGCGCAAGGCATTTTGTTTAAGCTGCTGCTGTCTGTCATGTCTCATGTAATTGAACTGCTTTAAATTGACAATAAATCAATTAAAGAAAGCCCTTGTGTCGTTTCTTTTTGACTTTGTAAAATTTTCTTGCAAAATTGGACAAAAATACAAAATCGATTTTTTTTTTTATTTAATAGGAGCAACTTTGTTTAGTTAAAGTTGCAACTTCATATCAATTTCTTTTCTTTTTTTTATTATTTATTAATCCTGTTGGTTCCCAGTCCTAGTTCTATCTCAAGGTGCTATTAAACGAAATCCCCATATCGGCACACTTAAAGAAAGTGATCTATTGTACGCATATCTATATAGATACAATTCGTTCCATGAATGCCAGGGGCATTAGTCCTTGCAATAGAAACAATTCATTGCGCATTAAACTGTATTGGCTTCGCACCACACTGGGAAGCATGTGAAAGACGTATTGATTTGTAATGTATGTGCCAGTCTCATTATGTGAAGTTTAAAGGCTGACATCCCATTCTGTGATCCCAAATCACAAACCTGCTGCTACTAAAAGCTTCTTTTGTATTTGATCTGTTCTTTTTGTAATTGCTTTGCTAGCTGTAGAGTAAGGCAGGTTTTCTGGTTTCTCTGTACCAGGAGCACAGCCGTCTCTGGGGGCTAGTTTCGGAGCGCCCTTCGGCTCAGGTATGAGCACTGGCTTGCAGTCAAGTGGCTTGGGCTCTACAAGCCTTGGAGGTACATTTTAACCTTTCTCCTCTTTCTGAACCATGCACCTGCTTCTTCTAAACCCCTCCACTTTGTGTTACGCAGGCAGTCACTAATAATAATACAATACCATAGCTTTGTTTGGTCATCATTTAGAGCAGCCAGAATGTCTTCATAGAAGCCAGCCCTGTCTAGTGATCTGCCACTAGTTTCCTTTTCTTTTGGCTGGCAAAACACTGCAGTGCACAAGATAGGGCTAGTGCTTACTAATACAAAGACATTGCTTATGCCTGTGTCAGGCAACTGGAACTGAAGGGCAGCCTGCGCTCCTTTCAAAGCACCTTAAAAACAAATCAGAACATGCTATTTGAGTGTTTGCAATTTGAACTGATAAAATGCATGGGTGGGGGAAAAAATTTAAACTTGGTTAAGGATGACAGTAAACCAGCCATTGATTTACAATAAGAGTGACCTGGACTTACCTGCTAGCTCCTTTCTCATTCACCTGTCAAGAAAGTTGACACTTACTGTAAGAAGGGGTTTAGATGTCAGGCTGTGAAGCACTCGCCAGCTTTCATTAAAGGCAGCGGTCTTTATTCCTCCTACTTTCTGAGCTCTATGGGACAGGTTTGTTTTTTACATGTCGTTTGAGGAGATGTTGTTTTTCAGATACAAGCAGTTATCTGGTGGTGAAACCACAACTGATCATCTCTTCTGCAGTTGCTGTGTTCACTCGGATAATGTCAGATTATTCTGATTACTTTTTACCAGGGGTCACTTCACATCTGAGAAATCAAAATTCATGTGTGCTTGACCAAGACGAAATCTCTTGCCAGCAGGAAGAGAAGGCGGCCGCTGTTTAGAGCAAAAAAGTATTCCGGTCTGGGTTTATGATTCTGATTACGAGATTTCCTTTCTAACAACTTTTTCATTTAAAAAAGAAAACACTTTGTAATGAATCTAACTTTGACGGACTCGTTTTCGTGAAGCATGTTTATCTTTACATGCAGCTCAGCCCATTTGTTTTTTTTTTAAATGTAGTTCACTAAATAAATAATAGTTTGGTAAACAACAGTAACGGTAAAGTCTTGATCTTTCAATCGCATGCATGCAGTGAACTGCATATGTACTTGTATTTGCACTTGATTCACGTTTTACCCACATCCAGCCAAAAGGTTTTTAAGGAGTTTTAGAACCCCACTTGATACAGAAGAGCATGTCATTGAAATTAATTGGCCAGATGCACCACTTCTTTATTCGTTCAGCATGTTAAGCATTCACATTTGAGTTCAGTCCCCTAAAGGTAAAGCAGTTGCATAATAAACTTGTCTGTGCAGCAGATGGCATTAGTGTATCTAGTGTGAGATTTCATGAGAGTTGAAAAGTTTGTAGGTTGTTTCTAATTCTCATAGCTGTGCATTCATGATGGGAAATTCAGTAAGACCCGGGCTCCAAACAACTTGTAAACGGTCCTCCTCCAGTGTGATTGGTTGATAATGGACAGTGTACGAGTATCACCAAGCAACACTCTTCCTTCATATAATAGCGTGCACTTGTCCTGCAAGTCTGAAGATACAAATAAAAACCAGTTTATTGCTTCTCCTAAATGCACAGTTGTTGCATGTATTGTAAGGAGAATAGCCAGTAGGTGGTGCTGCTGAGCTGTTTTAAACTATTTTTTCAGCCTGGATAACTCTTGCAACATTTTTTGTTGGAGAATAAAAACCGGTGCCATAATCATGTATCGCAGCATTCTGAGCGTGCTGGTTTAGCTTTCGGGCCGCTGATTAGTTTAAATGCCAGCACTGAGAGATACAGGGAGGGAGAATGACAAGACCTTGTGTATTCTTTTATTCTTCCAGTTCCACGTGTACTGTATCGATCGTGGTCAGAGTGGTCTGTGAACACCAGGCAGGCTCAGAACAGAGAAAGGCTTTCCTGTTTTGCTGCTGTCTTTACTAATGCCATGCACATCAGTGGAATACATGTATCCATGTGTTATTCTTCTGAGTAGCTCAACCAGCATACAAGACGCTAAAGCTGTAGGACTAATAATATCTACTGGCTTCAGTACACCTTCACTGTCCCGCTTATTGCTATGTGCTTCAGCTTCCAATCTGTTTTAAACCATTCTAAAGACTAAAACACCTAGACCAGCCCTCCCCTCCCCTTCCTGTGAGTCTGCAGGTTTGTCCCCAGCCTTTTATGTGCTGTATAAAACAGAGAGAGAGAGAGTCTTTCACTTGAGGCGATGCATGATTTTTAAGCCAGCTTTGAACCAGGTGTTTGAAATGCTGCCCGTTTCTCTCCTAGCGTTTGGCAGCGCCCCTGGCTTTGGAAGTGGTGCTGCAGGAAGCTCCACCTTTGGATTTGGATCTGCAAGCAAGCCCTCTGGAAGTCTTAGTGCAGGTTAGTAAATACAATACATAAATAAGCATGAGTCGAGTAGAACAACTACTACAATAAATCCTAAACACATGATTACTGTAAGAGTATAAAGTATTTTTTTAATGCATGAAATCTAGATTGGTATACATAAAACTGAGACTGTTATTGGCTTCATTAACTTGGTACACAGCTGTGTTCTAGAACTCTCTGTCAGGTAACGGTCATGGTGGTTGTAGAAGAAAAACTAACCCTTTATTTGCCGAAATGTGTTGGTGATCTTAGCTACCCCATTTAGGTCATGTGACCTTTTAAAATTTCTGAATTATTGTTGCAGTGTTTGGTGGTACACAGCTGCATTCTGTGATTTCCTCACTTGAGTTCCATTGCCACTTTGTTTTCTGCTCGGACTCTGCTGGGTCAGTGATGCAGTCCACACACTTGGAGATGGTGCTTTTCCAGTTGGTACATTGCTGCGTTGTGTTATTCTTTCTGTGTCTTTCTCTTCAAGGCTTTGGCAGCTCTGGCACAACTTCAGGGTTCAACTTCAGCACCCCCGGCATCACGGCGTCGGCCGGCCTGATGTTCGGGGTGTCCAACCCCCCTGCCGCAGGGTTCGGGACAGGGGGGCAGCTGCTGCAGCTCAAGAAACCCCCCGTGGGAAACAAGAGGGGCAAAAGATAAGACTCGCCCAGAAATCCTGAAGGGAATGTAGAGGTAGACAAGCCAATGACGTTACATTCGAAAATATCTATTTTTATAAGTTAAAAAGGTGTAAAAAAAAAAAAAAGGTCAAATGGGTACTATGTGGTGGTGGTAATGACTTGTTTGTTTAATATTTTATTTTTTTGGTTTTTTTTACCCGTGTCGAAGGTAAATATTACGTAAAAATGTACTGCGTGAATCTCAAGCTGAAAAGACTGGTGGTCGAGACTAGGTTTTGCCACATGTGGATATTTAATAAGTGATGATGGCATGGATCAGTTATGGTGACATGACTTTCTCTGAGTATTAAAGAGTCATGTTTAATTGAATCTGTCAGTGTAATAGTGTGCATTCATTGGAGAATTACCAGTTGTATTTTGTTATCCTTAAAAGCAAACATGAGTTGATATTGCTTTAATTGTGATACAAAAGATGCCTTACTTTGTACTGCAGGATATGTAATAATAATAATTCTAATGAATTCTAATTCCGGTAGCTTCAGCATTGCTAAGGATTATGAAAGCATATGTACCATTGGGTTTTCTTCCCCTGGTGTTCGGCATGCGATTTGAATGCAAGCGTGAGGTATTGCTGGTTTTACATGTATGAGTATGTACATTAGCTCAGCTCTAGGACATGCGGGTGAGAAGTTAGGATAATAATGTCTTGTTTTGTTTTTCATTACAAAGTGTACCTTTTTAAAGGTGTTAATGGCACATACTGCTGTATAAGCATCCCAAAAACAGAACTAATTTGTAAATGAGATTAAAAAGGGCACAGGTGATGAAGAGGGATTGTCTGAGGCAGGGGATTCTCACCCTTCAGGTTTTGTGTGGTTTCATGAATCATTTGAACGCACTTGCGGTATGGGGGTGTAGCATTCTCTTAGTACGTGCTTGTTTTTAAGGAGTGCAAGGAAATGCTTGTTACCTTTTAAGACCTCTGAGGTTAAACCAGAATTAAAACGATTCCGACAGCAGGAAGGTCGGACCCATTCGAAAATAATTCTTACCACAGCACTTCTCCAGTTGAGGCAGGTACTAGTCTGGTTTCAAGCAAGAAGGTTGCAGTATGTCAGTGTTTTGGTTAGGTTTTTTTTTTCCCTTTACGTGTGAGCTGCTGGGGTTGTCTATGTCTGCAGTGTATTGGTGGGGTCGTCTTGTAGTAACCCATCTGACTTTCCCAGTTTTGCTTCTACGTTTAAATAACAAGACTTTTTGTGTTGTATCTGCAAGGTCATTCAGTTTGTATGTGTTAAAAGATCTCTGAATTTGTAATTTAAATGGGTATTTTTTTTGTGTGTGCTGTTTTTCTAAGAGTCCACAATGTTTTATTACCAAAATACATAAATATATATACATTTTACTACAACTATATATGCATCAGAATGTATGTGTAAACATGTATTTTTCAACTTGAAACAGTAAACCAATTTAATAAAAACCGTATTTCACAATAAAGTGTGTCCTGCCTTGCTTTGAGTGAAATCTAGTTCAGTCGTGCAGAGTGAGAAGATTCAACATGCAAATGTATTTAGAAAATGAGTTGAAAGACGAAGAAGTTCCAAGTGTCTTGCCTATTGATTAGAGTACAGAACAGAAGCCTGGACCAGTGGACGCACTTGGAAACGAAGTGGAGAAAGACTTTGTACAGAGGGAAGGAGACACTTCTTCACACAGAGAGTGCGTGGTGAGGGGATGGAATGGGTTACTTAGTCATGTTGAGGCAAAAACAGTTGGATCATTTAAGAGCCAATTGACAGTGTTCTGAGATCAATCCTGTACTAGGACTCCTTGTTTGTAAATGATCTTCAGTTCTAACCTAGTATTGGGAACAGTGACCCCACAGTCTCACTGGTGTAACTGTTTCCTTTTATACAGAGCCACCCCAATTAAGGGAATGATATTGAAATGTGGACATTTGAGGACATTCCAGTGGGGTATACTGCGAATGGGGGGGGGGTGGGAATAAAACTAATCCACCACCCTGCATGAAGCTTTAAACAGTCTTATTTGGAGGCTGTGAGATTCAATTCAGAAAGCCATGCACTGTATTTAAAAATGCCATGTGTTATTGTTGGTTAATCTTTAAGCATGATTCTCCTGGAGGCTCTGGCATGTTGTCTATATAATGTGTTATTTTTAAAGCTGGCAACATTATTCTCTTTTAGCATTGCAGATGGAATCATTGAGAACATGTGATCAGTTAGTTTTTATTTGTTGCATGACATATGCACATGCACAGCGCGTTTCAAGGCTAGGTCCTCTCAAAGCGCTGATGACTCGAGTGCTATTTCCATCCACTAGGTGGTGCTGGAGTCAAATGCATGCTTGGCATCATCGCGTGTATAGGCAGAAGGCTGAATTGAAAGTGATGCACTGTAATATATTGAAAATGATACATTTCAGAGGATTCCCAAGTGATACTGTACTGCAAATGGTTACACAAGGAATAAACATAACCAAAAAAACAGCATGGAAAGTAACGAAAAAGGCGTACAAGTGTATCGATTTTACTTAATATAGTATTTAATGTTTGTAAATGATGTGCTTGTTTTGTTTTCAGGATATGTTAAAGCGCATTATAATTTGCATTTCTTTAAAGAAACGTCTCTGTTTTTTTTTTTTGTATTGGTGAAAAGAGTTTGTTTTAAATGACATTAAGTTTTTGCTACAATCATTGACATGTTTTAATGATACAATATATTTTAATTTTTGATAGAATTAAATGTATTAATAAAACTGAATTGTATTTTTAGGGGGGGGGGGGGGGGGGATAGTAGAAAATGAAATGGCCTTATTTGCATGAATTGTTTCTAGTTAGGTCATCTCTATAGTGCATATGTAAGTAGTTGCCGGTAATTTTACATGGAGGAAAAGCTATCTGTAGAATAATCAAACGGGGACCTGACAGGTAACAGTATTATTCCTCAAAGCTGACAATACTTTAGTTCACAAAAGTGTCCCCCTGGCTTCCAAACTAAAGAAACAAACCCATGTATGCATGTAGGCATGCATCAGTATGCATACATATGCGAGCCTCTTTCCCTTGGCTTAAGTTGCTTGCAAACAG
Source organism: Acipenser ruthenus (assembly GCF_902713425.1). Lineage (NCBI taxonomy): Eukaryota > Metazoa > Chordata > Actinopteri > Acipenseriformes > Acipenseridae > Acipenser > Acipenser ruthenus. Next base: position 1,810,837 of record NC_081196.1, read on the forward strand.
CAGTGTCGCAACAATAGCTGGATTCTGGTCTTTTATTTCCAGAGGTCCCAAGGGCATTGCACAGAGGAAAGGAAGCGTCCGCGGCCCCAGTCTTCTGCAGAGCGCAGGAACCAGCACGATACAAGTTAGCAGAAACCTCGTTAGCATTGACTGCGTTACATTCAGCGAGGGGGGAACAGACTACCCCACTGCGCAGGCGCGGGCCTGGATGAAGCGCCCTTTATTGAAAGGCAGTCTCCCTGTTCATTCAGTAACGGTAGAGAGAGAGGAGGCGGTGAGTCTTTCACTTGGCATGTCGAGCAGTGGAAGCGCACACTTACACATCGCTGCGGGAACACACTGCGCTGATAAGCACAGCACGGGGTAGGAAAAGAAAGGTTGCCGTTTGGACTTTCTGAATTGTGAATAACTCGAGGAAGCCGTGGTGTATTTAAATATCATTGTTGATTTTTTTTTTGTATTTCTCGTTACTTTCTAAAAGTGTCAATGCATTTGTTCTCTTGGAGTTAATAGAGCAGACCCCGAGGTTTGGAAGGTAGACCGCACAGAACGCAAGTGGATTATAGGTGTCAAATCTGCTTCTGGGCTGCACTTTTTTCGAGACTGTTGCTGGAAAGTTTGAAGACGAAGTTTGCATTTGAAGGGGGCTGGACAGCGTAAACGGCACGCAGTTCTGTGGGCTCTGCTTTGCGTTTCTCTGGATGGTATAATCAAGCAGCATGCTGTGTTTTCCTGTTGCACTGAGAATGATTCGTAACACGGGTTTGATTGGAGCTTGGAGAATAAACATTGGGCAAGAGGACTAGCAGAATTAACTGGGCTGCAAACCCGCAGTGTGAAAGCGACTCCTTCTGTACATATATACAGAGACGAACGTTTTGGAGTCCTGTTTTATTTATCATGTACTTGCAGAACCCGGTATATTTGAATAAGGTGTTGTTAATTTGTACACATTTTAGACAAATGACAAAATCATAAGTGTCAAGGTGGTGCCCGCTCCTTTCGTTTAACAAATAAACAAGGGCACTCAACATTTAATAATAATAATAATAATAATAATAATAATTGTACACAATCTAGCAGCTCTCGCGCCGCTAAATCATGTGGAGTGAAAGTTTCCCATTGTTCGCTGTCCTTGCTTTGACTTTTCTCCTGTCAGTAATTGATGTAAAAGCCAGCGGCGAGTACTGCCACGGCTGGCTCGATGCGCAGGGTAATTGGCGCGACGGGTTCCAGTGCCCGGAACTCTATGACAGCGCAGATGCCACCATCTGCTGCGGGAAATGCGCCCTCAGGTACTGCTGCTCCAGCACGGAGGCCCGGCTGGACCAAGGGACGTGCGAAAATGACAGGAAAGTCACGGAGCCAGGGAAAGGAGACCAGGACAACGATAATGCAGCAGGTAACGTATAGATAGAAAGATAGCTTCTTAAAAAGTGTGTTGCGCTCTTCCCATTGGAGCCTGTTATATGAGCCACGGCTACACTGTGCATGATTGCATATATATATATATATATATATATATATATATATATATAGATAGATAGATATGCGCGACTGCACTGACTGGCAATGCCCATCTTGAGTGCCTTATGTTTCATGTGTTTGATAATTAGTAGCCACTTTGGATCCTAGAAGTGTCCTTCTTTTCCCTTGATCATCTAGAGGGAGGTGTCCCGGGATTTCAATATGCCTTCCCGGGACGCTAACACATCTTGGTTTTTAATAGTGTCCTGTTTTTGATCGAACGCTTATTTATACATGCAGACAAGACCACTACAGCAACACCGCAATGGCACTCCCGTAAAGCGAATACAAGTTAGATAATTCAAGATAATAAATATCACTGCAGTAGACTCGCAGTATGAACTGATTGTCCGCACTACAATAGTGTATTCAATGTTACTGTAGGATTTCTAGAGAGTCGAGACTTTTAACAACCGCCCTTCTGTTCAGATGTCTCGCTTTTTTGTTCCTGAGAGGTGGTAACCCTAATGCCAAACTTGTACTTGCATAAAGACTAAGACACTATTTAATTTACATTGTAAAAGTGTACCACTCGATTCACTCCTGCTACCGTAGTGACAATAATAATAATAATATTCGAGCAGACGCATTTTACCACTTAATTAGCTGAATAAAATTCTTGCTTCTAAACAGATAACGTATTTAACTTGTCTAAATACAGTAACATTGCAAATGCGCTAACATCTGTTTTGCGCTCGTGCTGTAATATTCCACTAAGCCCCATTGACAGCGACAGCTGTTCATCAGTAGCTGCGTAGACATGCGAATTCTGAGTTTAAATGACAGATGCATAAATTATGAAACTGACATCTTTTTTTCAAGACATGGTGTAAAAAGTAGGTTCTGTACTGGCATTAGCACACAGGCCATACATTAATGCAGTGGGTTTCAGACTAACTCAGGTAGTTTATAAAGAAATCACGAACTCTTGCTAAATACGTGCTGTAAGCTGAATTAGCGATCCTGAGGGAGAATGCTTGAATTCCAAACTCGCACCATTCCTATGCACGCCAGGTCTGGTTTCAGAGCCCTCTCAGTAAAGTACAGTACTGTATGTTGTTTAATTGGGCAATCAAAACTCTGTTAAATCAGTTGTTCCTCCCCTGTAGCAGCATGAGCAGCTGCAAATAAAAAGCATGCAGACTTAGGTGAGACTTACTCATGCTGTGATGAGAAGTTCAGGAGTTCAGAGCAGGGTTAGCAGGGGCCTGATATCTGGCACCTGATCATTTCAATAATATACCTGAACAAGGGCAGTTCTGTAACCTTGCTGGGTGCCTGGTGTCCACCTCATGTCATGATCAGAGCTGGCAACTTCACAGAGGAAAGAGGGGCTTGTTCTGCGTTTCCTCTCCACTCCCAGAGCCAGCATTGGACTCCTGGGCCCCAGGCAAAGGCGTGGGCCCCTCCCTCCCTCCCTCCCTCCCTCCCTCCTCTCACCCGCGCCCTGGCTGATTTCCACTGCTGCTTTGCTTGGAAAAGGACTTTCACATAACAAATAAACACATCAATTTGAAATCCACAATGCAAACTAAAAGATCAGTAGGCCGAATTATTGTTACATAGCTGTTAAACATTTTTTTACTGCTCCCCAGATACACCCTAACGTACCCTAGTGGGGTCCCCCATGGCCTGTGATGCCAGGCAATTGCCCTGGTTGCCAGGCTCCTAAAAGCAGCTCTGTCCACTCCATCATGATGCTAAACAAATCCCCCCCCCCCAAACGAGGACTGACGTTCCAGCTGAAGACTTGCCCCTCTGCTTACCTCAATGTGAATTATCTCCAGTGGAAGAGCACTGTCACAGAACTCCGGACCCCTCAGAGAAGGGTCACTGTTTAAATGGTACATACAGCGTGCCTGGTCACTGTTGTGGTCACACACATGGAATAATACAGCACAGCGTTACCCAAGCAGACATTTGAAGGCTGCTGTGACTGCCACATCTTACAAACTCTCAGCCAGTTTTTTTGCATGCAGTTTATGGCAGGCACATAAAAACCCTTTGTAATGTTATTATTCAGCTCCAGTGTTTACTGCTCCTTTCTGTCTCCCATGAAGAGCAAGCACAGCTAACAGATAATGGGATGCAGACCGTCTCGGTTTTTATTTTTGCATCATGCATAGTTTTGCAACTCATTTGTTGTGCTATAAAGAAAAACAAACAAATAAGCCGAAGAATTCATCCGGTCCTGTACTCAAACAACCGCTGTCAGTTAATGCATTAGCTTTCAAATCCTGAAATATTATCACAGCTGAACCCAAGTGCACCTATTGTGCTGGATTTGAAAAGGAGGAGAGGGAAGCCTGGAGAGCAGACGGTAACTGTATCCGTGTCGCTTCTGTCGAGGGTGGATGGGAAAATGTTTTAACGTACGGTTTCTGAAAGGGGCCAGGCATAGGCAGTCAAGCATTTCAAACAAGTTATTCTGCATTCAAAGGCACAGGAGAGCAGTGTGCGGGATTGCAAGTCTGTGTATTACGACGCGTTGTTTGTGGTTAGCAGGTACTGTGTATGTAGTAAAAATTGGTACGTACACTTTTCTTTTTAGATTGTCTCACTTGTTTTCTTACTGTTTTACTGGATTGGCCAAAACAGAACTAAGTCTTATTCTTTTGCTTTTAACCCTGCTGCACTCTTGTGAACACACGGCCGGCCATTACCATAACAACATTGACATCTTGCTGTTGCAGTGTAAGCCAATTCACATTCTTCACAGAAGCCCTGGAGTGGTTCTTTGCTGACTTGACCAGCCAAGCTTTCACTTAAGTTTTTTCTTATGTTCCCAATTTCCTCCGAGCTAAGCAGAGCCATTGGGCAGCCATTGTGTCTAATGATTGCCATTCAATCTATTCCAAGTTTTACTTCAGGCTCACAGTATAACCTGGAATGGCTGAAACTGCTCTGCAATAAGGGGGGAAGTTCAGGAAATGATAGCTGGAATTACCAAAAATACTCGGTCTGTAGTAATGTTCCATTTATTTAAATACTTGTATTGCGATTTCTATTTCATGCATTGTTTTGGATGTGCCTTTTCTGGTCACCTGGAAACCAAGATAGCTTCAAGAGGTCTTTTTTTAAATAACATTAATAACATAGCTGGTAAAATGCCAGCCCCTTCACTGGAAACGAAACGCCTTGAGTAAGCAATCTCTTACATCTCTTTAAATGTCCCAACCCTGTGTGTAACAGAGCTCTTATCTCCTCCTCGCAGTGCCGATCTACGTGCCTTTCCTGATCGTGGGCTCTGTGTTCGTTGCCTTCGTCATCCTGGGCTCCCTGGTGGCGGTTTGCTGCTGCCGTTGCCTGCGCCCCAAGCAGGAGCCCCAGCAGAGTCGAGCGCCAGGGGGAAGCCGGCTGATGGAGACCATCCCTATGATCCCCAGCACCAGCACCTCGCGGGGCTCCTCCTCGCGCCAGTCCAGCACCGCTGCCAGCTCCAGCTCCAGCGCCAACTCCGGAGGGCCCGGGGGGCCTCGAGGGCCCATCGTGAGGGCTCAGGCCAACTGCTGCCTCCCGCCGGACGGGGGCCTGAGCAACGTCTACGTCAACATGCCCACCAACTTCTCCGTGCTGAACTGCCAGCAGGCCACCCAGATCATGCCCCATCAGGGGCAGTACCTGCACCCCCAGTATCTGGGATACGCCATCCAGCACGAGGCCCTGGCCATGCCCCCTGCGCCCCCCTTCCACGACGGCACGCAGGGAGGAGGGTACCGGCAACTGCAGTCCCCCTACCCCCCCAGCAGCATGAACAGCGAACAGAAGTACCCGGCTGTGACTGTTTGAAATAAGTCCTAATAATAATAGACAGTGAAGAAAAGAAAAACACGTTTTTTTTGTTTGTTTTTAAAAGAATAAATAAAGTCTTTATTTTTTCTAATGGACTAAGGAAGCAGGGGTTGGATCCTGAGAACTGAATTGAATTTGTATACCAAACTTTATGTCTGTAGAAAGCAGTTCACAACTCTTGGTTTGAAGAAGTCCGTACCAATCTCTGGGAATGATTTTATTTCTTTTTACAGTCTTTCCTGCTCTCCAGTGCTTTGCTTTTAAAAGCTCACCCGCAGTATTTCCTGGTTTGCTGTCTGGCTAATCTAACAATAGCCCTTCTTTGTATGTCTCCGATCCAGACACCGTTCTGCAGTGAAGGTGGATTGGGTTCCATCCTCTGAACTGGCAGCACTTCTGGTGCGGATCCAGGATTGTGTGGACTAGCTTGCCTGATTTCAGGAGGAGTCGTGATGGGGTGTGTGTGTGAGATGGACTTTATAATAAGATTGTTCAGTTGAACTGTTAAACTGCACAGTGGGTGTGCTCCTTAAAAAAATAAATTCTACGTGCAGATTCCATGTCATTTACCGCATCAAGAAGAGGACTGGGGTCTGGTGCAAAATGGAGCAGCCTTTTCGATAACTGTCCATTTATTAAATTATACAAGAGTTCAATCCATGGAAAGTTGTTCTGTCCAATTATTATTCTAAAAAGAAAGGCAAACCCTGCATCAGTTAACAGTGTTGCACAGTATAGTGTAAGTCAAGTAAACTCTCTAGAAACCTATATTAAAATATACCACTTGAGTATCGAACCCGTACCACTAAGACAGGAACAATAACAAGGTACTAAATCTGAATGTGGGTCCTTCTGCACCTGGAACAATGTAATATCTCCTTGACACGCAGGGATGTCATCTCTTAATGAATAAATATATGAGGTGGCAGCGCTAGATTTTGGTTAAACGAAACACGAGAAACTTGATTTATTAACTTTTAAAAGCTGCTGGAATCACGTTTATGTAAACAACCCCCAGTGGCGTGTAGATCCAGTGTAAATCTTGCTTTGCAGGGATGCATTCATCAGATAAGTGAACGGTACCTCTTCATAGCAGAAGCTTCCTGACATTACTGTGTGCTGCGGGTGAAAGGTCAAACCCGTTCCTTGCTTTGTCAGTCAGAGGGGCTGTTGCTCTGTTTGGAGTCCAAAGAGGGTACTTTAATCTGTGTCACATGCTTCTACACTTGCATCATATAATCCAGCATTTTGTTGCAGACATGTATAACAGGAGAGGGTGCTGTCCTGTTTATAAAAGGGGCTCCAATGTGCATTTGTCAGTCAACTAGACAGACATATCACACGATGGGTTTGAAAGATGTGAGTGGAAAGCAGGACAAATGCAAGCAGTAAAACTGTGTGTGTGTGTGTGTATCCTAAATAACGAAACAGATAAAATGCCTAAACAGAAATCCAATCCAATACCTACTGTAAGAGATATATATGCACACACATGCGTGCAGTCTTTAGGTAAATCCTGGTTAAGAAAAAAAAAAAAAATTGCCTTTCCCCCAAAATATAGGAGGCCAAATTCCTGTGCTTCGTCTTGTTGAGACTAGCAGAGATATCTTAAACAAATCCCAGTGCTGTGCATCCACTGTAAACAGAATTCTTACAAACAAAAGCAGCGAGCAAACAACGGCAAGCTGAGAAAGCTCCCTGACTAACTCAAGCATGCTCAGATAACAGAGAAAGAGGTTGTCTGAATGTATTTTCTCTTATAATTACGGGTTACTGTAAAACACAGTCCACTCACACGCATGGATTATAGATTATAGATTATAGCACGCTGGGGAGTGAACACGGAATGCTGGAATGGAATAACAGCATTCCGGCATTCTAAATTCTTAAAAAGGATTTACTTTAACTCCTCATTCCTAAGGGGCAAAAGCGAAGTGACTTAGAATACCTCAGAGCTGTGCTAGTAAATCTGTTAGTGTCCAGTGTGTACGACTTACCATTTCAAGGAGCAAGTCCTAATGCAGTAATATTAAAAGAAACATTTTAAAAGCTCTGACAAGCATTTAGTCTTTCTCAGCGTCTTCTAGTCAAAACGTTTGTCAAATAATTGAGCATGTTTCTTTTAGTATTACTGCACATTCTATCACTGAAGGTTATGTAAGAAGTAATAAGTCAATGCTTTTCATAATGTGTGTCCTTCCACGCTTTGATAAAAAGCTAACACACCCTGATATACTGGCAGTCCTTATTCTTCATTCAATACAAGCAGTATTCACACTGCCCCGCACTCAGTCAGCACACTGCAGCTTGTCCCCGTGGTCGCTGGCCTTGCACATAATACCCACTTTTAATATCACAAGGGATTACTTGGTAAGAGATTGCCAGGTGGCAGGTCAGTTAGGGGACCAACATTTCTTTTTAAATTAAATTTGCAGTCACATGTGGCGGCAGAGTTGTGAGCTCAAGTAATTGGTAATTTAATATATGAAGTGCTGTGCGGTCCACAGAAGCAGCCAGCCAGTTAGAATGCATGTTCCCATGCTCTGAAATATCATACTGGACACTAGATTGGAGTCATGAGTGGAATGAGCTCCTTAATGGGCATTCTGCTTCAGTGTCTTCACATGTGTTATAAGAGATCTAGATTGGATTTAAAGCTATCTTGAAGTGAGGCTTTGTCACGATTATACCATTTCAGTCCAGAATCAATCTGAATTAGGGTTTAACGTGTGTGAGTGAGTGAGTGTGTGTGTGTGTGTGTGTGTGTGTGTGCCCCATTCATAACGCTTTAGTGTTTTTTATGAATGCATCTCTGACTGACAACATGGTTTGAAGAGGGTTAGAAACTCACACGAGCCGTGCACCCAGACCTGGGTTTCCAAACTACCATCAATGAAGTGTCTCATTCAGGTGATTCAGTAGCCAGGAGTCTGAGCAACCTGTTAAAACATTTTGTTCTTTCCTTATAGCTGCACCAACAACTCCTAACCGTCACCCTGCAGACGCAGGCGAGACGTACTCAGGTGTGATCAGCTCAGATCAGACTGAGCAGGGGTCTGATTGTTCAAAGTCCTGGCACCTGCTGATTTCAGTAACATACCTGAACAAGGGGAGTTGTGAAACCCAGGTCTGGTGCAGGGCTAGCGGACGTTTCTAACCGTTTGTCGTACTTTCCGTCCACAGAACAGAGTCCCACAAGCTGAACACTGGGCCAAATCTTTGTGCACTGAACTACTGCCACGCAACTGTGCCCGAGACAGTGTCCTCAAATATAAGCACCCCCTGCCATTATAAACATGGGTCAGAAGCATCAGTGTTTGTGCACAGATCTCTGCTATCCCAGCAAGTACCCAAAAGAGACAACAGGGATGGAAAAAAGACTCCCACTGCATAGCAGTTTGATCCAATCCTGGTTTCATTAGTTTAGTAACTCTGTGGCTAATCAAACCTGGAATGGGTGAAACTGCAACGCGATAGGAGTCTTATTTCCATCTTTCAATAAAGACTTCTTTGGACTTTGAAACAGTGGCAAAGCTGTTGTTTGTATCATTTAACAAAAACGTTATTACCCTCCGTTCCTCTTGATGATAATCCAATTCAGGTGAAACACTTTTTGTATTGTTTACTTGTACAGAAAAAAAAAAACATTTTAAGTTTTTATTGTGTAGCAATGTTTTTTGCCAACAGGTCAAAGTGTTTAGTTGTTTTGTAATTGTAATCATGTGACTCATTGGTGTAAGGACTGGAAATGCTTTGGAAGAGCACCAAGGGTTCTACACATGAAAAGAATGCTTTTACTCAATAAATATATTATGGGGTCAAAGTAGGTTTCTTGTATTTAGTTTAGCAGTACTAGCACAACTACAATCTTTATTACAAGGCTACATATCATTTTAAACAGATGCTAGTCTATCAGCTAATGAATAGTATATTCATGGCATAACCTAAAGAGCACAGCATTTACACGAATCCACTTCATACTGGGAAGTAAAAAATACCTGCAGCTCAATCAAAGTGTTTGCACTTTAAAAACCTCTGCAGCAACAGCGTAAACCTGTATAGCGCCGTACCATTCACAAAACATTGCAAAGCGCTTAACAATAGAATGCGGGTGGCTTGCTCAGCCAGCAGGGTCAGGTTACCCATCGAAGGGCATGCGCAATATGATGCTCCAAAGCTTTTAGTTCATTAAAGAATGGTTTTACTGCAGACCTTTTTGAAGCACGCTAAACAAAGTTTGGATGTTGAAGAAACTGCTGTTAAAAAAAAAGGTAAGAACATCTCAGAACGGCTTCATGTTGGTTTTTATTAACAAAAACAGACCTATGCTTTCTGACTTCATCTTTCATGCCAGCCAGTATGGGAGTGCTGTGTGAGTAAAACACATGGACGCTGTGCTGTATTGTTCTGGAGCCCTCGAAAACCACAATCCTGGGTTAGTCATACAACACTTACAAAGAAATCCCCCAAAAGTTTTCAAGTGTGTGTATATATAAAATGTTGCCTTGAGCAACTCTATTGCTGCTGTTAGATGAGAACCAAAATTAAGACAAGACAGAAAGCAAGTAAATAATTTATGCCCCTTCTCCCCAATCTGAACGGCATGTGTTTAATTCCACAGCTGGTGGTGTGTTTGTTGCATTGATGTCTTTTGTGCATCCAGGAGTAGATTTATTTGTGTTCTTCAGCGCTTCTCTCTGTGGAAGCGATTGTATTGAAGTTGGGGGTTGGGGAGCAGAGGGGAGTGGGGTGCATTGCTAATGTGATAAATATGTTCTCAACTGCTTTTGGGGGTGGGGGACATGACAAGAATGAGGGCTTTGACAAGAGTGGATCTGGTGAAATGTTTAAAAAGGTTTAACTAAGGGGTAAAGTCTTGTGAAAGTGTGTGCTAAAATGGACTTCAGGTTTAATTAGGGAAATGTGCAGAAATATTACAAAAGAAACTAGTAAGATGCATCGAGTGAATTATAGAAAAGTAGATATAGAGAATTACTAGAAAATAATTTAACCAAGGGATCCTGAGAAAAGTCCCGAGATGGTATTATATAGGAGGTGAGAAGGGGTGTCTTGAAAAAAACTGATATCCCACAAAATCTAAATTCCAGTGCAATAGTAAATGTAATACTCCTGCCTCGAGCTTAATAATTCTGTGCAAACTGCTGTTTTTGTGTCAAATTACTGTGCATTCAAACTCCTGAATCTCTTTCTGGGGTTTGCTTGTAACTCCAGGCTAGTTGTTTTATGTATTCTTTCTTATTTACCAAAGGAAGGTCCCTGGAAATGGGATTTGATCTCAGTGGTCATGATCTCCTGTTCAGAAATACAAGAACGCAGAGCCAGACACAATAAACAGAAAAAGAAAGGCAATGAAGTTACACATGGAAAAGCATTTCAAGAATGCCAATGTCTCGGTCTTCCTGTGGAAATGTCTGTGGAGAAAAACGAGACTTCTCACTATCCCTGTCTCCAAATATACCTCATGTGGGAGGACTAGCACACAGGGGACTGGTGCATGAGTCTGGTTTTTTGTTCCTTTTTCAACATGATTCTGTGTAAAAAAAAAAAAAAAAAAAAAAAAGACCAGTAAAAAGGTCCAGTATTTGTGAAATGAACTAATGCCCAACTGAGCCCCTTAATTAAAATTTGTCCCACAAAACAAATGAAGCTTATCTTTTTTATTTTTTCAATGAGGTGCACAGAACAGGGTTTAAAATGTACTGACAGGTTGGATCTGGTCGTCCACATTGTCAGCTTCCTCCTCGTTATACTTGAGTCGCTCTCACATGTGTTTTAAGAAACTGTTTTGAACAACCGCTTAATTCCTTGTGGACCTGAAGGGGTTAAGCAGATCCATCCATTTTCCACAATCCAAATGTTAATTTAAAGACTTAGATAAAATGATTGTTTTCATGCACTACAGCAAATAGTACGGTGTAGACTAAAACAAAGACCTTGAACACTTCTCCTTTGTGTAATAAACAAAGGTAATGTTTGCTATCTGCATTTTGTTTTATAATATTGAAAGCAGACTAATGCTGAAGGGCCAGCTCTCTGCACAATGAATGAAAGACTCCAGTAAACAGAGTGCTCCATTCGCCTCTCGCCAGCTCGTCATGCACAGCAATTCAAACGTGCTCTGCCTGTTCACCCAGGCCCACACTAGAAAGAAAGAGTCACTCAAGAAGATTTGTCCAGGGCCTAATGAATCGTTTTCATTCAGCTGGGACAAGATTCCCTGCTGGGTTATTATTCAGCTTTGGAAACCACAGAGCAACGGCAGAGCAGCGCTGGGGCTGAACTGGGTCCCTTTCCTGAAGCTGGCGTCGCGTGGGCTGCAGAGCAAGATCAAACGTCTTTCTGCTAAGGGTTCTGGAAGTCAGGGATGTGACTGCAAGATGTATCTAACTGTAGCCTGTGTGGGCCGTTTAGTATAACACAAGAAAGTGTATTTAAAGTAGTAAAGGTTGGTGAAAGTCTAATGAATTGGCATCTCAGCCCATTGAATTGAATGGAAAGGCAAGGACCTGAAGAGAACCACAAACCACGTTTCACAGACATAAGTCTTACCATTCAAGTAAAGAGGTGGAGAGGTGAGTACGGGTCTGATGCTGTAATTCACCAGAAGCTATAAAAACATTTACCTCTGGTTTCACAGACCCCGATTAGCTTTAATGTTGGACTATCTTACCTAAAGTAACAATAGAAACCAGGTGATTGTGATAGAAATAGAATATGTAGCAATACTAAAACAAACATAGTAAAATTCTCTGACAAACGTTTCGACTGGAAGTATTGAAGACCTTGAGAAAGACTTCTGGTTGAAACGTTTGTCAAAGAACTTTACTAAGTCCCTCTTAGTATTATTACATAAACAGTATTTACATTAATGTTAATTATTATTAAAAGTGGTGTGATCATAAACTTGTATTTGTGATTTAAATGTGTTTTATCTACTTCTTTAAAGTGACCTATAATGCTGTTATTAATATCAGTGAATTAGTAAGGTGCTTTGGTATTCCCTTTTTAAAGAAAGGGGTTTGAAGAAGCTTGGGCTGCACATTGATCAGCAATTATTTGTGACACATAAGGTCTCTTGGCTTTTAGTTCCATTAAACCCAGTTAAAATCACCTTCAAGCGTCTCATTAAAACTACATAGTTGAGTAAGACAGAGAGCAGAGGGGAGCTGGGGATGCAGGAGGGAGGCTATGGTAAAGCTTTATTTTGAGTGGCATAAATAAGTATTTAATTAATACGCAATTAACAGTTTGCTGAAGTTTAGTTACATGTTAATAAACAGTGAATTGACATGCCATCGGAGCTGACATTTCATACGCTTGTTCAGTATGTTTATAGTACACAATATTACCCGACACTATGCACGTTGTGTCAACCTGCTTAACACACGCAAATCTGTTTAAATTCGCATTATTTGCGTAGTGTGGATAGCTTATAGAATAATATCGGTAACGCTGTGTCTGCTTTCTTTTTACTCGAGCAAGAAACTACCAAGTCTCAAAAAACATTCAAACATAAAAAAAAAACTATGAATATATATTTTTTAAACTAAAACACAAGCACATATTCAGAATGTGACCTTCACTGCTGTTTTATATTCCTCACGGCAAAGATGTTCAGTTGTATTAAAATATCAGCAGACAGTAAAAAAAAAAAAAAAAAAAAAAGACGAGAGGTATGAAAAGAATTAATATAGCTGGATGAAAAAACACTTCTTACAGACACCGGGGCAGCTCCCGACACTCAGCTGGGAGCCAATTAGACAACCCCCCCTCAGCACTGTGATCCACTCTGCATATCCACTCTCAAATCCCGTCTGAAACAATATTGAAACAACTGAAGCTCGGAGCTGCAGACAGGCGGCTGCGTGGGCAGAGCGGCTTCACCGGCATCTACAGACAGCCCGGAGGAACGGCATGGTCAACCCGCCCGGGAGCTGTGCGTCGGTAATGGCATATAAACATCTGCTTGCTGCCTGACCTTATTGCAGACAGAGACCCCGTTGGGTTGACAAGCTGTCCGTTTTGAGCTGTCACAGTTCAGGGTTGTCAGCCTGCCTCCCTCTCGGTTGCTCTGAGAGAGAGTGGATTCTCGACGCTCAGTTCCTTGGGAACCTGTCAAGCACGTTCAGCTCGGGCGAAAAAAAACAGAAACGAAAACAGTCGCCTCGAAAGTGTAGGGAGGTCAGACTTGAACTGTACCTTTTCTGAAGTTGTGTTTAAAACTATTGCTGCACCTTGTTCCAACGCAAATGGCTTGCGCCGTACGTACAGTGCAAAGCATACCAGATCGTCTTACAATGACGTCTTCAAGCGTACAGAAAGCTCCTAAGACCGCTAATGCATTCTCAATATTTACTGCAGCCGCCTCCTGTTTACCATGTAGTATTGGTGACTTTGTTTAAATACCATTTCTATAAAGCCAGACATTGCTACAGAGTCAATTTCAGTACCCCGCCACTCCATACTGTCAAAGAACAAACAAGTCTGATGTGTCATTTTACATGGCTTACTTTCAGTTCAGTATCACTTCCGAGGTCATTTCATTGCTGCAGTCTCTCCGGGATGACACTGGCTGAAAAGCACGTCAGTCATTACAGGGAAGCAGCCGGTTGGTTATTCACAGGAAAGGCGGCATTGAGAGAGTGCTTTCTTTAAGTTACAGTACTATAGCACCAGAAATAGTTTTTTTTTACATGCTGTGAAATGTGTGTTTCTTTCCAAACTGCACACGACAGGTTAGGTTTATGGCGCTGCTTTGTTAGCTCTATCCCCATTGTTCAACATCTCTTTTGATAGCACGCTGTTGATACCACATAGCCTCTATGCCAGGCAGCATAGCCTTTATCACATGCATACAGTATACATGTTCTGAGGAATGCTTTTATACATGCAAGAAAGTGACAGCTGATTGAGTAGGGTTCATGAACAGGTCTTCAGGAGTGCATTAACCACAGGATGCTCCCATCAGTAGAGGTCCCGCTCACTACAAACTTAGCGAAAACAGGATACAAAACACACAAGGCATTTAAGAAGACGGATGATCACTGTCTTTGTGTGGCACTTAGCTGTCTTTTTGTGTGTTTTGCTTGAACTTTAACTTCATTTATTTATGTATTTTTTTTTGTAATGTCAAAATAGGAACATTTATTTAACACTACAAAAAAAAAGCACAATACAAAAACAACTTGTCACTCCCCAGACAGGGTAAGAGGATTATAAATGTGATACTACTTTCCTTGCACAACCTCTGGAGAGAAAATATTTGGCATACATCTGCAGTATACATATTTATTATAGCACCCCATTGCTTCTGTAGTTTGGATTTAAACCACTGGAACATCTGGAATCTGGGAAAATGTACAAAATAGGCAAGTTGTCTAATTTAATGGATGACTTTACTAGGCCACACATGCAATTCATTTAAAATAGTAAGAGAAAAGGAACACAGAGCCACAAATGGTTAAATGCATGAGACTTTTTAGAAGTTGTTTAAGATGCCTAATTAAAGCACAAAGTGGTCAAACATTTTCATACAAGAGTGCCTATTGTTTCTATATCACTGATTACTGAGCGGAAATTGAAATTCTCACACCCAGAGGTTTTTTATGCAGGTGGATATATAAAGGATATAAATGAGAAATCTTGAGGTATTCTAATACATTTGCACACTGCTGTATATATATATATATATATATATATATATATATATATATATATATATATAAAATAGATGGGCTTCAGTGAGTTACAGGAAAATAATTCCATCCAGGGTTTCTGTGATGTCACAGGAACCCGAGATGGAATTGTTTTCCTGTAACTCACTGAAGAGGCCCATCTGTTATTTTTTTTATAATATATATATATATATAGACACACACACACACACACACACACACACACACACACACACACACACACACAGTCGGGGGCTGCTTTGTGATGGGGTTCATCCAACCAGAGAAGTTCCTTGAAAGTGAAGCTCAGAGGACCTTTTTTATACTGGTGAAGCATATTATAATAAAATAGAGCCCTGAATGGAGATGCATTGCCTTTCTGTGGACTGTTATAAAATAGAGCCCTGAATGGAGATGCATTGCCTTTCTGTGGAATATTATAAAATAAAGCCCTGAATGGAGATACATTGCGTTTCTGTGGACTGTTATAAAATAAACCCCTGAATGGAGATGCATTGCCTTTCTGTGGAATATTATATAACTGCTGTATAAACAAATAGAGCACACACTCTCGACAAACGTTTGAAGTTCTTCTGAGTTAAGTATTTCCAGGGATGTTGGGTTTATTATTAAAATAAGAAAAATTAAGAACCCACTCTCTACAAGCTGGAGCTGGAAATTTCACACTAAAACTTTGGAAACGCTTTCGGAAAAAGCCTTTGATTCAGGAGGCATTGCTAGGTGTATTTCTGAAGCACCAGTGCAAACTGGTTGCTTTATAAAGGAAAAACAGAAGAGTTGATTTTATTTGATCTAATCTACTTGACGTAAATCAAGAGGACAGAAGCTCTTGTTATGTATCGTTTGTTGTCAGTGACTCCGTGCAGGGTCTGCTGTGTTTGGCTGACTGCTTGGAACAGCCAAGCCTATAACCACAGAAATCATAGCAATAAAAAGGTTAATGACCAGATCTGTTTGAGGAGCATCAGCTCTGTGCTTGCCAAACTCAGTATTCACAGACTATTATCACAGCTTTTCTTGGGTCGAATTGTAAAAGGGGTTTCCACAAGGCTACTGTTCTTGCAGGGTCACAACTTGCCAGGGTTTCCCTTCAGTTGGGCCAGTTGTTCTGTAACAAACGGGAGGGATTAATCTATCCCAGCCCAGGGGCATCCAATCACGGTCCTGGAGGGCATTCCACTCTGAGTTAACAGGTAAAATGAGATCATGAACAACTTCTGTACTGTACTGACTGTACCCACTACTGTAGCAGTGAGATTTGACCAAGTATGAAAACTAACACTATCAGGCTTTTTAACAACTTTATTGAACTTAAACAATATTCCACAGCAATTGCGAGCAATTTGTGACCAAGCCACAACAGACAAAGAACTGGGCTGAAGCAGAGGTAACAGTGGGAATCACCCCAGTTCAACCAGTGTCTGCAATGAAAGCTTAGCCTGAGAAGGAGGGGGGGGGGGGGGTCATTCTCTCCGATCTGCTCACCAGAGCAATCAAACAGCCAGCACAAGTGACACCCAGAGCCCTCGGCACATTGGCACCGGGAGTGGGTTCTTCAGCATTGTGGCTTCTAGAGCACTGACATACCAAGCTAAAATCATTTCACATGCACTGTACTGTACCGGGCCAGTGGCTCTGGCAAAACATGCGGGGAACCAGCAATCTCCAGAACATCTTGAAGAAGGGGGATTACTTTCAAAGCGTTTCGCATGCATGCAGAGGATGGCTTACTTCTTAATAAAACTCTTGACATAGCTCTGTATGTAACACAGACCCACCCCCCTTCACTGTGAAGAAACTACATTTATTTTTGGAGGGGTGCTGGGGGTTGACTGATGACTCTTCGATGGCAGAACTCTTTGAATGTAATGCCTCAGACTTCATTGCACACAGATCCGGTCAGAGAAATGAGGTAAAAGAAAAGCGATGCTCGCTGGTCCAACAAAATCACCAGACGACACTCGAACAGGACCAGTAAGGGATCCGGCCACAACAGTAAAGCCTTTGAGGTCTGAGTGAGGAGTTTTAATAAATATTCCACAAGTTGGCTAAGGCCACGGAAACCAGCTTTCCAGTCTGTTTGGCGGTGCGCGTCTTTCTTTCTTTCTTTCTTTCTTTCTTTCTTTCTTTCTTTCTTTCTTTCTTTCTTTCTTCTTGGTTTGCAGTCTGACGAGCTGCAATAACAAGGACTCTCCAGCGGGGTCCTGGGCTGGAGGGAGAGGCGATGTTGTGCTGTTATTCCACTTCAGGCCTCCGTCTGGTCGTGTCGTATGATCGGACGACTTGGGACTGAGACACCACACCGTCCTCCTCTTGAGAGAATGCATACCCATCTGGAACCCGGGAGAGCAGAGAGAAGAGAGAATCAGCTCACTGGCACAGGCCACGAGAAGGCAGGGTCGGCTCACTTACTAAAGACCACCTGGGGTCTATTTGATTGAGCTGGAAAATGGCAGATCTTTATATCAGGTTTATGTTGTGGGCCAGTCAATACAATCTAGATTCTAAAGCTGGTTGTTTTTTTAATGCAAACATTTTTTAAAGAATGAATCTCAGTGTTATTGGATTTACTACACCTTTATAGCTAGCTGTCAATCAAGCTCCCCAGGAATGGAATGCATTCGATGCATGCAATGAGAAGAGGTTTGTTTTTTGTTGTTGTTGTCAGTGTGTGTTTATAAGGTGGGTGGTGGGTGGCTGACTTGTTGAGGGAAATCAGAGGGTAGGACTTCATGGATTACCCCTCCCCCATGCAAACAGATACACACATTGTCTGGTGCTCTGGGCTGAGGTGCCCCATCTGTGTAACAGCTTTACTCAAAGTGCACTGCAAACCTCTCAAGGGGTAGTGTATGTAGTCAAAATAAATAACATGACTGGAGATGTGGACAGATTTCTTTCTTTTCAAGTGGGGAACGTTGTTAGGGTTCCTACACAAAGAATAGGGGGATTTGAAATATTTAATATATTAGTAATATTTATATGGGACTGTCCAATGAAACATGCAGCTCTGCTTTATAACTCGTGGTACTGCGCTGTTGTATAGGACTGTCCAATGCAACCTCCAGACACACTACCAAATACGACACTGTGTGAACCTGTCACTTAAAACATGTATAGGGCGCTTCATGAAGGTCTCATTGAATATCACCAACAGAACAGAGAAATAATCCAGGTGCCATGTATCCTGCCCCGCTACACACTTGGGGAATGACAACTACGTGAAACTCTTCTGTTACCATCCGGTAAGCTGTTCATTGAAATCACATGTTTACCGCAACTCCGGGCTTGACATACTTACAAGACACGGTTTGCTGGACCGAGTTGGAGCGGGCAAGGTTAGAAGGCGTTTTCTTAAAGACTCGGGCTAGCAGGTGGGCATGCTCGTTGAGACTGGGGAAAGAGAAAGAATGCAACACACAGTCATTACCCTGTTCTTCTTCCACAGTGCTACCTTGAGGACGAGCACGCGCAGATCTGTGGGTAAATCACTTAGGATACGAACTGGAATCCCACTTTCCATCAGGTCTACCCCAGAGTAAGCTGACAGGAAGGTAGACAGTAGATTGGAAAGGGATTAGAATGTACAGAATTGATTTGATTTGAATCCGTCTAACTTTTTGTAACTTTTTTTTTTATGGGGTGAAAACATTTTGTTTTTCTCCTGCTCCTTTCAAAGGAATAGCTGTAATCACTGTCGACCTAAATAAATAAATTAATTAATTAATAAAAGCCCCGACACTGTAGAACCGGAGCTTAAGGGTTCTAAATAGGTTGGTAAAAAGACTCCGGGGCAAGAAGTAACAGTTGCAGATTACAAAGGATTACATTCCAGGCACATCCACAGCACACACACATGCTGCCCATGACTTACAAAATCTAATAGGTCAAATGTGACGAGGCACTTTTAACATTAAGAACACCGGCATTATTTACTATGCTGTACCTCTCAATCAATACCAGCTTTATCTAAAAGAAACTGGGCTATTAAGCATTGTGTACGGTCTGAAGATGCCTGACCCCTGGTGTGACATACAATGCAGGGATGGAGAGAAGACTCCCATTGCATAGCAGTTTGATCCATTCCTGGTTTTACTCGACACACCTGAGCTTGTTACTTATACACTCAGTGGTATAGTAGTCGTAAAATTTGACAGCACATTCACTGCAAAGGACCTCGTCTCTCTGTCCCCTCACACACTGACAGCACATTCACTGCAAAGGACCTCGTCTCTCTGTCCCCTCACACACTGACAGCACATTCACTGCAAAGGACCTCGTCTCTCTGTCCCCTCACACACTGACAGCACATTCACTGCAAAGGACCTTGTCTCTCTGTCTCCTCACACACGGACAGCACATTCACTGCAAAGGACCTCGTCTCTCTGTCCCCTCACACACGGACAGCACATTCACTGCAAAGGACCTCGTCTCTCTGTCCCCTGACCAAACCAACCCCCTTGCAGTGGCACTAAACATCTGGAAAGTGTTTGCAAATTCAAATGAGAAGCATCAAAACAAACAGAATAATTCAGGGCTGGTTACAAGGTCCTGCTGCCTGCCTTGTACGACTAATTAAAAAAAGATGAACCTGCTGAGCACTAATTAGCTCTAATTATTCTGGCAGACAATGGGTGTCATCCTAACCCAAAACACTCTTCCATAAGCCTTTAATTGGCTGGAACCAGCTAAAGGGGCCGCCCAGTGCTGCTGTGATTCAGTTAGGATGAAGGTGAGATATTATAACTGGTCCCTGTGGACGAGCAGGAATAGCTGCTCTTAAGAAAGCAGGGCTGTCTGTCACTATTAATGCTGATGCGCTCCCAGTGTCTGTAATCTCCACCAGTGCAGGAAAGCACAATCGCTACTCTGCACACATCACTGAAACTGTGTGTGTGTGTGTGTGTGTGTGTGCTTCTAATTCAGGGAAAGCAAGATTCTGTCACAATGTTGGTGACAATGCCATTTTCAAATACGTTCATTTATTAATAGCAGGGAGCCCCATATGTTTGTTTTTTTTTTTTTTTTTTTTAATTATATTTATTTTTTCACATTTAGAAAACTTATCATTGCCCTTTTAGAAAATATCAACTCCATGTAAAATCAATTTGGCTTCTCTAGCCATAAAAGGCAGAATTTTAATGCTCCTCTCTTTAATAATGTTGCACAGATATAAAAATTATTGAAGAACGACGTCATTTATTTTAAATTCCGGTATAAAATTGTAAAAAGCCGCTTGCCAATGAGGTCAAAGAAAGCACAGCATCAGAAGCCATTAGTTTTGCATGTTCTGCTAATGAAGCAGGGCTGTCAAGCGATCAGTGTCGTGTTTATAAGGAGGGTCTGCTGTTCACAGGGGTGCAGAGTGTCTACAATAGGTATAATTGAAACAGCAGCTCAACACTATTGAGTGTGTAATAGCTGCGGATGCAATTGAAACATTGAAGCATCTGGGTATTTTGTGGAAGGGCTCTGTCTTCCCAGCCTTGCAGGCAGTCTAGCGTCAGTATCAGAGGGACAGACCAGTCTCCCAGGGAAAGAGAATCCAGGTCAAAGCATCTGTGCTGTGCGCCCTTCTCATGTCAATCCCACATCCTTATTATAGCTTCTATTTGAATTGGTCTGTCAGGAAACTCATACCGTAGACTATTTATTAAAACATAGACTAGAGACAACACTACAACATTATACATATTTTACACTACATTGTTTGGCCTCGCCTCTCGAGGTACCCCTGCCCATAAATGAGCTTGCAGATAAGTGGAGAGGCTGACCATAAGGAAGCCATGGGCAGGGGGGCAGGATAGCTGCCCTCCCCAGTTAGACGAAGCCAAAAAGCAGGTGGAGGCTGGGGGAGGAGGAGGTGAACTCTGACGTTGTTTATTGAAGGACAAATAAGATATTAGCTATTAGAATGAATTTGATCTTGTATTGGAAGCGCATATGCTTGATGTTTATGTGATTTGTTCAAAGGTTACAGTGAGTTCCCTGCCAGAACCACCACTTTGCTTAATTTCCTAATAATAATAATAATAATAATAATAATGATAACATGAACCCATTTCTTTGTCCCTGTGACTCTTTGAAATATGCAATGTTGTGCTACACATCTTTATCTCTCTGCTCTCTGCTCTGCAAAGGGCCAGGAATATCGGTTGAAATCCTTTACAGTACTGTGCGCAGGTGTGAATTTATTTGAAGCTAATAAAACCGTGCTGTTATTCCTGTTGGTATTAACTATGGGCTGTACACATATTCTCTTCAAACCTGTGTGTTTTTTCTATCCACGGGTGAGAGGAAGGGGAGGAAGTTGCACGGTGAACCTCAGTGGGCTGTTAATTAATACATTCATTTCCATTCAGTGCCAGCCAGCCCTGCATTGTCAGAACGCCAGGTGACACCTCGTTTTTAGAATAAATCTTCAATGAACGTCTCATAAATCAGTTATCACTCCTATTAACTTCCCAGGGTCTCGTAATTGTCATCACTGTGAATCTGGTGCTCAGTAATGGGATGTATACAGCCCTGATGTTCTGGCATGGCAATAGTACCCTGATTAGAATAGCAGGCATTACCTTCTGCTATCTGAGCGCTACCATACACACGAGGTCAGCTACCAAGTTAATGCTCTGAAAATCAGTGTTTCATTGCGATCCCACACTGGTAAACAGAGCCTTTGTCTTTTGCTATTTTATTTTCCTTCTAGCGCCCTGCAATGGAGCTTCCTGATTGATACACGAAAGTTCTGAGGTTGCTAAATGATGTTGTAGCTTGTGTTACTTTTCGTACAGGAGGAATCTTTAAAGCAAATAATTTTTAGATGTTTTTACATCACCTGTGTTACAATGCTGCACTCTTGACAACTCGCGTGACTGAAATCTGCAACCAAATGTTCTTTCGGTTTTCATGCAAGTGCATTATTTATGTATGGTGATTGAAGTGTTGCCTTTAACTCACACTGGTTGAATCGTTTCTAACGGGGGCTGCAGTGATTTGTAATGGTTTCTGCCATTTAGCTTGTACTGACACAGAAGTGACGAGTTAGCGACCCTGCCATCAAAGAGGGAATTAAACCCATAAGCAGCGTTTCAGATCTCAGTTGTGACAAAGGGGATTACAGGCATTCAAAGGCACAGCTGCAATTAACCAGTCATTAGCGCAAACCGTTTGGAACATTTTCTAACGGGTTCCACCACCGGCACTGCCGAGGACCAAAGCTGAACCTCCGGGTCCTCACTAGTGGAGAACAGCATTGTGGGTACATGTGTCTAAGAGAATTTGCATGATGTCCTAATAGGCCATCAGAAGAGCTCCGCTTCCAAAGGCCACTGGCTTTGAAAACTGTGATACAAACTTCTCCTTATGTCTCCTGATGTTAATTACAAATTATTACAGCACAAAGGGATGCATTGTGTTTGTCAGATGGTCATTATAAATGTTTACCTCGGAATCCCTTTCTGTAAATATAAGGAACTGGGGTGTTTCCTCATTCAAACCATCACAGAAACAGAACAGAAATAGGCAGATTCTTCTGGTGGCTCTTCTTGGCTCATTTATTGCAGAAACAATGAGATCAAGTCTCATTCCTCCTCAATCAGCTTTATTTAAAATTAGAATCCACTCCAGTTGGGTTCAATTACCCTGGGGACAGTCGTCCACCTCCACAAGGGTACTCGTTTAAAACTTGAGTCTTCAACCCGAGATTAACCCTTTCATGCATGGCTATCTCATAAGAGGACGGATAAAAAAATCAAAAAAAAATATGCTTCTTCCTCATTCAGCACTGGCTGTGACACAGCAGCAGGGAGGTCATGGCTGGGGGTCGCTCCTCTCGGGTCAGGCTGACCTCTACTGATGGCTGGCCACAGCACTTATGAGCTACGCAGCAGATGGGCCGTTTCAAAACCAAGTCCACAAGGTGAATCTGATATGCAATTACATCAGGGCTGTACAACGGTTCAGTAGGTCTTTGTAGAGGTTGAAGTCATGATGCAAAAACAAATGATGTCGTGTTAGTGTTTAAACACAAACCTATTTAATGTTTGAGCACAAAAACAGTGACGCGTTGAAAATAAAAAAATACAAAACACCAATTCCAAACAAGTTGAGACTTACAAGTCCCTAAATAAAAAAAAAAAACTCAGTTTGGTGCTACAGGGTTAAGAAAATATACAAGTTAAGTAATTAGGTAAATACAGTGTAAAAGGATGGAAGTCAACTAAGTCCACTGCTGTATGTCACTATGTCATGAAAGACTCACCTAACAAGAAGTTATCTGTTTACCTTGTTATAGGGTGACTAATTGCTGTAATTAGAAACAAATGGACTTTATTTGCATGACCACAGACAGTCTCTGTGCAACTCAAACCAGCACTGCTCCCTGCAGGATTACCTGGCAGGAACCCACAGGGGCGGAGAGAGTGAACACACACAGATAGAGACACACAGGCACGCAAACACACACACACACACAGAGACACACACACTCACAGATAGAGACACACAGGCACGCAAACACACACACACAGATAGAGACACACAGACATATACACAGAAACGCAAACACACACACACAGACACACACACACACAGATAGACACACACACAGATAAACACACACAGAGACACACAGACATGCAAACAGAGACACACAGACCTGTTTTTTTTATGGTGTTCATGAGGACTTTGCATTAACAATATAGTGCAGATGTACTATTCTAAAATCTAGAGGGGCATGGGGATCCCCACAATAATAATGTATGCTTAAACATTACAGGGACATGGCCTATGTCCTCAAAATATAGGGTTTGTAAGGTTTTCCTACCTTTTTTTTGCTATGCATCATTTTTTATCAAAAGCTCTTCCGTACAGACCCCCTCCCCCGGAATGTTTTGTAGTGAGTAACTGAGTAAGACACTCTAAGTAGCAAAGACCTTTCAGAAAAAAAACAACTTTAAAATACTTTTTTTTTTGTTGAACCAAATTGCCGACCGTGACCGGGGGTTCCCAGGGGGCAGCGCACCATTGGCCGAGCGCCACCTGGGTAAGGATGGCTTAGGTCGGCAGGCCAATCCACGGTTCACCGCGCACCAGCGACCCCTGTGGCTGATAGGGTGCCTGCGGGTCTGCAGTGGAGCATTCAGATCTGTGTTGTCCTCTGGCACTGTAGGTCTAGTGTTTTCACTGAGGATCCGCAGTTCGAAAAATGACGGATTGGCAGGAACACGTTTCGGAGGACGCGTGTTTCAGCCTACGTTTCCCGAGTCGCCGGGGGGTTGCAGCGGTGAACCGGGATAAAAATAATAATTGGGCATTCCAAATTGGTGAGAAAACCGGGGTAAAAACCATTATCAACGACTAAATAAAAAAAAAAAAGAGAAACCAGAAACCTGCCTCTTTTTCTTGTAAAGTAGCAATTTGTCACAAGGATCGGTATGATTCTAAAGCAGCCACACTGTACCGAGTAGGTTTTCAAAGTCACGTTTCAGCTGTGCTACTGGGCTATTAGGAGGCTTTCATCACTATTTCAATTTCGAACGCTCCCCAACATGCAGGTGTTAACAAGGTGTGAGGGGGGGAGAAGGGCATTCGGCACAGCTGTCTGTTCTTGTGGGGGAGCACACAACAATAACCACAACACAACAGTCTCTAGAGAACCACACCACCATTGTCTACCTCACAGCCCTCACAACACCCACATAATCTGGGAGCTGCTAGGAAGAGCAGGACAATACGAGTAAACTGTTAGGAGAGATTGCTAAACAGCGGATAGAGGTGAGAAATGGGGGGAGGAGACACAATGAGAGAGAGAGAGAGAGAGAGAGAGAGAGAGAGAGAGAGAGTAGCCAAAGCTACTGTCCTTACATGATCTCCATGCATTTCCACCATCAAGTCAATCTGCACAGAAGAACGTAGATGAAAAGAAATGAAAACATGACACGGAAATAGAAATGTTTTGAAAATCTAAATAAAGAAGAAGGATGAAATAAAAGACAGGTTTAACGGCCGTGATATTCTCGGTCAGTGGAAAGGCAAACACACAGGGGGAGCGATTCACTTCAAAGTCAGTCCAAGCCAGGCACATCAAAATCAGCTGATACCTTTAGGGTTTTCTTTTTCTTTTTTGTGCTTTACTTTTTTAATTCTAGATAATGGAGGGGTCCTTTTCCTGAAATTGTTTACAACAATACATACAAATTAGGGACAGAAATCTTCGAGAAACTACTGAGCAAGATATATACAGAACAAAGTTCACCCACAACTGAACTGAAGTGTGCAACAAATACATGAGTTCTGTACAGTGCATCTGTTCAACGATCACTGCATTTATTAAAAACATTCTTTCACCATTGTTTTTGTTGTCAAGAATGTTGTATTTCATCCTGTTATAAAAAAAGATCTGATTTCTAAAATGACAACTGTAATACAAATACGTTTAATTTTTAAAAACATTTTCAGAGATATTCAGGTGGGTTGAAATTATATTTGGCAGTGCGTCATATTCAGTAACAATCAACAGATGTCTTTAGGCTAGTTCGTATGAGACTTTACTGTGGAGAATTACACAAGAGTGCCAGCTACTCGGTGGCAACAATGCAAGTACTCAACCCTTATCCTTTCTGAACGATGAAATCACAGAGAACATTCCCCCAGGAACATGTCTTAAAGCTGCAAGTCACACAATACAGCCGTCACATCCTGTAATTAAGGGGTTGGTGAAGTCTAGAGTCATTGATAGAGGACTGCATCAGTGCATTGGAAAGGCAAACTCATATCAAACCTTTTTTTCCCCAATTAGATCCAATTAGATACCCTGTTAGCGTAACAGTGTCTTAATAGGTTTTGATCAGTGAAAGAACGCAAAAAGCGTTTCTGACAGCCACATGGGTAAACTGTAGGGCACTAGGCAAACATATTCCCACATTTCTTTGTATTTATATTCCAGCGAGTGTGGATGTGCTGCGGGCTGTAGTATTGTGCAATAAAAAGCACACTGCCGTGTATCTACAGCCTCGGAATCATCAGGACTGGCTTCCATGAGGGAAAGGGATGTACTGCATTCCAGATCTTTGTGATCACCCTCCAGCGTTTGATTTGATTTGAGAGGCACCTGTACAATCATCACTGCAATTGTACAATACAGCAGCAGCCTCCTGCCTCATTCAAAAGAGCGTGTCGAGCGACAGGCATCAGCCAAACCCAACCTGACTCCAGATGTACACCTACACCTATCTGGATTCCTGGTACAATCGCTTCTGGACCGCTGTTAGCAGCTCGTAAAAAAACAGAGCGTCTGAGTGAGCGCGAGTGTGTGTGTGTGAGTATATAACTGTGTGTGTGTGTCTGTGAGTGTGTGAGTGTGTGTGTGTGTAAGTATATAACTGTGTGTGTGTGTGTGTGTGTGAGTGTGTGTGTTTTTAACAGCACTCTTTATGAATTCTCCACAGTAAACTGCTTTAGTCAGAGTCGTTGGGGGGACCTGTTTGCTCGACGGCTCACAGGGACACTTCTCTTACCTCCTCCCGTTGATGTCTCGGAGCACAGCGGTGCCGGGGTCCTGTGCCCTCGCCTCCAGCTCTTGCACCTCCTCCAGCAGTGACTTGCAGTAGGTGTGTCTGACCCTGGGGGGGAGAGGGGGGTGTACAGGGTTGCTAACCATGGGTTCTTACATCAGAGCAGCATTATCTCATACCCTTCCCACACATTTCTACCTCACCGTACAGCTTGGATAAAGGTTTTGCATCACCTAGAATTTGAGGATTGAGACATAATTTAAAAAAAAACAACTATGTGAACATATAATGTATTATTTATTTAAAATCAAGTAATCAATTAAACTACAAAATGATATTGCAAAAGTCTACTGGAAGCCATAACAGTAGTACAGTGCTTCATGTTAGATTTCGAAATACCACATTCAATTTCTGTCAGTTTTTCATTAAGTACTGTATATGGAAAACTACAAAGAGGTATGTAATTCAATGTGTTAGTGTAACATTATTCAGCTGGTTTCATTCGACTTTCTGAAGCAAAACCAGTTCTACAGGGTGGTGCAAAGCCTTTGGCCATTAGCTGTAGCCCCAGGTTTGGACCATAAAAGACTGCACTGCTGTAATTCTTTTTTTTCTTTCTTGGAAGACAGACAGCAATACATAGAATTGATCCACACACAGAAACACTTTGCAATTTTTTATTTATTATTATTATTATTATTATTATTATTATTATTATTATTATTATTATTATTATTATTTTCTGTACTCACGCTGTCCAGGCCACTTCTTTGATCAGGCATAATGTGGGCACCAAAATCAGGCCCAGCCAGAAACTCCAGCATCTCACCACCTTCCCGGCCTGCAGGACAGGAAGTATAAGATCAACACATCTGCACAGCAGCGAGCCACACTCTGCTTCTGCGCTTTTGTTTTCTGTCACAATATGTATAGTAACTTGACAGTGCTTGCACACGTGTACCTTCTTTCCTTTGCTTTCTTCCACAATGAAATCCTTATGGTCACAGGCACATTCATCTGGGGTTTCTGTGTGTCACAATTTGCAATTGTGTTTTAAATTCCACGAGCGTGTAAATCAACCCTATCGAACTGTAATATAGCTTTAAGTCTCGTGAGCAAGAACAATGCTCCGTATTACATTGTAATCTCGTTTTAAATCTCGCAAGCATGTACAATCCTCCAATAGAAATGTAGCAATTTGCTGCCACTTTTTGTAGGAATTTTTATTTTTAATTTTCAAGGGGTCATGTCAACGTGAAATGAGTAACCATTTCCAGTGTTTTTCCGGGACTCAAGGCACTTCTTTGCACTGAAAGGGGTGAGGGAGTGGAATGGGTTACCTAGCCATTGGGATCCTTTAAGACTTGACTTCTCGTTCATAAATGTTCTTCTTTTCTTATGTTATGCTCCACAACTAAAATGGTCTATTCTGGGCACCAGATAAAATGCAGAGTGATCGGTTAAGCTCTAGGCTTAGAAGAGCAGTGCATTGAATACATTCCTGTATTTTGGTAATCATCCGTTTGCTTACTGGAGCCAGCACTGTGTCCTCCGCCTGGCTGACATGCATTTGTTTTTAACCGCATTGCAGCTTCTGTTTTCCTCTTGCTTCTCTGTTGTTTCGTCCTGCTGGAGTACACGCTTATGCATGTGCAGGTGTTTCAGTGCTGATGCTTCTTCTATTTATCCGCGGATGCAGCTGGCAATTGAAACTCTGAATCTTTTCTGTGATGGTGGCAGCAGCCTCAGCTCGGCCCCTGTTTATTTTTGGTCAGCGATTGGCAGAGACACGCTGGAGCCTTTTTTTGGAGGCGAGCCGTCTCCTCCTCCAGCCCCCCTGCCGCGGGGCAGGTGTCCCGGGACATATAAATCAGTTGTTCAGTGTTAAATCATTGCAAGGCTTGGCAGGGTGTCAGGGGTGTGGTAAACAGTTTATGGATCCCCAGGCTAGTGGACTAAGATATGGTCAATGAACTCACATAGATGATGTCTTCAAGAAGCTCATTTCTTATAGATTCTGAATGGACAGGGGGGCAGACAGGGGATCTAATGATCTTAACAGATCTTAACACAGGAATAATACAAGGCTGAAGATCAGCTGCATTTCAATCCCCCACTCTCTCTAGGGTATTAAACTGGAGCTAGATTCATAAATCTTTCTCTCTTGTATATTTAAAGAATGGGTTTTTAAAACTGTAAATAGAGTTTAATATTCACAAAACTGCTCTAGACTGATGTCGCTTTCTTTAACGACACTCTAGAAGAGACCAAACTTTATTTGATCCATCGAAATGAGTTCTTAGAAAACCATTCGAAATGAAAGGTTTGTGAATCAGGCTGTTTTTCTTTTGTGGTTAACATAACTAGAGTAAGGGGAGTTGTTCTTTAACACAGGGCTGGCTTTACCAAACAATCCTGAGGGTCTAATAAACATAACAAATAAACATCCTCTTGCAAACGCTGGGCTGAATTCCTTAATTCCTTCCTGTTTTGCCTCTTAGTACAACATTAAAGGAGAGGTCTTCTCAATAAAACTGCACAGAATCCGCACGTGTGAAACAGGGCCTATACCCTACAGTGGTGTGAACTGTATACAAGTCTGTCTATAGAGCTGCTCAGTACTGCTTCCAGGAACAGGGGAGATATAAACCTTCAGCACGAGCTACACACAGCTTATAAAGGAAGAAAAGCAACAGCAATGAAAAGGATATACAAGAAAAGTTTATCACAGTGTGTTTGCACATTCATTTAGCAGTTTACCATGCTTTTACCATGCTGTACCATGATTAACCACCATTTCACTATAGCGTTTACTATGCTTCACAAGACTTTGGCAAGCTTTTATCATGGTGCAGTATACCAGTTTTAAGGAATACACAAATCTGGAACTCAATACGGCTCTTTATCAGTAAGACTAATCTAAAAATACATGTTTATAATGGCAACAAGCAGCCCCTTGCTTCTACAGCAGCGCATCCCTGTGTAGAGCCGGGCTCCTCTGCATTCGTGGTTTTAGAGCCCCTAACCTGATCTCATCTCATCGACGGGACAGGACAGAATCCGAAACTGCAATGTATCACACAACACTGCCCGTTACACCAGGAAGAACTAAAACAGGGAACCTCAGCACTCAGGAGCAGAGTATCATGTTATTACTGTGTGTGGATGATCTTTTCAGGTTATTACTGTGTGGGGATGATTTGTTCATGTTATTACTGTGTGTGGGGATGATCTGTTCAGGTTATTACTGTGTGTGTGGATGATCTGTTCAGGTTATTACTGTGTGGGGATGATCTGTTCAGGTTATTACTGCGTGTGGATGATCTGTTCAGGTTATTACTGTGTGTGGGGATGATCTGTTCAGGTTATTACTGTGTGTGGGGATGATCTGTTCAGGTTATTACTGTGTGTGGGGATGATCTGTTCAGGTTATTACTGTGTGGGGGATGATCTGTTCAGGTTATTACTGTGTGTGGGGATGATCTGTTCAGGTTATTACTGTGTGTGGGGATGATCTGTTCAGGTTATTACTGTGTGGGGGATGATCTGTTCAGGTTATTACTGTGTGTGGATGATCTGTTCAGGGGAGGTCTGATGTTCAGATCTCTGAGGAGTTAGGGACGAGATTAGGAGGTCACAGTCAGATAGCTGGCTCTGGTCACAGGCATCTGGGTGATTTTGCCCAGAGTCAAATATATGAATGTTTGTTTTATGCAAAAGAAAAATCTTGCAAACGTGGGAATGAGATTTGTTTTTTGGTAGGATATTGTTTTGGCTTGTGCATTGGCAGAATGTGATTATGAAGTGGTATTCCCGCTATTACTGTCCACCGGGATTTGCAAAGAGGACCCGGGCCACGCAAGTTCATGAATGAGAGCAATCAGGAAGGGAAACTGATTTTCCAGTTGTGACTCGTAACCCTGAAGTAGATGCCTGCGTCCAAGAAGGTGGGGGTAGCAGTACAACTTGTCTGGGCAAAGTTCAACAAAACAGAAGAGAGCGCAAGACATGTGATTTTGGTACATGATAAACTGCAATACAGCACGGTAAAGCTTGTTTGCCATTTTAATGTAATACAATCCAGCAGCCACCGTAGCTAAAATGCAAAAAAAAAGTTTCTCTCAGATTTGGGAAATTGAGTTACAGTATGTTAAGATCCCCTCCCCCTATCCCACCTACAGCACAGCAGTTAAAGAGCGTAGGTCTCTTTGTCTAAAACAATTCCCATATGCAATCTACTGAGCCACCAGGCCACTCCCCAGCACCATGAGGATTCTCATTAATATTCTCCAGCCCAGGTAGCTGCTAGTGTTGCCCGCAGTGCCTGAGTGGATTGCTTCCACAGCAGATTCAGGCAGTCCTGCAGACAGGGGTCTAGAAGCCCCTCGGTCCCTCCCCATAATCCCCCACATCTGCTATGTGTCCGGCACAGGCCAACTGTGGGAATGAGCAAATGCTATGCTGTCAGCGTGGGCAGACAGATGAGTAAACAGAGCGAGGGCGTGTCAGAGGGCTCAGCAATTTCAATCTCAGGAAGCACCTGCCTGCCGACTGTCATGCAGAGACAGGGGCTGCAGTGAGGGGTGTGTGTGTGTGTGTGTGTGTGTGTGTGTGCGTGTTTCAGCTTCTGATTGACAATGCCAGTCTCTTAGGAAGAACCAGATCTCCCTCTCCCTGCTCCTCCAGCTAATCAGTTTCAATTTATTTATGAGGAAAAGCAACTGTGCTTCCTTTCGACTGCTGCTCAGAAAACCGCTATTAAATCTGTGCATTCTCCTTGAAGAGGGAAGGGTAAAGAGCACACTTCATTACAACTGGCTGAGTACAGGAAATACTGGGGTTTAAATGTACAAATGAAATATTATGATTATCATTTTGTATTTTTTTTTTATTTTGTTACAACCTATTTGCAGCAACCTCTACTCACTGGATCTGTGCTCTCGTTACTCATGCTCGGAATCACTTTCCGGCAGCTATTCAATAAATCCATTCATTAACGTGCAGATTTCAAAACAGGAAACGCTGTCCTTCCCTCACCTTTATAACTGAGCACCAATCTATGGCCATTCACTTCCGCATTGTTTTTTACAAGCCGATTACAAGATTATTTTCCTCTCCTCCGGGGTGCTGACATTTTTACTGCCATACCGAGGCTGTAAACCTTCAGCTTTTCTTGTTTTGAAACACGTTCATGACTCGATTTACTGAATGCCTGGGGTGGGTCGATACTTTTACAAAACGTTTCGGGTACCTCTAAAGCTCGGTCTTGATGAAGAAGTCAGGCTGCGGTATTTGTCCCAGTTATTCAAAAAATCTGACTTGGATTTCCTGCTCATAATTAGACTCTGTTGACTACAAACTAACTTGTTTTTGTATCTAATATTTATGTTCAGTTGGTGTCAGTGAGTTGGGTAATTAGTTCAGGTGTTAACAGTGCAAGCTATATAATTCTCTGTACTCTAGTATTATATTCCAAATTAGTGTTAATATAATTCAGTACCCAAAGTCTCTGGCACACAGACAGCAGGCGCTCATTTTAACTGAACTGAGGCACAACTGCTCAGGGAAGTTACTACTTATTTATCTTTAACAAGGATATAGATATACGTGCATCTAATAGCTATACATTCATCTGCATTAGTGTACTTTACGGCTACTCTGAATTCGCAATTCACAATCATCATATCCTTTGTTTCTAAAATGCAGATGACAATCACACACAGCAGCATCATTTCAGAACCAGTCACCAATCACACACAGCAGCATCATTTCAGAACCAGTCACCAATCACACACAGCAGCATCATTTCAGAACCAGTCACCAATCACTCACAGCAGCATCATTTCAGAACCAGTCACCAATCACACACAGCAGCATCATTTCAGAACCAGTCACCAATCACACACAGCAGCATCATTTCAGAACCAGTCACCAATCACACAGAGCAGAAAGGTCAGAACTGTCAACTGAGTGAGATTTAAACAAATGAGGAGTGAGGTTTGGGAATATTTCATTAAAATGCATTGCCCTGTTTTTTCAGTCAGCGAGGTTCTGCTGAAATGGACCACTTGATACAGTAGTGAACAAAAACAACCTCTCAAACATGTGTTGCTATAGTGGGTTCTGGAGGTCACACCCCAACTTCCACAAGGTTGAACAGTCTGCCTGCAATGGAAAAGGGTCCACACAGTATATTATAAGCAGTTCCTCATGGGGATGTGATGCACTGTGGACTGAACCTGCTCAGCATGTGTGCTGGTAGAGTACACCAGGCAAGCCATTGCTTAAAAACGACTGGCTGCACTGGAGCCAAAGCCATGGCCTGTTCTGGGTCATTCTGCTACACCTTCAGAAATTGAAATGTGTGAGAAATCGAGATTTGACACGGAACAGTCTAAACATTCTTCCTTTACTCATCTTTCAGCGAAGGCTTTGCAGCTGTCTGTCTCGAAGGAACCCCAAAAGCCAGGGGTTCTTGGGTTTAAACATTTGCTACTGATTTTAAGCTGCTTGAAATTGCATTTTGAAGTTCTGGATTTTAAGAAAATAAGTATTAATATATTTACATCAGTATATTTCTATTATCATCAGAGTAACATGTATAGTATTGCATATGTATAGTGATCACTAGTTGTGCTGCCTTCCTGGTATACAAATCAACAAAGAAGTGATAAAAACCTGGCCTGTAATACCCAAGTAATAACAGTTTAATGTATCAAACTGTACTGAGATTAAACCTTTTAGTCCTTGCTGTACATGCACTGATTTCAACATCTAACCCTTTCTTCTGCATACTTAAGAAAGACGCTGCGTTTTATAATAATTCCAGGAGATCTAATGGTACAGCCACGCTTTAAACACTGATAAGTTAGTACCTTATTCTACTGATGGTAACACTTAAAAAACTCCTCATCACCTCCAGCTATAAGGAACTTCAACGTTTGATCTTAACAATTATAATGAAGCATCTCAATGCTGCAGACCAAACAGGCCAATGAACTGATCATCTATTATACATTAACTATTGTAAAAATGACACAAAAACTTACTAAAGAGTTGGCAGAGACTCTTTAATAAAATAAAGGCACGTATTTAAAGGATGGGTAAAATTAGCAACATATCAAACATTCGTTTTCTGGTATGCAACCATTACCCACAGGAGTCTTACTGTTGCATGAACTTTCCCCAAGGTATGGAACAAAGCAGCAAGAACACGTATGACAAAACAACAACCTCTGCAACCAGCATTTGTTTCTCAGCATTTGCACAGAATGTTACACAGAAATGCATCAACATTTAGCACACACACACACGTCTAGCTTTCCTGCAGCACTGGACCACACATCCATCACCTCAACAACTCCCATGTCGATAAGCTGCAACACATGTCTCACTGCCTCCCCCGAAAGAAAGAACACAGACAGCTGATGTGACGTGAATCAGACAGACTGACAAAAAGAATGTTTTCCGTTCTAGGACATTGCTAGCTGCTTTTGGTTGGCACTGGGACTGGGGAGTGTGTGGGCCCCTGCCTGAGATATTGATGTTCGAAGCCCCTTTGTGAAAACCACCTTTCAGATTACCTGTGACCTCCGGGCAGCCCCGGCGTCATTCCTAATTGAACACCCCGCTCCTGCGGCCGCCCAAGGTCAATTATTCCATTGCCTCGTCTAGCATGATAATTTGGAGCAAAGAGAAAGGGCCTTTTAGAGGATTCATCTGCACGCTGAATGAAACATTAGCGCCTTTGTCACACTGGCAAGGCATATTGTTCCTGAGCGGGTCTAGCCAATTAGCATCTTCTTTTTTTCTTCTTCTTCTTCTTCTCCTATTTTTTGTCTGCTGGGGCCCCGGGACGGGAGTGAGATGCTAATTTCGATAGGACTGTGAAGGGAGCCAGGGATTCTTTCAGAGTGTGCTGCGCTGTAGCGCCAGGAGGGTTTAATGAAGCAAACAGCTTGGGTCCCAGCGACCCTGCAGCAGTAATTAAAGAGCCTGCTCCATTCTCCTATGCTAATGAGGTGAACGGCATTGTGGGACCGCTCTGCAGAAACTATTTCTTAACTAAAACAGTTTTTTTAGCTACAATCATCTTTGTTCAGAACAGATGCTGGCCCAGACAGTGTTGAAGGAGGCGTCACTTTTTCAGTTCGGGGTCTCTCGTTGCATGTGGGTTTGATTCAGTAACCTGGATAAACAACATTATATTAAAATGTGCGGGGGCATTTTCTGAATGTAATAGCCTGTAAACACCCAGAGGTAAAGTCAGGTCAGAGGATATTATCGGGCTATTTTTAACTGCAGAATAAACCCAAGAATGCTGAGTTGGCGTGTTCTATGGGTCTCTCTTATTATCCTTTCCTTGTAGTTAAAGGTTATTTCTGTGGCTGGTAATTATTCAGATAATTGAAGTCTAATATGAAGGGGCTGATTCTCAAACCCACACGTACTATAGTACCACCTCCATGATATTTCCATCAATACAAATGAATAAACATACTCCTGAGTGCATGTACTGCAAAGTGAGTCCCTTAAAATGTATACGCTCAGTGTCTTTATATTTTACAGATTGTGGCACAGCAATGGGTCAGTGATAGCTGAAGAAGGCATTGGTTTTGTGCAGCTCTTGCTTTGCTCAAAGCATCGCAAGGCACTTTCATAAATGTTCTTCTTGGCCATAATAATGATATCCAGGAATTTGTTAGAGCTGAGAAGAGTGAGTTAACATGTAGTGAAAGGAGCTTGGTTTAGGGTTCCCCCATACCAATGGTGCACAACTCTGGCCCTTGAGAACTATTCAATTTCGGGTTTATGTTCCAATCAGATTCTAAATTAGTCAACTGACTCTTAGCAGGTTCAATAAACTCACTTAGGACCTGGTTGGACCAAAGACCTGGACTGGACTTCACTAGATCCTCTTCCCTCTCCCATGGAACCAGACTGGTTTACAGAGACACCTCTGCAGTTGCTGCATCGCGAAGTAGCTACGAGGTCCCCTGGGTCTCGCTGCTTCGTTCTGAAGCAGACTTTAGCTGAACTGGTATCCTGATATCCCCAAGTCTCCCCAGGCAAGGCATCTACTCAGCCCTCAGCCCCCCCTTCCACCTTCCCCCTGCCCCCAGCACCAGAGAAAAGAACCACTCTCAAGCAGGCATGACACTAGAGATAGGAGGGATCTTAACGCTCTCTGTATTAGTTTAAGCATCCCGTCAGGACTCTGCTAAACCCAAGGGTGCAGAGAGGCTGCAGGGTTAGAAAAGATAGATTTGGGGAACGTCTGCAAACAGATGCTTCACTTCTTTTACCACATGGAAAAGGCAGATTAGGATTCAACTT
Source organism: Acipenser ruthenus (assembly GCF_902713425.1). Lineage (NCBI taxonomy): Eukaryota > Metazoa > Chordata > Actinopteri > Acipenseriformes > Acipenseridae > Acipenser > Acipenser ruthenus. The sequence continues at coordinate 1,846,721 of NC_081196.1, forward strand.
GCCCCTGCTGGCGACCTGAAAGTCTTTTTTATATCACGTTACACCCACTTTATCTACTAGTGTAAATGCAGCGGTATTACTTTAATCTGGCTGTTTTTTTTTTTTTTTTTTACCCCTGACTGCCTTATAAGAGGCAGATTAAACCGGATCTCAACACTAAATTGAAAAGGATTATCCCCAGCCCCCCCCCCCCCCCCCCCCGGTGTTGCTTACAGCAGATATTTGTGGGGTTGGATTCTTTTTTTTTTATCTTTAAACATAAACATACCAGGATTTAAATGTACCGGTACACACCGATGTCGACAAATGGCAAACAAAGGACTACTTTTTTTTTTATTTGCACTACAAGCTACAGTACTACAAACGCTGCAAACTGTTGACATATTTTTGCAAGACATCCACAAAAAAATTGCAAAACAGCCCCACAGATTTTCTGATTGCTTTTTGTGAGCTGTGAATGTAAACATGTGAAAGTGCCTGATAGCTCACCAGTTCACAGCCAGGCTCTGAAACTGCAGATGAGAAATGTCAATGGTCTGAGTTTTGCAGTGCTCCTATGGATACAGGAGCTGCACCCAACACTACAAATTAATTTGTTGCGGTTCCCACATATAATGAGACACTTGCACCTGTCTGCCACACAACCCAGGTTCATTAACTGCGTGGATTGTGCTGCAAAGTGCATGATCCACTCCTCCAGGCCCAGTTTTTATAGGTCACAATTGGCTGGAGCATTTGCCATGGCAACCTTGGAGCTCGATAAAGAGCACCCTCCTGGTCTAGGAACCCATCAGATTGTTTCTTAAGAGCTTGAGTGCTTGCAATCATGGATGAGTTGCCTCTGCAGATTAGTCCATCGTTAGAACAATGCAAAAAGAATGTTGCCCTGGAGGCTGGCTGCACCACACCTATGCAGCATTCAGCAGCAGGGCCTCTGCACTTCAGCATTATTTACATTACAGGCAGGTAACCTGGGTACTTTCAATGTGTTTAAATGAGCACAGCCACTACAAACAAAAGCATGTCTCAGCTACACAGATGTCAATGTGTTGCTTGAGCTCCGTTAAAGGTATCAAGACAGTAAGTTTCAGTTCTTCCTGAAGTTTCATCCAGGAAGTCATGTATTTATTTACAGTCTTTTGGATCATTTCCAAGTTGTGTCTGGTGTGGATTGACATTCGGCGACTTAGCTCGCGTCCAGTGTGGATGCAGCTTAAGTTTACCACATCAACGCCCCATATCATTGATGTGATGAACTTACTTTTTAATCACGCTGTACATACTGTTGCATCCCATGTCCTAATTATTCTACTACATTGCTCACTGGCACCTGCTGATAGGACCCATTCAATAACTTAAAGGTGGTCTCAGGCCAGTTTTGTCACAATTAGGACAAGCGTCGCTCCAGATATAAGCAAAACTGTAAAGTTGTTATATTTGCGTCCACCTCCACCTAGCAGGGGAATAATAAGCAGTTTTCTGGCTCAGTTTTTGCCTGAAAATAGACAAATCGGACTAATAATTGCTGTGTATAAAATAGCCAAATATAGTACTGCACCGAGCCTCCAGCATTTGTTCTAATCATATCTGTATCTCTTTTCTAAAAAAAAAAAAGAAATCCATCTACATTGCCTGCAGCCTGCTCCTCTGAGAGAGATGGCAAGACAGAGACAGAGAAAGAGAGCGAGAGAGTGCGAGGGAGTTTACATTCGGCTGCCCTTGCATTCTTGCCAGAGAGCCGCAGAAAGGAGAGCCACAGCAGCTGCCAGGGTTTATTTACACACATTCCTGACACAAATTGAATTAATGAGAGGAATTGAACTCAGCCTGTGTTGTCCACCAGCCCACCGACGGCAGCAGCTCCCGTTTCTCTCTCTCTCTTCTCAGAACTGGTCCAGCCAGCCACAGTGCAGCAATTAGAGCCTGTCTGTCAGACAGCACTGTGTCCATCAATCCGGGAAGAATGGGACACGACGACTGGAAAAGGCTTAGAGGTCCCTGCTTGGGGATGGCCCGAGGAGATTCACCCTCCCTGGGTGTTCGTTTGGGCACCTTCCTGACAATATTTAACAATGAGTCCCCACAAGACTGGCTGAACTGCTGCCTTCAATCCCCAGCTCTCCCTGCGATTGCAAGCTCAATTTAACCACCAGCGGGAGCCGCAGATGTAACCTGACCTCCTCGTCCTTGTCCACTTGCTGTTAAACCGGGACAGAAACAGACCCCCCTGCTGTAGAGCGTGGTTGTATCTCAGTTGGACTGTAAATACAGTTATTTATAAATAAGCAATGAAAATAAGCAGTGAGGCATTCCCTGGGAAACTGATGCAGGTCTCCGGGGAGGGGTGCTCCTGACCCCCTGCCCCTGGAGCCCCATGGCTTCATGCTCATTTGGTATAGCACAGGGGGATATAAATCCTTTCACCGTCGGGTTTCGGGTTGTCTGTCAGCAGCATCCAGTGGGAGAGCGGAGGGCTCTGGCGTATCTGGAATGGGCTGCAGCTTGTCATCTCCTGCAAAGTGCTGCCCTTACTCCATGCAGGGGCGCTCTGATTATCTCCCCGAGCCATTCCTGGGGGGTGCCACCGAGGAACGCTGACCTGCTGCTGTTTCTTCTGTGTGGGGTGAAACTTCTGACCACAAGGTGTGAGCGACTGCTGCACACACAGAGACACACACAGTGTGCACACACACACACACATACACTGCACACACATGCGCGCACACACACACACACACACAGTGCACACAACTGGAAATGAAAGGAAATCCTGATTGTTTGTCATGCAGTCAAAGGCTTGAAGATGCAGGCACTGTATAAAGATCTTGCATGTCTCACCTTATGAGTTTTTAAATGAAGCCAGCCTGCGCTCCCCTTTTTACAGCTACATTACTTACACATGACTTAACGCTTTCAAGCTGTGCAGTGATGGGGGAAAGTCCAGAGAACTTTGCCGATACATTTTCAAACCCTAGGTCTGATTTGTATCTTGTCACTCTTTCTTTTCTCTTTCTTTTTAAACGAAAGCACGCCTGGCTTAAGCAAAGCTTTCATTACATTTGAAAAGCTTTTGACAAGTTTGTAAAGTCTGTAAAATCGGAACCAGCAGCCAGTGAAGAAGCGGCCGGTGATACAGGCGGTGATTAACAGAGGCCTGGGAGAAGTGGCAGGAGCTTGACGAGAAGGTTTTTGATTGCCTGCCAGAGGCATTAAAACCATCACGCCAAGGTACCAAGGCCTTCTGACATCATCTGCTTGAGTCTGCAACGGTCCATTCATTCTTACTGCCTGGGATCCGAGGTGCACATGAAGTCATGGCTTTTCTCATTCTCATCTGCTTTATGTATTATAAATGCTATGAAATATAATTGGGGAAAGAAATGCTTACTTAAAAAAAAAAAGAAAAAAGAAAGAAAGAAACGATCGCGGCAGTGGAGTGGAAGCAGGTTTGGAAGTTTTGCAACCCCCAGGGTCGGGGTCAGTTCCTGTTTTTCAATTCCAATTCCAATTCTAATTCCTTTGAAGGTACTGACATTTATATTTTAGAACCATAATAATTGTTGTGATTGTTCAACTGATTTCATTTAAAGCCGATTTAATAGGCTAATAGAGACTCAATTTAAGTAATTTGTTGCCACTGAAAAGATTATTTTAACAGAATTATCATTATTTGTTTATTTAGCAGACGCCTTTATCCAAGGCGACTTACAGAGACTAGCTGCTAATTGCAATTTTGATTGATGATTGACAATGTGTCGGAATTGATAACAAGGGAATGGGAATTGGAATTGGGAATTGATTTTAAAAAGGAACTGGAAATAGAATTGAAATTGAAAAACAGGAATTGACCCCAACCCTGGCAACCACAGTCCTAAGAGTCATGCTTTATCAATGAAGAAAGCCGTGTTGATTAGCAAATGGACAACTGCGATGGGTAGTTCATCCTTGACCTGAGAGAAGCGAACACCCAGAACCGGATAACCCCAAGCCATTCTTTCTGACATCCCAGAATCCTCTCTCACAAGTCGAGCGTGACGGAATGTTATGACAAACCTGAGCAAACGTGGAAAAAACAAGTGAGCAGACCTGAAAACGAAAATGTAAAACTCACCAGAGCGGAACGAACGCTTGAGAGAGAACAAATAAAACAATCTTCAATAAGAAAAAATAACAAGAAAGAAGTGGCTGAGCGTGAGCTCATACAGGGCGTGCTGGTAACCCTCCCACTGCCAAACCTTACAACACAAGACAGGGCGTGCTGGTAACCCTCCCACGGCTGTTACAGCAGTGCTGTGGCGTTAACCTGAAGTGCCCAGTTTTAATCCCATTCCCGACGTGTCGTTTTACAATTGCAGTAAACTGAAAGATCTTTAAATGTTTCGCGCTCCAGTGTTGTCAGGTATGCTAACCTCATCTTCAGGACCCAGTGGCATTCCCCCGAAGCTAGGAACAAAATGCTATTAAAGAACGGACAGCCCTGGAAGCAGCACTAATGCCACTGAAATCTGATAAACCCTCTCGAAATCCGGGCGGAACACACACACCAGCTCTTACGGAAAAGATTATGAATAAGAATGAGGGAAGAGTCTCTACTTAAAGTCTTAGAGTCTAAGAGAAACACTAAGACAATTCAGAATACACTGGAGTATCTTCAACCACTTAAAGGAGTGATCATCTATTGTGTTGCCTATTAGTGACAAGCAACCCACATGAAAATATGGAAACTGTTTTAATAAGGATTGCTTTTTAAATACTGTTGAGTGTTTATAAACATTCTCTTGGGTTAAAACAGCTGTAAAAGGTTTTGTGAACTGATAACTTGATTACATTAATCAAAACAGGCTTTAAAAACACAGCTCCTTACACAGTCCTTAAAGCAGTCCTTAAGGCTTTGTGAACAGGGCCCTATACTTCAACTGTGCTTTAGATGTTATCTTACAATAGGCTCAGTTCGAAATGCTACATACTGCAAACTGTCATCTGCAACTTGTTTTGTAAAAGAAAGAAAACATATGCAGCTAGGCCATTGGAGAGCATCTGAGCCACAGGAAGTGATCAGGAACCAGGAAGCAACAGCACCTTCCCATCTACAACATTGTACTGTATTTGAAATACATTCATATCCCAAATTAAACTATAAAAACAAAACAAGCAAAGGATCTTTAGCACAAGAAGACCGGGACCAGTCATAATATTGGAGGTGCTAATAGTAAATGCTAATAGATTTTAAACCCTTGATTATCATATCAGTATGAAAAGCATTTCTATTTGCGTTTGTCTACTGTGCAACATCCTATTTAAATGAAAAACTGCACTTAAACAGCAGCAGTACATTTAGACAGGGATCTCAAACTGAAATTATAATAGCAATGCATTGGTGACAATCACCCTGCTGCTGCTTCCAACAGCTTTCCAGTCAGGTCAATAAACACACACAGCACTTCGAATGGAAGGAGAAGATGAATTTGTTGCAGCAGCTAAATAGGAAAGGAGTTAATCTCTTATAATCACAGCCACAGTCCAAAAAAAACAAAAAAAACCTAATGAATAAACATTATATCTGCAAAGAGAAGGAGCCAGTCCCTCCCTCCGTAGCTCAGAGATCCCTTCCCAGGCAAAGTAGGCGAAGCGCTGTGTCTAAAAGCAGACGTGCTGCTTGTTCCCATCTGTCTTCAACAGGTGATCCTGTCTCCAGCGCTGTCAATCTCTTTCACTCTCCTGCTGAAACAAACCAGGGTGGGGCAGCTGCACAGAGTGACCCCCCCCCCCTCTAAAACGCCTGCAGTGCGGAGGGAGCTCAATACGCAGTTCATATAGAAGTTGCAATTCAGTTTCAATGCAAAGTAGGGTGCAGTGTTTCTCAGTACAGCCACAGTGTACACATCCTTGCTTTCTCATTGCACAGTGTTTCTCAGTACAGCCACAGTGTACACATCCTTGCTTTCTGCAGTGTTTCTCAGTAGTCTACGGTGTACACATCCTTGCTTTCTCACTGCACAGTGTTTCTCAGTACAGCCACAGTGTACACATCCTTGCTTTCTGCAGTGTTTCTCAGTACAGTCACAGTGTACACATCCTTGCTTTCTCATTGCACAGTGTTTCTCAGTACAGTCACAGTGTAGACCATCAATTGCAGCTGGGGAATGGTCTGTGGGGTCATTTTAAAATGAATTCAGCAGGGACCTGCGCTGTGACTATACAGCAAGGGATGCAGTAGCTACAGTAGCACTGACAAGAAACGTATCAACCACTCAATCAATCAATCAATCAATCAATCAATCAATCAATCAATCAATCAACCAACCAATCAATCAACCAATCACCCAATCTTTATTTCTTATAGGTTGGCTTTCGTGATGCAACGCCTCAAAGTACTTTACAGATTTAAAAAAAAAAAACAACAAATGAAGTGTACAGAACAACTTTGACAAGACAGACGTTTGGACTGCGTTTCTTTTTGATGCTACAGCACATGTTGTGATCTTCTGCTCGAGTGTTTCACAGAAGCACAGTAATCTTGCAGTCTAGAAGCAGCACTGACCTGACCCAGCATGTCCGGAGCGATGGGGATGGCAGGCCAGATGACAGAGTACACTCCAAAGAAGACCATCCACATCAGCATGCTGCCCCACACGGCCAGGTGACTGAACTGCAGGGGAGAGAGAGCAGGAGAGCAATGTTGTTGTGCATAGTTACAATGTAAGTGCACAATTGTATCAGAAAAGGGTTAGGGTTAGGTTAAGAGATAGGGATAGGGTTAAGGTAAGGGATAAGATTAGGGCTAGGGTTATATAGTGCAAAAAGAGTTACACATTAAGTACATTGTAACTATGCATAATAACATTGTAATGATGTGTAGGTACACATGTATTTACTAAGTAACTACTATGTAAATACACAGTAATTACACACGATGCAAACGTGTTACCGTTTTATTAAGACTTGAATTACTCCAGTTACTTGTCTTCCAAAGTTATATTTTATTATTTACTGCTAATTTACTGTAAGCCCCCCTCTTTATTGTTGTGCTATTTAATCGTTAACCACTTACTAATGTCTGCTAATTGCCCAGTGCACTGTGTACCGCTCAACACTGTCCCTGCTTGCTTATTTTGAATTTCCGCACAGGGGTCTCCATTAACAGAAAGCTGTTGCTCCAGACTGTGGGTGCACAGTGTTGGATTACTGTAACAGGAAGAAGTGACATTGAAAGGACAGCTTTTCTTTTTTTCAGGCCCTTAAGACTGGATCAAACTGAGGTACACAATGGCGTTACTTTGTCATTTTAAGAGATTTCTATGTGATCTATTTGAACCTGCCTTGTGGTTGCACTTAGAGTAATTTAAAGTAAATACACTGACTGGCCAAGCAATTACAGAACAGCTTTAATTGTGGAGCAGGACCACTTCGCTCCCGGCACTCTGCTCGAGTGGAAACAGGTGTGTCTTCACTCGTTTTGTTTTTTTAACGTGTCACGTGACGGCACACATTTGCATACCTCACAGAGAAGGGGGTTTTCTCATTTCTAGTTTCGTTCACACTGATGACCTTGTTTTATGAGCTGTCAGTGTGCAGTAACGCTGGGATTGTGAAACTGTATGCTTGCTGCCTGCCCTCCCTATGGAACGCCTTTGGAAACAAACATGTTGCAGCTGTGCTCCTATTGCTCTGCAGTGACTGCGATTTCAAAATAAATAAACACACACACATATCTATCTGTCTATCTATCTATCTATCTATCTAATATCTATCTATCTATCTATCTATTTGTCTGTCTGTCTGTCTGTCTATCTATCTAATATCTATCTATCTATCTATCTATCTATCTATCTATCTGTCTATCTATCTAATATCTATCTATCTATCTAATATCTATCTATCTATCTATCTAATATCTATCTATCTATCTAATATCTATCTATCTATCTATCTATCTGTCTGTCTATCTATCTATCTATCTATCTATCTATATATCTGTCTGTCTGTCTGTCTGTCTGTCTATCTATCTAATATCTATCTATCTATCTATCTAATATCTATCTATCTATCTAGATAGATATAATGAAGAAGAAAAGTAATTGATAAACTGAACACTCACGATTTTAATAATTAGCTACAACGTTTTGGTTTTCGCCCTCTTCATATAGCTCGGTAGAAATAGCTAGTAAGACTGATGTTATACATATTGCAGTCCACGCATTTGGGCAAAGTCTGAAGCCTGCTTACCAGGTTTCTTTTTATACATTTTGCTAAATATGAATAGTATAGCCTACCGCATCCTGAGCGGGAATCAGGACCAAGTATCCTTTATCTGAAATGACAATGGGGTTTGTCACCCAGCCCTGGCCTGTCAGTGTGGCTCCCAGAGCCTCTCTCTCCACATGCTGTACTCAGCTGGCTCTGTTAATTCCCTCCCCTGGGAGAGCTCTGTCTGACACACATCACTGTGACCCCCCCACCCCCCCTGCCTCTCCACCTCCCTGCCAGGTGCTTGACACACCAGCTAACTACCGGAATGCTGAGACTAATGGGGCGGGGAGGATTTGAAATCGCCTATTACGCTTTTCCCTGGGGCTTTCTATAAACAGGACACATTAAAGGGACTGCACTGGGGACTGAAGCCCTCATTATTCACTGTGCAAGTGCAAACACACACACACACACACACACACACACACACACACGCCCAGCGTGAAGCAGAGTCAGCCGGAGCTCACCCACACACTCGCTTCCCAAAGAAAAGAAACATGTTCTACTGGGGGGCAAGAGGCTAGACCCATTACCCAGCACACACAAATGAGGCAGTCTTGATGGGAGTTTTATGATGTGCCTGGTCCACTGGGAGCTTGACATTCCCATTGATTTGGAATCCTGTGAAGAATGCTTCCAGTTTCGACTGGGGCACAGAGGCGACGGTATTCCGATATCCAATTATCCACGGGAAAGGAGCGTTCTGAATGGTCAGCCGGTTTCTGTATGGGGACCTGGGCTCAAGGAATTTTAAATCATATTGGAAGGCACGCTCAAAGCAGTCTGTGACCTTACAAGTTCAATTTAATTTCCCTTATCTAAATCGCAAGTACTGAAGCGTTACTTCGGAGTTTGACTTTACATGGCTTTCACAGACAGATAAGTAAAAACAGGAGAGCTCTCTGTCTGCTTATTTACACTGAAGGAAAAAGGAGCTTCATCTGCATTAAAAGAAATACATGTATCTTTGTGGTCTTCTTTGTATATCTCAGAATCTATTTATTATTATAAGAACATCAAGAGCTGTCATTTTGTTTGCTACCAGTGACTTTTAAATAAGGGTAAGTGAATGAGCTTGTATAAAACACGACACTGGACCTGCAAATCACTTCGGTATATGCAGGCTGCCTGACAAACGGCAGGTTAAGTGGTTGGTACATGTAGTTCAGCAGCACGTTACTTAGCTGAGCAAAGTGTTCTCTGAATACTCACCCTTGTCCACGCGGTTGTTTCTAAGCCAGCTTTCAAACAGACGGTCACTACAACGTACTGTGAAAAGAAAGAACAAATACTGTGTTCACTGTTTGCTAAAGGTGCGTTGTCCTCTTGAAAATTCAAATCCCCTTTATTAAAGTTAAGCTGAGGGAACACCTTGGAACTTGGGTTCAGAAGACTAGGTTTCAGGCCACCGCACGGCACACCAGGGGAGACTTTGGGTTGATTCAGTAAAGTTTCTGTCAATTTTAATATAGGCTCATTACATTACATCCCATCTACACTACTTCTTATCCACTCCAGTTTTACCTGATCACTTAAAAAGGTGGTCTTGAAAGCTTGTCTATGGTATTTTCCACTACAATGCTGGTAGAACGAAAGGTAACTTATCTCTGTGAGCCATTTGGAATGGACTTACCGTATAGACGATGTTCCCAACAAACAGATAGTCAGTAGCGTGTCCGTTATGAAACACCGAATCTGCCAATCAAACAACAGAAAGATGATGAATTAAGTAGCACTTCCACATAGAAGGGGGTCTAATCAACTGATCGAAATAGCGGCGGAGCTAAATACCACAATCATTATTACATCAAAACCACATCTGTCATCTGAGCTCATTCAACAAAAACCTCAAAACACACAATCTCATTATTAGTATTGTATTTTTTCTGAAGGCATGCTTTCTTGTGTATACTGGGCTTAATGCACAGGCGCTAAGATTACCAAATAATGCAGCTACTCAGATCTCTGCTATTTAATGAGTGCGGAGGGTTTGTTTGTTTCCCAAACTCCCATTCGTGGTACAGTATCAAACAATCCACATGCAGTGCTGTAAATACAAGACCATTGCTAATTCTTCAGGTGCTGTAGAGCTCCTCATAGTAAAAGCACAACAGGAAGTAATAAAGCATAGTGCATGCCAGGTAAAGAATGGGTGAGCTTTGTGAAGCCCTGAGGAGGTACAGTACAGCATGTTTAAAACATGGCAAACCATGGTAAATGCAGAGTATAACCATGGAAAGGCATGGGGGAAAACTACAAAATGACTGCCCATTTACCATGGTATACTTTTATAAGGGAATGCAGAAGTGATCTAAACGGTGGTGGAACTTAATATTGCCACCTTAGGTATTTTAAATTAGGACTAAACCCTTTAAAGACAGCAATACAGTTAGGAGACTCACACACACTGCTTTTCTTTTAATGATTTAATGGAAGGCAATGTTTAGATCAACTGAATAGATCCACAGAACACAGAATCTGGATTGACCCGGTTATTCAATTCGGAGCCTGTAGCAGCCTGCACTTCCTGCACCCCAGCATTGTTCTGCAGTGCTGATTCAGACACGCTGAGAAATGAGACGGGGAATCCACAGAAAGCAGGAAGCTTGCTGACACATCACCGGATTCAGTGACACGCTTAAGTGACGGACCTAATTGCTTTGCCTTACTTCCCTGTGCGCACACTGGTAATACAACCGGCTCTTTCAGTAAGAAAGATTCAAAGTCTAAATATTTGGGTTCCATGACAGCACTGCCTTCAGGCAAACAGTGCGCTTGTACAGTACACAGCTCCTAAAAGGAGTGATACCAGAGCTTGAAAACCAGGAGTCTTGAAAGCTCAATCAGCTTTATTACTTCTACTCAATAGATTTGTTCTAATAGTTAGTGTTGCTTTCTGGTAGCTAGTCACATCCCGAGATGCAGGTCAGACCCAATAGCTGCAATCTGGCCACTTAACTTAAACACAACAAGATCAAAAAGCATTAACATCGAGAAAAGCTTTAATAGCCCTAGTTATATGTTTAGGTGCCTGCGCACAAATGAATCAATACGTTTTTTGTCTTATTCCTGCATAATAAAATGTAACAATCACAAGAGAGTTCAATGAATTCCCTACTTTGGGATTGCATAAATAAAACCACACACACACATCTCTGGCTTAAAGTTGGTTTGATGCTAATTATTATGTTAATTCCAAAAGAGCCGACAGTAATTAGTTGTGCTAATTAATCCCACTGTACAAATAAGAGATATCCCTGAGTGTTAATTAACAATCTAATTCGAATGAAAGGTAAATAATTACACTGACAGGAGGAACAGTGTATCCTGTTTCATTTAGACTCCCCTCCAGGCTGTCTCAAAATTCAGTTCACTGTAACTCCCCATTTCCAAAACATCTGATCGTGCTGTCCATGGATTAGCAGGTAGCACACACCTCCAGATTGGAATCCTTTCCAGGGAATAATGTTAGACAGCTGCACTCAACTACTAGTCCTGTAAGTAATAATCCTGCTCACGAGAAGTAAAGACAATGGGACAGTGAGACGGGAGATCGTACAGGTGTTTCGGGAAATTGTACAATCCATACAATTAAAGCAGCAAATTCAGAGTCCTAATTATTTGGCCTGAAATGACCATTCATCATACTGTACGTACAAAAGCTAGGCTTCCCCTTCTCACTTTCTTTGAAAATCACCCATGAGGAGTCTTTTTTGTGTTTTTTTTTACAGAACACACATAAAAGGACAATAAACAGGTAAGAAATTAATTATTAAAGAAAGGATTTTGCTGATTTTACTGTGCACCCGAAAGCAGAAAAAAATAAATACAAAATCTGTCCAATTAAAACTAATCAACTTCAAGACCAGAGTGCACACCTGTTAACAACACCATTCAAATAGTTTACCCATGTGTGCCCTAACACAGGGAATACAAACTTAAAAGCAGAGTCTGGCAAACAGAACTGCAATAATGAAAGACAGGTTTCAAATCCTGGCTGCTGTGCCTGCACACAGAACCTGCTGGAACTGGCAGCTGCATTTCAGCAGAGCTGTCAATCAGCGGCAGGCTCTGGACTGGGGGTTGGAGGTGCTGCTGGCTCAATCCTAACCTGTGCATCTGAAGTGTTACGACGCGCTGACATTTAGGCTAACCGAGAGGAGCGATTACCATGATCCAGCACTTTGAGTGGAAACCAGAAGAGGATGATGGAGTGGAGGAGGGCGTTGATACAGTGACCCCAGAAAACCTGAGGGAAAAACAAACCAGGAGAGTCAGGAAGCGGCCAAAACACACAACCGACATCTTCCACTCATAACAAGCCTTTCACTGTCTCCCTGGCACAGCCACACTCCGTCTTCAACAGCTACACTTCACTGGTTTGCCCTAAATGAATGATTTCCTTATTTCCCTTTACGGGCTATCATTAGCAGCCTCACTGCTGCAGGTACGGATTCCATGTGAATACGATTTGCTGGGGCAGCGCTGGTAGGGACTGGACTGCTTCCTGCGTGCAAAGTGTTTGCCTGGGTTTAACCGGCCACACAGCACACTGCAAAAACAGAAGAATGTATCATAATGATCCTCGAACCAGCTTGACCAGTTTAAAACCAGCTATGCCAAAATAAACCAGTACTGGTAAAGTTATTGCTGGAATTTGAAACAGGATGTTTTGTTTATTAGAATACTTCAGCCACCTCCTGTGAATGGTACCAGCAGCTTAGGATGGAAATAGACAAAAGAAATCACAGCTGAGGTGTGATGCACTGATTGGGAATCAACTGAAAGGAATGCTTTTGTTCTCAGATGCCATAAACCATTATTCCAACGATGCTCCTAAATACAGCTCTATGTCTGGTTAGTGGATGGAAGGGGGACATTGTCATGCCTGCTGAGCTGCACCTGAAGGTTCTAGATGCCTCGCTGTGTGTGTGTTCTAGATGCCTCGCTGTGTGTGTTCTAGATGCCTCGCTCTGTGTGTGTTCTAGGTGCCTTGCTGTGTGTGTGTTCTAGGTGCCTCGCTGTGTGTGTGCTCTAGATGCCTCTGTGTGTGTGTGTTCTAGATGCCTCGCTGTGTGTGCGCTCTAGATGCCTTGCTGTGTGTGTATGTTCTAGGTGTCTTGCTGTGTGTGTTCTAGATGCCTCGCTGTGTGTGTGTTCTAGACGCCTCACTGTGTGTGTGTTCTAGACGCCTCGCTGTGTGTGTGTTCTAGATGCCTCGCTGTGTGTGTGTTCTAGATGCCTCGCTGTGTGTGTGTTCTAGATGCCTCGCTGTGTGTGTGTTCTAGATGCCTCGCTGTGTGTGTTCTAGATGCCTCGCTGTGTGTGTTCTAGATGCCTCGCTGTGTGTGTGTTCTAGATGCCTCGCTGTGTGTGTGTTCTAGATCCCTCGCTGTGTGTGTGTTCTAGATGCCTCGCTGTGTGTGTGTTCTAGATGCCTCGCTGTGTGTGTTCTAGATGCCTCGCTGTGTGTGTTCTAGATGCCTCGCTGTGTGTGTGTTCTAGATGCCTCGCTGTGTGTGTGTTCTAGATGCCTCGCTGTGTGTGTGTTCTAGATGCCTCGCTGTGTGTGTGTTCTAGATGCCTCACTGTATGTGTGTGACAGATGCCTCGCTGTGTTTGTGTTCTAGATGCCTCACTGTATGTGTGTGATAGATGCCTGGTTGTGTGTGTGTTCTAGATGCCTCACTGTGTGTGTGCAGGTGCATCTCTGTGCTGCTCACCTTGGTGTTGAACCCGTCAGCGTTCTGGGTGATCTTGTAGAGCTGGGGAAACCGGAGCATGCTCTCCTGACTGCACGGCCGGTCGAAGATACCCAGAATGAATGGAGGGAGGGCAGTGAAGATCTTAGAAAACAAGGGAAACCATTCATTCCAGACGGGTCAAAGCAAATAGAGAGCTGTGAGGGCATGCATTGGGTACCTGGGCATGCTGCTGAGGCAGAATCACTTGAATCCAACTTGACAATCAGCTGCTGGAATCGGACAAGCTTAGACGGGCTGAATGGCCTCTTCTCATTTGCAAATCTTCTTGTGCTCATATGTTTTTATGTTTTTATTTGGGGGAATTCATGGAAAGAAAAAGCTGCTCACCTTGAATTACTTCATCTACACAGTATACAGTGTATATTCTGGGATTGTGTCTGTGTGTGTGTGTGTGTGACTGTGTGTTACTTTGTGAGTTTGTGTCTGTGTGTGTGTGAATAAGGTAAAACGTCTGTGATCAATCCATTCAGGTCTCTCAAGACAGGAGGACACTAAGAAAACACTGTGCAAACTGCGAGTCTGTGTTAGGATTGCATTTGTATTACTGAACACTGCGTGCTTGTAGATTGAGATGAGCAAACACAGTAGCGTCTAAATCTTTTAATCCTTCTTTTATGTTTTCTCACATTCCAGTAGCGTCAATACACTGTGCAGGTAAAATTCCTTTCACAAAAACAAACAAACAGTGTGCTAACCCGCCCAGCTGCACACAGCAATTCAACCCCCTCCCAAATACGTGCATGAACTCCTCAATCAAAGAAACCATGTGCAAAGCCAGTTTCAATAGAGAAACCTTAAACAAAAAGCATACAAGAAAACCTTTTCCAAAGCATTTAACTTGTGGGAACACTCCTACCTACATACCTTTAATTAATACCTATAGAAATGCGAGAAGGCTTGAAGCAAATGAACAATCACTTAAGACGATCCTGAGCTCCAGCAGAGTCAAACTTTTTTAAAAGCTTGTTATAGTCTCGGACAGAGGCGCTAATAGAGCTGCAGAATACAACAGCTCCCTCTTAGTTTCGTTACCTGACTTACACATCAAAAAAAGAGACATATTGAAAACAGTGAGTTATACAGTAAAATATAGTACTTGTACCCTTTACTGTCAACAAGGCTCACCCGTTTATTACCCGATTTCGTGACTTTGCATCTCGTGAAATCGAGGGACCACTGTAGCTGCAGGAGTTACAGTGTTTGTGTAAGTGCTAATGCAGCTGCTCTGTCTAACTTAGTGCTACAGCAGCTTGTATGTTTGACGCACATCATTGTGTTGCTGCAACGTTCTGAGCCATTTTAAAAGATTCTGGTTCCATTGTTGGCATTGTTTTAAAGATTTTCTCTACCTTGTACAGCATATTTGTATTGTTTCTTATTCGGTGAAGTCGTTTTTTTTTGTAATAGTTCTGTAACACTATGTTTATTGATAAGGAGGTGGGGTTACTGTGGTATGCTGCTGATTGATTGGTTCAATAGGGAGGTATTTGTAATATGCTTTGGAAAAGGGCATGTTTTACTGTCATGCTTGCTTACCTCACACATACTAGGTATACATATATTCAGAGTATATTGCCTTATGTACACGGCTTTCTTTAATAGTATGTTTTCTGTACAAAGAATTCAACACAAACCGTATCTCTGGGTTGCTATGGTCTGGGTCACACAGAGCAGCGTGAAATAATCATTTCATTATTTATAGGACATGAATGTTTTCCCAGACTCGTTGATTGGAAGCCGCGATACAAATCCATAGCTATAAACAACAGAGGCATGCCAGAACCACTCTGCGGGCCGTCACGGGGAGACTCACCACATTGTAGAGCCCGATGCACCATCTCTCAAACAGAATCTGCCCCGAAAATCCATTAACAAACGCAAACCAAAGCTGGAACACAAAGAGGGGAGACAAGAGAAAAAAAACAGGGCTTGAGAGAATTCACATTTTCCAACACCGCAGTTCAATGCATGGGTCAGGAACTGTCTGAGAGTCAAGGGTGACCAGCACAACACAGCTGCCTGACGATGAGACACCAGTTTGGCATGCAGTGAAATAAATATGAGACCCAGGGAAGAGCACAAAGTCAGGCTCTAGATAATTAAAAGAAAACAGGCACGGACTGCCCTGGTGACCACTGCCGTTTTACATGTTTGAGTTTCAGTTGATTACAGCCTCCATCATGACCACAGATGTATTAAATCTTCAGATGTTAACAACAGGTTTTTCCTGCGTGTTGATGATCGTGACAGTCTACCATAATGCCGAGTCCCGACCACACCTGAGTGAGACCCATCGGTATGGGATTATCCCCTTCTTTCTTCATTGGCACAGCGGTTCCCTGGTAACAGCTCATCAGTGCTATTCAATAGGCTGAGGGGTTGATTTGATCCGTGTACATCCTGCCAGGATGAGTCACCCCTGGATTTCCTAAGAGCATTTTGTAGCTCTGGGCTGCTGCTTGATATGTGATTTTACTATACAACAGGCTGCTATAGTACAGTATAACAGAGGATTGAACCACCGACTCCATTGCTGTGTTTGTGCAATCTGACCGCTTCATTAGCATTTTAAATAGTGTCTCACTTCCACTTGTCTTCCTCAAACACCAACCCACAGGCATGCGGCACACCCTAGGTCAGTAGTGGTCAGGTTGCATTTGACCGCTATTTGGAAGACAGGATGCGTGGTTCTCTGTGTTAAATGACTTCTGTCTGCAGTAAAGCTGAGGGAACATGAAGACACTTTGTGGTTTGGAACCTGGTTTCGGGAGACTAGGTTTCAGGCCACTGCATGGCACACCAGAGGAGACTTGAGGTTTGATACAGCAAATGTGCCTCAAACTAGGTCACCCGGTCCCCTGGAACCAGGTTTCAAGCTACTGGTCCTGAAAAAGTGGCTTCATGTTCCCTCAGTTTAAGTGCAGTAGCTATCTAAATCACTCAACCTCCATCACGACTGGCACAGAGATCACAAGGAAACTGAAGAGAATGTACTGGGGATTAACTGTGGCAGACAGTACCAACACCATGAACTCAAGAAGCCAGTCTCAAATTATTTTATGCCAACAGGTGCAGCGAAAAAACCTCACGTTACAAACATCACAATTCCAGCAGCCAACAGAGGAACAAAGGGCAGCATCCCCAGAGGTTTGGGGGAACGCTTCAGCTCATTGGACACTGCCAGGATGAAAGAGAGAGGAATGGAGCAGAGGGATTCAATAGTACAGAGTAGTAGCGTGCAGGCACTCTGGACTGAAACTAACTGATGCAGCATTTGTTTCGGGACATTAAGAGACATGTTATCACTTTACTGGACACTTTACTGTTGCATTTCCCAAAATGCTATTAACCTATTAAATACCAAATTAATTTTTCTTTAAAAAAAATCAGAACACAAGCTGCACTTATGCAATTTGATACATTACATTTAGTCTTTTGTGGGTAACAAAATTAGAGTAAGTTATCATAACAATACAGTTAAATAGAAAATTAAAACAACAGGTAGATGCCAGTTACAAATACACAAAAATTACAAAGTAGCCTGTCCTCAAATGAGCACAGTGGCACTTAATGGGTTAACCCCTTAACCTCCAACATGTTTCACTATTTCCTGTACACATCCAGTACATGGAATGTGCATCTAATTCCAACACCAGGTTCTGCACTGATTACTGACGGTATGCATTAGCTAGTGCTGGGGCAGATATTCCAACACCAGGTTCTGCACTGATTACTGACGGTATGCATTAGCTAGTGCTGGGGCAGATATTCTAACATGCTTCTTGAATAGGGCTGCAGCAGCGCTGATGTCGACAATGCTGGAGCCACGAACGCTAACAATCTGTATCGAACAGTATGTTACACGGGTCACAGCCTTAGATAAATAAATACTCTATCCCAGTGATTTGCAAGAGAGACTGTGACTGTTTGAACGATTTCAAAGTGACCCGCCCTGCGTGTTATCTGATGGTACTGTATTTACGTTGGGGTAGCTCATGCATGGGCTTTCCAGAGAGGTCCTGTTCACATGACTGGGAGGTACGTGTCATTGCTCTTGCTGTGGCTTAGGAGGCTAGAGGCTACCAGAGCGGTCCAACAGATGGCTTATGAGACATATACAGGCTCAATGGGCTCTACAATAGAGCTCTTTTGAAGTATCCAGTTTAAGATATCTAATGGGTTTAAAAACATTGGAAGGGTAGTCTTAGGTAGAGGCATAGTACAGTCACAATGCAGCAAAATATTATTATGTTTAAACAGTGAGCAGAAAACTACTGAAGCAATGTTTGTGTAGTAGCTGCTATTTCTTTCTAGTAAACCTTTATTTTTTGTTAGTGATATTTTTTTCGGTATGGCTATCAGTAGTGCAGGCGAGCCAGGATGCGCAGGAATGTTCCACTCCTATTTGCTATAGGCAGCTCCGACATCATCGTTCTGCCACTGACACACAGACATGTAAAGTAAAGCCTACTGACAAGATGGAGAAAGACACCTTGTGAAAACACTTGTAGAAATTAGATAAATGCATTACCTATCATATGTATTACTAGAAGTTCAGTATACAAATAAAATGTGAATTCGTATTCGTTTAAATCAATATTTTAGGACTACACCGCTGGCGGCTATGTAAGAACTCCCTGATAACGGTTGTGGTTCTGCAATTCAAAATATCTGGCCAGGATGGAAATATCTGGACTGCACAATAAATAACTAAGGTGAAGACTCTTATTGATACAGATCTGCTCACCTAACTGATCACACGTCACGTTTTGCAGTAATAATTCAGTAACCCTTGGTAGGATAGCTTCGTAAGATTCCATCGTGGTCACTGGTACACTTACCTAGTGCCACAAGATAAAACTGACCTACAGCAAGACCCTGTTTAAGCAATGCAATATAAGACAACTGCAAATGACTAGGCGCAATCATATTCCACTGCAGGCGACTTAACCTATTGACACGTTTCATTTGTGACTAGTACATTTTGAAATGCACTAAATGTTTCAAATTTTCTTTGTGAGGGTTACATGGGGGTACAAAACAAAACACACGAGGAAATGATTTTGCATTGGAAAGGTATTAGCGATGGATCTGATAATACTGTAATCAGCCGTTCCTTTGTTGCTGCCTTATCGGATACAGTTAATATTATTCTTTTGGGTACAATGGTGCTTTATTCACCCCAGCCAGCATAAACACAGCTTCCTTTCCTGTTGCCCGAGACATCCGAAGAGCAGCTCTCTCTCTCTCTGCACAGATCTATGCACACAGCATTCTGGTTTTGCTCAATTGGTTTTGTTTACTTTGAACAGGACACAAGCGTTCACTCTCCTGCGGGTAACCCACTGTGTTCCCTGTGAAGGGGGCTTCAGTCACTGCAGGTGTAGGAGGGCAGAGGCAATGGGATGGAACCAGCACAGCAAAGCAGCAGCAACACACTGAGCAAGGCAAGGATACACATGCTTCCACGTGCCTAAAGGGCAAACCCTTAGAAAAGGTTACTGTGGTAAATCTGCAACATGATTTTGCAGGATTCCCATTCCTATATATTATACATATCATGTACACCTTCCATCTACTTCAACCCTAAGCATGTGTTGATTTTAAATGCAGCAGAACCACTTTAATGTATTTCTTATCCAAACTAAATGCATGTCCTCCAACACAGTCGGCTCGTCCCAATCCATGAAATACTTCTAATAACCAACAAAGCACTTGATGAGCTGCAGGGTTTATTTAAAAACAAAAAGGTTACTGTGTACAGCACACTCTCCTCCATGTCCCCAGAGCATTTTTAACAAAAGGCATTCTAAGCTGAAATGCTGTATTTATTCTTTTCTATCAAGTTTAACCATCAATTCCTGGAGGTGAACTCAGGGCAGTTTTAACTTGAAAAAGTTACCAACACTTTCTTAAGGGACTTTAAAATTGTTTCGGATCCCCGAAGGAACGGAATAGAAACTGTACACAAAAGGATGATAAATGGCATGCAACTCAATACAAAGTGGTATTTAAATCAGGAGGGTTCCGATGACTTCATGAACTGCAGCAGAGAAACTCCAGCCGTCGAGCCGAACATCGCAGCATCGCAATGTTTCATTGCAAACCTGCCATTGCTCTTTGTATTACACACTCCCTGACGATCGGCAGAACCCCACGTCTGAAATGCAGCCTCAGTCTTTCACTGCTTCAGACCTGAGCTATTGTTTTTGAGTGTGTGTGCGCGTGCATGTGTGTGACTGTGTGTGTGTTGTTTTGTATTCTCGTTCATGAAAGACTGAGAACAGATAATCGTGGGGGGTGGCGAGGTAGAATAGAAAAAAGAAAACAGCACTTTTTTGAGAATGTCGATGATTTGATATAAGAGGGCTAAACATTGGTCACTGAATTTAGGTTTCTTTTAGTACATTCAGACTCTTTTCACCCAGGCAGAAACATTTGCCTGCTTAACTTCTATCACTGGAGTCCTCTTCCTTTAAAAGCTATATTGTGTATAACAACTGAACCATCTTACCGAAGCGTAGAAGCTGTTACTGCTGCATGACTTGGACGTGAACTGTAAGCACAGCGACCGCCTGACCCGCCATTTGTAGTTAAGGGAAGTCTGTTGGCATGTTTATAACTCGGTCAAAAGCCCTGACCTCTGGTCTTGCTTTGTGGGCGGTCAAGGCCAGAGCTCATGCTAGAGGGAGGTTTGGACAGTTCGGACATGAGCACTTTCTCTCAGGCAAAGCGATTCCTGACTTTATCTTGAGGGGTAGAAAAAGTAACCAGTACAGACGAATACATTTGTTAAAATAACTGCATACCATTTCATTTCAATAGTAAAGCACTCGTTATTTTGCTTAATATCGGTTTCAATACGTTGCTTGTGATCTGTTGTTTTGGCCGAATTCTTCTTAGTTCAAGTTTCGGTTGCTGGGCCCAGAGAGAAAAGTTTTTGGACTGCAGTGTATTTAGGATTTTGTGAGCATTTCAGCTGAGGTTTCAACTCAGAATACAGATCGCTGATGTTTAATTGTGCACGCTAGCTCCCATAGTCCCTGTAAATATTTCCGTATTCCACCCCCCAACACACACAATGAACAGGAAGCAAACATCAAAAAACCTGCTCTGATTAAATGTGTTCAAAATGTACGTTTTGTCTATGAAACACTTTACTGTGCATGCCCATAACAAGGCTTTCTGTGACGAAACTGAAATGCCAACTGACAAGGTTGTGATTATAGACTTCGCAAACAGTGAGAAAATAATAACGTGCCCCCCACCGGGACCAACCAAAACTCGAACAGATTGCTGGCCATGCTTAAAATTCCTCCACAACTGGTTTAAACAAAAGTGTTGAGAGTTAACCAAATATCTGGAGGGCTTAAACTACAGGTGATAGACGACAGAAATGAGCCTTTCTGTCACACATACAGTCTCCACTCTCCTCTACTTCACACGTGCACTAAAATGAGCCAACCCGTTGCAATGCGAGCAATAATGACTACTTTCAGAAAAAGACAAAGTGCAGTCTGACTGAGGGAAGTGAAATGAGCCTTTACTAAGGTATTACATTAAAGGCACATTGTTTCAGGATTGCAATTGTCATATTCGCCATGCATGACCTCTGCATACCTGTGTCAGGAATGCTCTAATCCCTGTACATTGAACCGCTATTACTAACACATAACATCGCTAATCTTTACCAAATCTGATGCCACAGACATATAAATCCCTGTAGTTTAAATGAATACTTTATATAATCTTTCCTTAAATTTTACCTGTTTAAATACCTTATCAAGCTCCTGTGTTAATTTAGTTTGACAGTTAGTTTGTCTGTTACTTTATTATTATAGTTTATTAACATACACTTGCCTATTGCT
The DNA here is from genome assembly GCF_902713425.1 of Acipenser ruthenus. Classification (NCBI taxonomy): domain Eukaryota; kingdom Metazoa; phylum Chordata; class Actinopteri; order Acipenseriformes; family Acipenseridae; genus Acipenser; species Acipenser ruthenus. The sequence goes on from NC_081196.1 coordinate 1,868,604, forward strand.
TTTCTCTTAGTTATTCTGTTCATTTCATATGTTGAGGCACATGCATCATGACAAGTGATACATATGTATTTATTTATTGATTCATATTGTGTCTGGTGGTTAACTCCGTCTCAGAGAACACTTTGGCTAAGAGAACACTTTGCTTGCTTCCTGAGGGGTGTTCTCTTAGCCGGAGAATGTTTATATATATTTGTATAATCTAACCACAAACCCTGCTAAATTACTGTATATAAGCAAACAGACAAATGAACAGGTTACACCTGTAATAATCACTTAGGAAGAAAAAGCCTAATGGGAGCATCTTGCTTCAGCCGACCCCAGTCTAACCCGACTCTCCAGGCACCGGCTTTCAAGACCAATGAGCCTGTGCATCAGGTATGAGAAGCACGTGGGCCCCCAGGCGGTTCAGGAGCTCACCGCGGGGTCTGATCTCTTACCGGGTTCATTTTCTCCAGGGCGGCTCATGCAAGCTTGGTTACTCTCCGGCTCGGCTGACAGCACTGTGTTATTCATGAGCTGCAGGGTCCAGATAAATGATTGCCGGATCCCCAACCCAGATCCTTTAGAACTCCCTGAGCTGCGCCTTGCCTGCTCTGGAAAGGTTCATGTTAAACCACTGCCGGGACCAGGCAATGCATTTCACCACCTTATGGACTGCCTCTATAAGCCAAAGAGAAGTCAAGTGCCTGTTTACATTAATCACCTCCGTCACTCCCAGCTTCTTCCCCTTCGCCCCTCATGTGTATGAAAGGCAGGCTCTGACCTCTGCCCTTCTGGCCGACTTGTATACTGGAGGTTAATCCACACGCTACAGGAGGGGGTCAAGGTTTACTGGCAGAGGACGACCCTGCAGGGCAGCCAATAGCAGCCTTCGGCTTGCTCCCCTGGATTGGCGGTGTTTGTAATTTTGTGTTTGTTTTAGCAAGGGTGGGCTCTGAAAGGGCATAATGGCCCATCATGGGAGACTCGATGCCACTTCCAGTACATTCCCTTACTGTCCTTAGTTACAGCTGATGTCACCAGTCTTTACCAGGGCTCTTAATTAATCACATATCCTCTAATTCCCATATCATTTGGAATTGTAATAGCCAGTACAAAAACAAACTCCACTGCGAAGGCAGCTGCTTCAGTACAGTAAATGCATTCATCACACAAACCGATGTAAGGAAACGCAGGCAGATTTGATTAATCAATCCACACAAGTTTTTAAACCAGCTTGTGCGATACATTGATTAATCTGTTAATGCTATTTGCACATTCCTGTTCCACCACAGTATGCTTGAAATGCACTACAGTGTGTCTATAGGGAAATATGGTATACAATACAAACTATACAAATGTATTGTGTACAGTAGATCGCATTACCGACCATTAGAAAGGACCATTCTGGCCGGGGCTATTAATTAAACCGACAAGTACCTGAATATCATGTTAGCAGCTGTCCTGCTTCAAAAGGATTATCGGTCAGATTTGTTAAGGACTTAATGCCAAAATGTTTTCTTTGTTAATAGGAAAATTAAACAGTTTATGATCCAAAACTAGTAACAAACACTGCAGTTATTTTTGAGGGCTCAAAGATCCGGAGTTGGCATGTGTTACTAGTTTTGTAACTTCAACAGTTTAATTATCCTTTCACCGGTGCTTGGTAAACCGGGTCCTGTATCTTTCCATACCACCAACACAACAACATTCCCTGACCATCAATCCACACAGGTCAGGGTTAGTGGCCATCAGTAACGTTGCTGTCGTGCCACAAGGGAGGTCTAGGGCGGTTATTCTAGAGATCCAATAGTGTGCTAAGAAACTGCATCTGCCCCAGTCATATGTGCTTCTATGCACGAGTCACTGAGAGCTGGTGACGTTTCAGACAAACCGACATAGCAGAGGAATGAAGGATCTGGCAGTAAATACTGAACCAAGAAGGAAGAATCTCAAACAGGGAGGGGGTGGACTATCTGCTATTGCATAACGATGAGCAATCACTTTTCCCTTGTCAAGAAAAATAGCACCTGCCATCGCTGGGATGATGAAGTTATAACAAATGAAAGTCAGCGTGTTCGTCTCACATTTCTTTCTATTATCCATCTCCGTGCTTAACCAGACGCCGCTTCCAAACTAAATATAATCACCCAGCGTGCTCTGCCCTTATAATGACATTCGGCTGTCAAGAGATAAACCCGCTGCTCGTCAGACCCGATGACATGCATGTAATGACAACGGTTAAGAAGATTCCATTACCCAAACTGCTGCCTGCAGCTTCCAGGGAAGAAGCCCATTAGGCTGAGAATATTGCATTTCACATTGCTGAGCTACAATACATAGGAGAGTCAATCAGACGCACTGTGGCTATCAGACCAGGGAGCTCTTCTTTGGGTCTATCTCCAGTGCAATCAGTCGCACTGTGGCTATCAGACCAGGGAGCTCTTCTCTGGGTCTATCTCCAGTGCAATCAGCCGCACTGTGGCTATCAGACCAGGGAGCTCTTCTCTGGGTCTATCTCCAGTGCAATCCGCCGCACTGTGGCTGTCAGACCAGGGAGCTCTTCTCTGGGTCTATCTCCAGTACAATCCGCTGCACTGTGGCTATCAGACCAGGGAGCTCTTCTCTGGGTCTGTCTCCAGTGCAATCAGTCGCACTGTGGCTATCAGACCAGGGAGCTCTTCTCTGGGTCTATCTCCAGTGCAATCAGCCGCACTGTGGCTATCAGACCAGGGAGCTCTTCTCTGGGTCTATCTCCAGTGCAATCCGCCGCACTGTGGCTGTCAGACCAGGGAGCTCTTCTCTGGGTCTATCTCCAGTACAATCCGCTGCACTGTGGCTATCAGACCAGGGAGCTCTTCTCTGGGTCTGTCTCCAGTGCAATCCGCTGCACTGTGGCTATCAGACCAGGGAGCTCTTCTCTGGGTCTGTCTCCAGTGCAATCCGCTGCACTGTGGCTATCAGACCAGGGAGCTCTACTCTGGGTCTATCTCCAGTGCAATCCGCTGCACTGTGGCTATCAGACCAGGGAGCTCTTCTCTGGGTCTGTCTCCAGTGCAATCCGCTGCACTGTGGCTATCAGACCAGGGAGCTCTTCTCTGGGTCTGTCTCCAGTGCAATCCGCTGCACTGTGGCTAGCGGACCAGGGAGCTCTACTCTGGGTCTATCTCCAGTGCAATCCGCCGCACTGTGGCTATCAGACCAGGGAGCTCTTCTCTGGGTCTATCTCCAGTGCAATCAGCCGCACTGTGGCTATCAGACCAGGGAGCTCTTCTCTGGGTCTATCTCCAGTACAATCCGCTGCACTGTGGCTATCAGACCAGGGAGCTCTTCTCTGGGTCTATCTCCAGTGCAGTGGGTTTGACAGCCGAGATGCCAGTCACTCCAGAATCGTATTTACTGTTTAAGCAGGGAGCCTCCAATGGAATGAAGCCACCGCACTCCTGTGGAGTCCCTGAAGACAGTGAGGTCACTGTGTCAGAAACAATCAATGGGAACTCCAGAGAAGGACTGTCCGCCTGTCTGGAAGGGACGGAAATAATATTTGGTGTGAAAAAAAGAGAAATGCCAGCAGGGTCTGAGTTTGTCTCTATCCAGCCAAGAAAAGAAAAACCAGAGCGGCTCCACAGAGACTTGAAGAATGTTCTAGGGTGTGTAGGTAGGTTTGTGCGTCTAAGCATTGTGTGACAAATTTTGTACTGTGCATCATTACCCTGCACTTTTACATGGTGGGGGTCAGATCTTGACACATCTGTCATCGTTTCCATGACATCCATCAACATTTTCAGGAATTATACAAACAAGTGAAATTCCAACATTGCTGACAAAAGCGCCAGCATCTGTCGGCGCCGTGGAAATGCAGTCAGCGAGATCGCAAAAACTGAAAAGCTCTGGCCTGACCCTGAAACTATGACAAACAGTTTATTTTTCTGTGACTTTTTTCTCCCAGAGCCTTGCTTATATAGGGTGGAATGCTGGAGGTGTTATTGGTTTTGTTGCATTTTGCTTAGATGCTCAAGACTCAACGGTCTCAAATGGCATTTCATTGGAGGCATCGCTTCTACACGTTTTCCTTTAATCAGTCTGTGAATCTGTGCCCTGAGTGTTGAGGCCAGTCTGTGATGTATGGATCATGTAACAGGGAGGAGACTGGGCCAGAACTGGCGGCCCTGTGCACTACAAGCAAGCGCCTTAACCACAATGCAAGAGAGCCGGGCTCGTCTGCATTCATGGTTTTAGAGCTTTTAACCTCATGTCAGCTCTCCAACAGGGGACAGAATCCGTAACGGCACTGCATCACACAACACTGCCTGTTACAGCAGTGTCTCACACAACACTGCCCGTTACACTTACTTGTCAGCATGTGGGGAAAACCGGACCCAAAGCCCCATCATACTCGCACAATGGATTACTGAACTTTCGAGTTTTATAACACAAAAGTTCTTGTATAAACAAGCATTACTGTAAACACGACCGGTACCTAGTAGCTGGCTGAGACGAAAAACTTCAAATTGGGTCTTAAAGGATCCAAATGATTCAGACTTTATTTCACAGCAGAAATAAACTGAAAGTGAAAATGACAAAGTGTGAGAAAGGAGCTCATTTTTTTTTCATCGTTCAGCTTTTTTATTTCAGGCTCAGGATCCATCAGCGGTTTTCACGTGGAAGGTTGGAGGTTATATGATATCAAACAGCAGTTCCCCTAATCTGGATTACCTCCTCTTTTGCTTTTAACATACCACAAAGTCATAAAGTGAAATCCTATTGCCTGTTTAATTTGACCTCACAATGGGCTCCCTGTTTAATCGGGAGCGAGCAGGAGAACGCAGCCAGTGCTCTGGCCCGATTAGAGGATTACCCTCCCTTTATTAAACAACAAAAGCCAATTGGAATGAGATCTTGGCTCCTCCTGTTTAATGTTCCCATTGACTGAGTCCTTGCCTGCGGTGCTTGTGAGTGGGGTAGTTAGGTGCCTATCGTTAGCTTCTCTCTCGGATCAGCTCAGCCTGTTCAAACCCTGAGCTCATTATCTCACCTATTACATTTACAATCCTGACACCGGGGGACTAGTTTACACACTAATGCAATCCAGCACAAAAAGACAGCACCTTTTGTGTTTTAAAATACCAAGAGTACCCTCTGCTGGGGACGCCACCTGTTAAACGATTATCAAACAGGAATCTATAAAACGAATTCTGTCTTTGGTATTGAACGCATTACATGAAGTGCTATAATCACTGTACGGCAGGTAGAGAGGGATGATCTTCATTAAGAAGACAGGGAGATATGATTTCAACAGTGGGGGTGCAAACAGAATGGTCAGAATCGACTTGCTGGTAAGTTACAGGGAGGGCTGCTCTGTACAGCCATGCACACAGCACTGCTTTCACAAGACACCTTGCAAAGACACTGTCAAATCTTTGCTGTGCTGAATCTGGAAAGGGTGTGGTTGACTACTGTACAGTGAACACAAACCATATTCCCACTTACAGCAGTTACACACGGACATTTTAACCTTTGCCTTTATCAATGCAGAATGTCTTTTTGCTTGCCAGATAGGTCTACGGACGGGATCATTTTTCCTCCTGTTTGAAAATAGATGTCGACACTCTTTTCATTGCACATATTTAGAATGCGCTGCTGCTGGTGTGGATGTGACCGCATACTGTATACCTGCAATTGACAGCATTCTCATTGCTAACATACTGTGTACCTAAAGTGGACTGAGCATACTCTTCCCAACCTCAATATGGGATATGACACTCGCACCCGCACTCGTAATTGCCTTTAGGATGTATTTGTTATCGGCAGGTATTCAATAAATCCATTCATTAATGTGCTGATTTCAAAACAAGAAAAGCTGTCCTTCCCTCACCTTTACAATCGAGTACCAATCAATGGCAATTAACGTGTAAAAGCCGATTTGAAACACATTTTCCTTTCAGCCGTAGGCTGGCAATGAAAACTTGATATTAACACATGAATGAATGGATGTATTTAATACCTGCCGATAAATACTTCTTAAAGGCAGTTACAAGTATGAGCACACCCCTAATATACAGTCTTACCAAAAGAAACAATTTCTTGTCTGTTAAAAAACAATGCTAATACTAATACTTACAGCATTTATCACCAACTTTTTCATCGCAATGTTTTTGTGTACAGCTTACAATACTAGCTGTAACAATCTGGGGCCTGGATTAAATCAAAGTTTATTGCGTTGCCATAATTGTTTTGGCAGCACCGTAATATAGATTTAATCCAGGCCTGAGTGTCTGTAAATTACTACTTCAAGTAGCCCAGGGTCTTTCCTACAACCAGTAAATCTTTTAAAGTAAAAAACCCCCACAGATAAACTAACCATAAAAAAACAGCAGAGATCGTTACCTTTTAAGTGATTTCCTCAGAACCATACCACGTGTTTATTGCATTCTAATGCCTGTGTTGTATGTCCCAGCAGCTCATAAAACCAGTTTTCACTGTAAAAAGGCATGGCGCATTTAAATCCGATAACTGGTTTTAAAAGACCTGATGTAACAGAAACAGGTTCTCCGAGGAGACACTGCACACCTTGTGGGTCTATAGGGTATATTACATATTGGATTTCATGACACTGCGAGTTCTTAATGTGTTTTTAAATGCTGTGTTAGAGGCTTGGTTTTGTCTGCTTGACCTCTTTCTCACAGCAAAGGGGTCACCCTGTTATGAACGGATATACAATCCACTGGAGCAGGGAACCATGACAGTGTCACAGCATCAAAACCGCTGTGCAATATCTGTTCCAAATCTAAAAGCATTGCCATTGCGAAGCCATTTTAAAGCTTCCATGCTGTCAGTTTAACATTCTTATCAGCGCGTAATACTTCACAAAACAAAGCTTCAAGCACAGTGCTTACCTCGATAATGTACAGCACCACGTTCTTGTAGAAACAGTACAGGATGCACTTGGTCACACGGTTGTAACTCCAGGCCCCGTGGACTAACAGTAACTTTTCTAGATAGCAAAACTGCACACGAAACAAAAAAAGAGAAAGAGAAGCCAAGTCAGGGGATTGAACTGTCTTTTTAGTGCTTAAAGGCCTCTCTTGTAATAAAGTCACAGCTATTCATCTGCGGGCTTGTCTTGCTGGCACCCCAAATAGCGTGTCACCAGGCATAATTAAGAACTCCACACTCACAAGACGCTGTCGAAGGCCGCTGTCTTCACAGCATGCTTTTGCTGAGAAAGCTTTTAGGTTACTGTAGCGAGCTCAATATATTCAGCATCCTGATCTCAATATCAAAGAGGCCTCGGAGTGGCTGTTCGGAAAGCGGGTACAGCAAGTGGGGACTGAAATAATCAGCCCCTTTCTTTCTCCTAAATTGCTATGAGGATATTTAACAACCACACACTGTAACACATTTTGTCTTTAAAACCCCCTAATACAATTCTAATTGAATTTGTGATCCTGAAAAGGGTTGGTGTGGGCCTGCCACTCTCTGATGCTTTGCTCTCCTCAGCAGAAACACTCCACAGCAGGCACAGGTAAGTATCTGGGAAATGCCAGCAGACTTCTCTTCGAAGTAAGGGATTCAGATCCGTCCCTCTGCCTTCCCTTCACCTGAGTTAGATATTTGTTTCTGTTCTTCAAGCATTCTTGGTCACAGGTGTTTTGAATGCATCCACTGTTTTACTATCTACCTTTTAAAATAAACAATCCAAGGTAAATATCTACTGCATAGCTTCATCAAACATGGGCTGATAATGCATCATATTTTCATATAGTGAAAAAAAAAAAAGAAATTTATTAATATCCACTGGACATGATCCAGGGAATTTCCAGCTCCAACATCACTCCAACTCCAACACTTCATTATCTGCTGCTTCTGAGATTCTTATTAGAGCACATTAAAGTTGACCGGGCCATGAGAAAAGTTATGTGTCTTTTAACATTTTTTGGGGGAGGGTCCACCACTCACATTGTCCATATGTGCACTAAAGACATGACATGAGTAATAGTTCTGTGGTAGAAATCTTGATTTAAAGTACAGCAGATCTCTATCTCTGCATCTCACATCTCTGTCTTTGGTCAAAACAAGGATCACTGATATTGTGACATGCACGAGAAATGGCTTGGGATCCAAACTGATGGATAGAGCAATAACATGAGCTGGTTCTTTGACAAGCGCCCGTACACACAACAGTCAATGTGTATATGCTGTAATTACACGGCATAGACATTTAGCTGATGGTGTGATCCCGCCTCCTCATTCCAGCCCCAGGGCATGCTGGGGTCCTGACCTGAGCGATGGAGTAATCCGAGGAGTTTGTGGCCTGCATGCCCTCGTTCCCGCTGATCCCGACACCCACGTGAGCGGTCTGGATCATCCCCACATCATTGGCGCCGTCTCCAATCGCCAACGTGATGGCGTTTACGTGCTTCTTCACCATGTCCACGATCTCAGACTTCTGGAGAGGAGACACCCTGGGAGGGGAGAGACAGAACAAGCCCTGTGAGAGTCTCGCACCAGCATAGCTCACATACACCAGGGCAGCAGCTGCACACCACAATTAGCTCTCCTGGATTCTCCTCCACTCTCTGCCATGGCAGGGGAAGTTCTCATGCAAATAGTTTAGTGCTTCTCTAGAGCTGCTGCCATGCACACTGCACCATCTTTACAGACTCTGATCTGTGGCTATGAACCTGGATAGATAAATTGAACTGACAACCTCTGGAATGGCTGGTAAAAAGATGCAAAGCTACCCGTCCTTACTGCGTTTTATTACTGTGGATAATTCTAATATTCTGATTGAAATATTTGGGTCACCAAAAATCCTTGAAGGAATTGTGGATAATTCTAATATTCTGATTGGAATATTTGGGTCACCAAAAATCCTTGAAGGAATTACAGCCTTATTAATGTATACAAACGAACAATACACACTGTCCAATATACACAACGGCACCAACTTGAAACCCTGGAGAGGGCTGCCAGATACAATGTAACAGTGGTATTAAGGGCACCCAGGCATCTGACAAATATGACAAGGTGAAAGGAATATACAATGGCTCATACTGTTATGGCTCAAAATGAATGCAGGAGTGTAGCTAATATTCAGATTACTATTATATTTTTTAATATGAGGAACGATCCACAAAAATAAACGGACTAGCCAGTGGATAGTGTTCCACAGTGGGAGCATTTACATATGAGACAGACGCCATGATGAGGATTTCAAATCCCTCGCCCATCACCGCCTGCAGTCACACATCCCCCACAGCAACTTATTCCACACTCTCTGACAGCCAAAGAAAAGAAACAGCTCGAGAGCTCTAATCAAATTATGTCAAAAGGCATGTAATTAATATCCGTCCCTAACGCTGAGACCTTAATACAACAGCCCTCATACAGGGAACCCATTCCTCTCGCCAAATATCCCCCTCGTGCCCCGTGTTGCTCCTGCTAATCTCCCCCCTTTGGGGGTCACCTCAGAGCCTGCCTTTCCTGCCGGGTCCCTGCCCCAGCTCGCTCGACCTCAGAGCGCAATCCAGATCCGAGAGAAACGCCAGGCCTGGCCTCTTCCGCCAGCAAGGAGCAGGGGGGAGAAAATTCCCATACAGAAACATGAGCCGCAGTTTTGGAACGGCTTTGAAAGAATGCATTAAGCCCTCTGTGGTCCAGGACAGAGTGAAGTCATATATCATTGTCATTAAAGTCTGAAGACAACTGTCAGCAAAAACCCTTCTCCAGAGAGCAGGGAGCAGAGATCACACTTCACCTGAAACGCACTGGGCTCCGAGGCAACCATTCCCAAGGAATTGAGCCAGACGGGCACTAGGGAAATCCTCGAGATCATTAATTCAGAAACTACACAATAAAGTGTTCACCCGCTCGAGTCGCTTCACTGTTAAAGATTTATTTCCCGTCTCTTTCTTTGTTTAAGCAATTTAAACAGAGCACTGGAACCTGCTTTGATATCATTCCTGGGTTTTTTTTGTTTTTGTTTCTTTCAACAGCTGATGAATTGAAGTTAAACGATTCGAGGGTCTAACCCAACGTGTCTTTCCAGCAATGGAAATTTTGAGAAACTTGTTTGATCAAAAAGAAGTGCGCTGGTGTGAATGCTGCGCTCACCCAAACTGTAAGAATAAGGTCAACTTTTGAGTACATTTTGCGTGATTTTTTTTGGTTTTTCACTCACTGGCAAAAGTAATCAGGAAAGTACTACTACTACTGTTTGGGTGGAAGTGCTGCCCTTTACACACATCATCCAATCCTGGCCTATCAGAGCTATATAATGGACTGGTACCTTACCCTTTGTATTGCATTTAATTACTTCGCATCCCTCCGCCTCCCGCAACCCCACCCCTGTACTACCCCCCTTTGATACTGTCTGTTACGGGGGGTCTACTGCCTCGTCCAGTGGGCCAGGTGATGTGTATATATTATACAGATTACTACTCTAAGCCGGTAATCAATCTTTAGTAACAGATCAGTTTTTCAAATCCCCGAATTCTCTAGGCTTTCATTAGCATGGATACAGCAAATCTCTGCAAAGACATAATGACTGGATTATTATTGTTATTTATTTCTTAGCAGACGCCCTTATCCAGGGCGACTTACAACTGTTACAAGATATCACATTATTTTTTACATACAATTACATTATTTTTACATACAATTGCTTATTTATACAGTTGGGTTTTTACTGGAGCAATCTAGGTAAAGTACCTTGCTCAAGGGTTCAGCAGCAGTGTCCCTCACCTGGGATTGAACCCACGGTCAAGAGTCCAGAGCCCTAACCACTACTGCACACTGCTGCCTGACAGACACAGAGTGATCATCTCTTCTCTCCAGGACCTCAGCACACCAGTTTGAGAAGCCACACCCTTGAGCATTACAATTATTACACAGTGACCTTCACCCCCACGACTGAAGTAGCTCTCATAGTGGGAGATGTTGGCTCCCATCACCCTTTCAAGTAATGCTGTAGTTAAACTCCCTTGTATAGTGTTTCACAGGTATTTTCAGATAACGCAAAGACATAATTCTTAGCCCAGGGTCATACAGCATATCAGGGACTGCGTTTGTGTGTGTGTGTGGCTGAGGGGGGGGGTTAAGATCCTTATATATAACTTCACAATGACTTCCTCATTGCTGTGATGTGATCGGCAGTATTTATGACCACTAATAAATAAATTGCTAGCACCAAGAGGTTGGGTTTCATTGTAAACATGCACACGATGAACGTTTTAAATCTGTGTGTGGCAGTGGCACTTTAGAGGAGTAAGGTAGGTGTGTAGCATTAGTCATTGATAAAACGCTGAATTACCAACCGTTCCTACCGTTGCTAAGCAACACAGCGGTTTTATTTGTTGTCCTGCGTTGCTGAAATTGATGGTGTCTCACTTGGAGTTTCTTAAAAATACGTTTAAAGTTACTGTGATATAAAGAGGTTTGTGGTTTCTTATGAAGGGTAGCAGGTCAACAACTGGGTGGTCCGCATCACTTCTAACGTTTACAGCCCCTGCGTTAGTGGGAGTAACTGAGATTTTAAAAACACATACAGTCTGGCTCCCCAGGTAAAGTAGCCCTTTAATAAGTAAAAGAAAAATCAGAAGTGTCTTGAAGGGGTGAAAACTTTCTGCTTCCGCCCTTTTCAGTCCCAGCTGCGGATCACAGAGCCAAGGCCTGCTTCAGCTTTCAGCTCTGTCCGTTTGCTTGAGAAATGAAATAGGTTTCTTCATTTCTTTGGCTTTAAGCCTCCTTTTGAGAAACTCTTCACATTTGCACTATGAAAGGCTTACTGTATGCTAATGCTCAGCTGGGCAATAATTCGTTTTGACTGACTGAACAGCGGTGATTCAGCCAAACCAATGAGCACTCTGAACTTTTAAAGCATGATGGAAGACAGCAGGAAAACAAGGCACCAGCGGTGTGAGAACATGTGTAAAAGTGTGTGTGTGTGTGTGTGTGTGTGTGTAAGCATGAGTGTGCATGTGAGTGTGTGTGTGTGTGTGAGCATGAGTGTGCATGTGAGTGTGTGTGTGTGTGTGAGCATGAGTGTGAGTGTGTGTGTGAGTGTGCATGTGAGATGTGAGTGTGAATGTATTTTTTAGTGCTCTTTTTCAAAAAAATATGTACTTAGTTTCTTATTTTGCTGAAGGCTTTGTTTATAATAGGAAACGATGTTGACGCCTCAAACTGATGATGTGTATGGGAATGACAGCACAAAGAGAAACAGCTAATGTTCCAAAACGAGAAACAAATTAGAGAATGTTAACCTCAGTGCACTCCACAGAGAGAGTGCCAGGTCTGCAGTCACGCAAGTTTAGCAAATCTGGCCTTGTGGCCCCAGGATTAGACTTTATTTGTAGTCGTGCCCCTGAGAATTGACAAAGTGAGTGAGTATTTGTGCCAAGAGAACCGTTCACTGGGAGACTGAACTTGGCAGCTGGTGGCAGAAAAGGAACCAGTTAATTCTTACTACAAGTTCAGTTTTCCCAAATCAGCTACTTAATTGGTGGCCATCTCCTGCAGATTCAGACTAGTGCTTAACCCTTACCTTGGCACCTGTGTCAGATCAAACTTGTCTTAGGGCTTTGATAGCTGTTGGCCTGCCCCCTTTGAGAATGTTAATAACTTGCAATGTTGCTTTATTGATGTTTCTTGAACATGTTCACGTCACTGTCACTCCCAGTATCTGACCATCGCTTTCTGTCAGCCTCCACGAAGCTCAGTCCTGACAGAACCCTCTCAGTTTCTCCGTTGAGGCTGCCTTGTCTTTGCGAGCGTCTCTCTCATAAACTCTGCACAGCAGCCCAGTATAACATCACTTACATCATTCAGGAGAAACTCTTTGTTTTTATTTATTATCACTTTACTGTGCAGCTTTGTGCACGGCTTCAACCAGGTAGTAATTTGTGTTTTTATTTATTGACAAAACTCTACAACAGTACTCCCCCTGGGGCCACAAACGTCATCAACAGCAGGGTAAGCGTTAATGAAATATTCAAAAAGCCGACTCTGCATACTGAGGGTGTGAGATCACCTCAGAGCTTGAGATCATTTCATTTCATATCAAGCCTATCAAGCACTTTCCTTCTAAGGAAGTATCTGCTTTATTTAAGACTAGGCCAAATAAGCACCATTCTGTGTATCTCAAAGACATGTCTCAACTTGCCCAAATCTGGGCTGTCTATGAAGGGCTGAGACACTGTACTATCATAATGATTCTCGTACCACAATGGCACATCACTGGTGGTATTTTATAAACAGTACAGTGTGAGGTCACTACAAGCTCCTAATAAAGTGGAAAGACCCTCAAAGATCAGCAAGAGACGCAGTGGTTCTTGATTTGCCAATGGTTCAGCTCCTTTGCGTATTAGTTCCTATTAAATGAATCACATACTGTGCTCCAGTGATGTTCACAGTTGTACATTATGTTCAGTTACTTCATTTCATTATTTTCGGATAATGCATTCGCAGTTTGAAACTGGGAATATCACTGCTCAATCACACAACCATGAATTTGGAAGAAGTCGTGAGGGCAAACGCTGGATGAATGTCCTCATCAAGGCAGTGTAAGGAGCGTCTTTGTCTGCCAGCACACAGCACAGCATATCACTGGGATGAACAGGGAGAGGGAGAATGAGCAGGGAGGGCAGTACGCAGCGATAAACCAAGAACCGAGACAGAAATACTGAGAGAGGGAGAAAGAAAAAAAGAATCCAGGGAATTCAGCAAAGCAAGTGCGGGCTGGAACGCTTTAAATAGCTTTCAAAACAAATATGGTTTTGTCTGGTGCCGAGTTCACTCACCATTTGGAAAAGCAGTTGCACTCTCCCACTGGTACAACCTAGTAGAATCAGCTATTCCAGAAGCAGTCCTAATTAAGCATCAGTGACCGGTCATTATCTGCCAGATGATTCTTACCATCCTGCTACTCCACCTAGAAAACCATTTCCACATTACAAGCGCCTGTTTATTATAACAAGTGTTTAACATTTATACTAACGCTCTTCTCCACACAAGACCACAACTGCTCATCAACTAATGAAAGCAATGGCTTCTTTCATAACCGCTCATTTCAAACACAAAACGAATGAATCAGCTCTCTGTACAGTTAATTAACCCTTTCAGTCCCGCTTTATCTTAGAGCCGTATGTGCCAGAAATCGAGAAAACAAAAGAGCAGATAATCACATTGGAACCTCAAGGGACTCCTAGGTCCCAGTCTGAGGTATAAATATATGTAACAGGTTTTGTCCTGTTCTCATGTATACTCAAATAATAATATAATTCAGGACTGAAAGGGTTAAAGAGGTACACTAGAATAGGGCAGAGACACAAACACACACACACACGAGTGGCCACGGCATGTGTTGGAAGAGCTGTAGGCAATTGTTTTGTTTTTTTCCCCTCACTTTCCTCCTTTTCTCTCCGCAGAGGGTTACTGTAAAGAATAAGAGAGCGGTTCCTCCTGTCTCCACGGCCAGTGCAAAGTGCTGTGCTGCTCGAGGCTCAGAGAATCCTGCAGGGACAGCCGCTCTGCAGCCAGCTTCCCGTCTCACATCCTGTCAAAACCACAGGGGTCTGGCCTGGTCTCATGAACACACCCGACAAGAATGTGTTCCAAGCAAACATATCACTTTACCTTATGGAGGCTCTCAAGTGCAAGCATGCAACCCAGACCCACCAAGTGTGAGCCTCATAAAACAGAATGTACCTGTACAGTATCTGAGAAACAGAGGTTCTACAAAGAAATGGCACACCGGCATCGCAGGGCTGCTTTGGGTTTCACCTCTTATATGCCACCTTTGTATAGCACCCTATCAAAAACACCCCTGTATACAACAGAATACTATTAACCGATTATACTGCACGCCCCCTGTATCACATGCAATCTTAATGTGAAGTGAATTCATGTAAAAACTGTGTGGGTGTATTTTGAAAAGAGTGTGCTTCTTTTCAAGACAGGTTCTCTAATCAGCTTAATAAAAGGATTGACTATCCAGTTACTCGCCCAAATGTAACTATCCACCAGCATTCAGAACTCCGTTCCAGCAAACAACAGGGTGCAGTCCTGCTAGACTGCCTCTCAGGGGGTTTATTATTGGTCATGATGAACTCCTGCTCTCTGGAAGGAATGGGAGATACAGCTGTGAATCCCTGGACTGCGCTCTTCTGTTTACAAAGCTGTACGATGGAGTTGGGTGGCAGCATCCAGGTACAAGAAAAACGTGTCTTGAATTTTACCAGCACAGCTGCTAGAAACACACATGCAATGCAAGTTTGGAGACAACAAATGATTTACAGCAAGACTAAGGTGGGGACTGCATTGCCCATTTTTCCTCACTCAGATGCCTTACTTACTAAATAACCTGGTATCTCTGAATAGATAAGTGTCTCCTCTTTAAAAAAAATATGCTTAATGAGTCAAGCAAGTAGAATGGTAGAATGGTACCCTGAAATGTTCTCCTTTTTCTAGGAAAGCAATGCAACTGGGGAGGGGGAATTTGCTGCCAGATAACTTCACTCAAACTACTTTCTCACAAAATATCTGTGTCTCCCTTAATAGAAAATTGTAATGAACAGTCTCTCCCACAAGTGCTGTGATAGCTCAAATATAATCCACTTACTACTAATGTGGAATGATATCTATATCTATCTATCTATATATATATATATATATATATATATATATAATGCTATAAATAATAAATCACTTGTTATTTGTTCCAGTCACACAGGGCCATGGTCAGAATGTTTCTCAAAAGCAAGAAAAGATGGTGTTTTGTTTTATGTCAACAATGTGGACTGAAACCATAGCAACCACTTCAGCCTATCTTTGAGGAGCAGTCCTGACGACGTTCTCACTGTGCAGGAAAGAGATACACGAGTGAGCAGGGGTGTGGGAATCTGAAGGAATGCACAGGAACACAGTGGCCCTGGTGCAGTTACCCAAAAGACTTGCCCCTGTCCTCTTCAGCTCTGTGTGTTTTGACTGGCCCACCTAACTCTCCAGATGGTTCTCAAGAATGCTGCCCCCCGACACTGGCCAATTATTAGCTACAAAGCCGCTTCCTGGAGACATGGGCAGGCTGCAGGTTCCGACAGGAAGGCCCTGGTACTGCTAGCAGATGTGTTATTTCAGCAAAGGCCACGGAGGCAGCATTCACAGGCTCGACCCCCTGGTGTACCTTACAAAAAACTCCCAGTGCTTCAGTGAAGTTCCGCCCTGAGAGAAAGGCCAAACATGGGTCAGAGATATTGAGGGAAACACAGATTTATTTCCCTGTTAGCCGGTTGCTACATTTGTCAGAGCTGAAGAGCGTTTGTGAACACATTTATCTTTTGCTCCGGGATGCACCAGCACTCAGTCTGAAGATGTTGTCGCTCTAGGCTTTAATTATTGCGGTTGTATAGACTGAGATTTCCTCAGACATGTTGGGTACCTGTCACTTCCTTACACTAAGCAAACATTAACGGCGCCTAAAGGGAAAATGCTTGATGAACCAGTAGAGAGCTATAATCCTCCTAATGTTTCATTCAGCTTTTGTTTTACACAGCGAGCTCCCCAAATCATTTTTATTGGTGCTTTAATGTTCAGGGTTAAGAAGTTCACAGTAAAGGCCCTGCTAACAAGGACTTCTGGGGCCCCATTAGCTGCTGCACACGTCAGTTTCCCACGTATTTAGTGATGGCTCTGATTTTTCTTAAGAAGCTGGGGCGCCGTTTCAATCTCTCTGATTTTTCTTAAGAAGCTGGGGCGCCGTTTCAATCTCTCTGATTTTTCTTAAGAAGCTGGGGCGCCGTTTCAATCTCTCAGTATTCACCGCTGGCACGGCCCAACACGCACTATTCAAAATATCAGACAGCTCTCATTTGTTTTTTCGATAGAATCAAACTCTGTGTTTGCTGTAACAAAACCCTGGTGTTACTCTGACACTGACTGACAATACATGAATCTAAAACAAGCCCAGGGTGCTGTTGCTGTAAGACCAGACCCTGTAAGGCACAAAGCTTAAATGAAACCCCATCAACAAGAGAGAACAAATCGAAAGATCCAGTGAGACGTGCGGGTGGAACGATGCCAAACAGCACATATCCATTTCCATGTGTCCATGGATGTAGGGATAGTGCTTTAGTGACACAGTGTGTCTCATCACAGTCAGCTCATTCACAGTGCTTTAGTGACACAGCATGTCTCATCACAGTCAGCTCTTTCACAGTGCTTTAGTGACACAGCATGTCTCATCACAGTCAGCTCATTCACAGTGCTTTAGTGACACAGCATGTCTCATCACAGTCAGCTCACTCACAGTGATTTAGTGACACAGTGTGTGTCATCACAGTCAGCTCATTCATAGTGCTTTAGTGACACAGTGTGTCTCATCACAGTCAGCTCATTCACAGTGCTTTAGTGACACAGCATGTCTCATCACAGTCAGCTCACTCACAGTGATTTAGTGACACAGTATGTCTCATCACAGTCAGCTCATTCGTAGTGCTTTAGTGCCTGTCCTTACCTACACAGTATGTCTCATCACAGTCAGCTCATTCATAATGCTTTAGTGCCTGTCCTTACCTACACAGCATGTCTCATCACAGTCAGCTCATTCGTAGTGCTTTAGTGCCTGTCCTTACCTACACAGCATGTCTCATCACAGTCAGCTCATTCGTAGTGCTTTAGTGCCTGTCCTTACCTACACAGCATGTCTCATCACAGTCAGCTCATTCATAGTGCTTTAGTGCCTGTCCTTACCTACACAGCATGTCTCATCACAGTCAGCTCATTCATAGTGCTTTAGTGCCTGTCCTTACCTACACAGCATGTCTCATCACAGTCAGCTCATTCACAGTGCTTTAGTGCCTGTCCTTACCTACACAGTATGTCTCATCACAGTCAGCTCATTCATAATGCTTTAGTGCCTGTCCTTATCTACACAGCATGTCTCATCACAGTCAGCTCATTCATAATGCTTTAGTGCCTGTCCTTACCTACACAGCATGTCTCATCACAGTCAGCTCATTCATAGTGCTTTAGTGCCTGTCCTTACCTACACAGCATGTCTCATCACAGTCAGCTCATTCATAGTGCTTTAGTGCCTGTCCTTACCTACACAGCATGTCTCATCACAGTCAGCTCATTCACAGTGCTTTAGTGCCTGTCCTTACCTACACAGTATGTCTCATCACAGTCAGCTCATTCATAATGCTTTAGTGCCTGTCCTTACCTACACAGCATGTCTCATCACAGTCAGCTCATTCATAGTGCTTTAGTGCCTGTCCTTACCTACACAGCATGTCTCATCACAGTCAGCTCATTCACAGTGCTTTAGTGCCTGTCCTTACCTACACAGTATGTCTCATCACAGTCAGCTCATTCATAATGCTTTAGTGCCTGTCCTTACCTACACAGCATGTCTCATCACAGTCAGCTCATTCATAATGCTTTAGTGCCTGTCCTTACCTACACAGCATGTCTCATCACAGTCAGCTCATTCGTAGTGCTTTAGTGCCTGTCCTTACCTACACAGTATGTCTCATCACAGTCAGCTCATTCATAATGCTTTAGTGCCTGTCCTTACCTACACAGCATGTCTCATCACAGTCAGCTCATTCGTAGTGCTTTAGTGACACAGCATGTCTCATCACAGTCAGCTCACTCACAGTGATTTAGTGACACAGTATGTCTCATCACAGTCAGCTCATTCGTAGTGCTTTAGTGCCTGTCCTTACCTACACAGTATGTCTCATCACAGTCAGCTCATTCATAATGCTTTAGTGCCTGTCCTTACCTACACAGTATGTCTCATCACAGTCAGCTCATTCGTAGTGCTTTAGTGCCTGTCCTTACCTACACAGTATGTCTCATCACAGTCAGCTCATTCGTAGTGCTTTAGTGCCTGTCCTTACCTACACAGTATGTCTCATCACAGTCAGCTCATTCATAATGCTTTAGTGCCTGTCCTTACCTACACAGCATGTCTCATCACAGTCAGCTCATTCGTAGTGCTTTAGTGCCTGTCCTTACCTACACAGCATGTCTCATCACAGTCAGCTCATTCATAGTGCTTTAGTGCCTGTCCTTACCTACACAGCATGTCTCATCACAGTCAGCTCATTCATAGTGCTTTAGTGCCTGTCCTTACCTACACAGCATGTCTCATCACAGTCAGCTCATTCATAGTGCTTTAGTGCCTGTCCTTACCTACACAGCATGTCTCATCACAGTCAGCTCATTCACAGTGCTTTAGTGCCTGTCCTTACCTACACAGTATGTCTCATCACAGTCAGCTCATTCATAATGCTTTAGTGCCTGTCCTTACCTACACAGCATGTCTCATCACAGTCAGCTCATTCATAATGCTTTAGTGCCTGTCCTTACCTACACAGCATGTCTCATCACAGTCAGCTCATTCGTAGTGCTTTAGTGCCTGTCCTTACCTACACAGCATGTCTCATCACAGTCAGCTCATTCGTAGCAGACTAAGGTAGCCCTCTTTGCACAGGTTGCTTGATTTTACTCATGCCCTGTGTCCTTCACCCTTCTTTTTCTGTTCGATACCCAGCCGCACACAGCAAAATTCACATTTCAGAGATACTCCAGTCTTTAATTAACTCCTATATTTTTTTAAATGTAGCCCATTTGTAGATACTGGCGTTATTAAAACACATCATTATCTGATTTACTACACCAATACAGCACACACAATAATAATTAACAATATGAGACTATGGCTGCTTTTACAGCTCCCTTATGAAACTGTTCACAGGGTAATATTCAGTGTACACATTTTAAAGAAGGATTTTGGTGTTATAAATAAAAGGACAACTGCCTGTTGCTAGAGAAATTACTGTAGGAAGTGTGCAATAAGACTATGGCTTCGGGCACTATATCACATTCAGAGTTGTACAACTACTGTATATCAACACAGTACAGACAATTCAGAAAAAGCAAGCAGCTCTGTATCCAAGGAGAATCAGGATCCAACAGGATACTCATCAATCACTGGAAATACTTCATGAAGAAGGAAAGCCATGGATAAACTGCAAACCCGCTATTTTAATAATTGCTAGTGGTTAGTTAGTGTTTATCTGCGGTTACCAGACTTTCAGAGTATAAGACTGGGAATTTTTTCTTTCTTCAATTAATTGACAGCGTAGCAACGCTGAAGCCATTACAACAACTGTATACAATAGCACAGTCATTGGGTGTGTTTATTGTATGTTTCTGAGTGTTCAAGTTGAGAATGTATTACTCACGCATTAGCAACCTGATTAGAGAGAGCCACCGATGGAGCCACACTTACAAACATACAATAAACAAGTCATTGTTTCCATTCTATTGTCATCTGACCACAACATGTTAAATGTACAAAAAGCCAGGTTAGAAACAATAGATCAGCTATTACCATTTAAACAGGTGATTATATATATATATATATATAAATGGGAATACAATAGCAAAACTCGCACAATTTAACAATGTTACTGTTTCTGACTGGGACAAAAAATGAAGGCTGAAAACCGGGACAATCCAAGTTTTCCCTGGACTTCTGGTAACCCTATGTTTATCCGAGACGCGACTCCATATCTTCCTCTCTAGTACCGCACTAACAAGGTGGGTTTTGTATCTGGGATACAACACGGTTCAACTGAAGGCATGAAACCAACTTCTTGGATTGCAGGGCTCTCCAGGATGCAGGGGGTTAGAAAGGAGCAGCACTGACCTGCAGCAGATGACAGCCTTGCAGGACAGCGCCAGATCAAGAAAGCTCTGTCGCACCTCGAAGGAGAGCGCATACTTCAGCGTCTCTCCGTCAATGATCAGGGCCACTTCATTCTCCTTCCCCAGCGACTCCCCCAGCGATGCACAGTGCTGGCTCAACGTCGCTCTCGTTGCCTTGAGAAAAGAAAAAAGAAAAACACATCAGCAGCTAAATCTAGCCACGTCGGACTGGGACAGTGTGGTACATTCATGCATAATTTACAGTCCTCAGCTGGAATTTTCTAATCAACTCCGAACACTGAAAGACTGCTGCTGTGTCATTTTGTCATGTTTTACTTGCAAGGAGACAATTCTGATAAAGAAACACTAAAAGAAACTTGATTATTTCAATGACAAACGTTTCGACTGGAAGTCTTTCTCAGTGTCTTCAGTTGTTTTTTTTTTAGTATACTGACTGTTCAATCACACTATTTTGATGCTCCTGAATATCCAATCTAATCACCAAGCCAAACCCCCAACGATATTGCAGAGGAATACACTCAGAACTAACCCTAAGTGTGCAAACCAACGCCACCTGCTGGACAGTACACAAAAGCTCACTGGTTGTGCCATGCAATCTGAATTACCATTTTATACTAGGCAGTTACTTCCGATGGAGGTTATTTCACTACCGGCAGACTGCTAAATCAATCTCCCCTTCATACAGCACAGTGCTAGTATAAAGTTACCATAATTGAGCTTTCCTAGTTGACACCATTTATTATAACAAAGATACTGCATTTTCTTTGCGAAAAAACCCTCAAGTGAGAATCCTCCCTGTCATCTTCCGTCTCAATTAAAACAAGTGCTTCCTTATTCTCTTCTTCATTTGAAACTCAATACATGTTTACAGTCCACTAGCCTGCAGCATGACATTCAGGAGAGGAGTTCCTATTGAGGATTGCTAAGTATGTGCTTTAAAGCTATGGAATTGGTCCTACGGGCCAGTGTTCTGTACTGCACTAAAGTCATGCAGTATAGTGGATTTGTACTGAATTTAAAAATGTATTAATACATACACCTATGGCCAAAAGTTTAGCATCACCTACAATTTTAGGATTGAGACCATTACAAAAAAAACTGCATTTGGCCTGCATACAGAGTGCATGTTTGAAGCCCCAGCTGCATGTGATGACATACACAGAGTTCCACAGGGACGTCAAGTGTATCACGGGGAAAGAAAAGCCATGCTTAGTTTTCTTCTTGGCAATTACCATTAATTGGAAAAGTGTTCCCAATCAGAGCTGCCTGCCAGCAACTGTTTGACTGCCGCTGGGGCTAAAGACAGAGAGCTACAGCGTGTCTGCGTTTCGACAAAACGGTGTCTTTACAACACAACTAAACAATGACATACCAATTAAACCCCACAAATATATAGAAACCAACAGGGCAGGATTTTTTTTACTTTTTTTTTTTTGCAATACATGCTTATTTAAAACCGGACTGCTTTACTTATCAACATTATATATATATATATATATATATATAATTCTTTTATTTCATTTTTTTTTAGGAGTGTTGAACTTTTCAACATGTCTCAGCAGAGGAAGTTCGTCAGTTTGTGGTATTAAAAGCAGAGACTGTTGTTCATTCCAGTTGTTATGTCTCTGGCTGGCTGTGTGGTATTCCACCTTAGGGTTACTATTGGATTACAGGACTGGGCAGAGGTTTTATTAATGCTACTGTCCCTTGATATCAAAGCAGCCCATTCATATTGTGTAACGCTAAAGACAGCTGGGTTCAGCTGTTACTGAATATGAGCCTTCCTCCCACGTGACTCTTCCCCAGCCTGTTTTTGTATTCTTTATTCCAGGAGACACAAGGCTCTGCTTACATACCCCAGGTCCCTGTAAGCTACTGTCATGACAACACACTAATATCATTCAGTGCCGGAACTGTGATAGCATGTGTACAGGAGCTGAATTGTTTTTTTTAAATATGAGAATTGTGTCTCTTCCTTGAGGAAATGTTTGACTACAGTTACATTCATACCTCATGTCTTTTAGGCATGAATTCAGAATGACGGCTAACAAGACAGATGTAGCAGAATGTTTTTTGCAACAGATTCGTAACTCTGGGTTTTGGCTTTGCAATCCAAATACAGTAAATGCATTAGAACACCCACATTGCTTCTGTAGTTTTGATTTGTTGTGCACATGAAATCAAACCGCTGGAACTGAAAATCTGGGAAAAGTGTCAACATTGGCAAATTAGTGATTGCCTAATTGAATTGATGACTTTAATCAGCCACACGTGCAATTCATTTAAAATAGTAAGGAACTGCATGAGAAAAATGCATGAGACTTTTTAGAAGTTGAATAATTAAAGTACAAAGTGGTCCAACATTTTCACACTGAGTGCCTATTGTTTCTATATCACTGATTACTGTCAGGAGATTGAAATGCTCACCCCCAGAGGTTTTCATGCAGGCAGGTATATAAAGGATATCAATGACACATCTTGAGGTGTTCTAATAAACATGCACACTACTGTAGGTCAAGCAGCTGAGCTTCTATTGAATGCTTATGAAAACAGCCCTAGTCACAACAAGTCATTGACCACAGGATATCTTTCCTAATAGAGACTTTCACTTTCTGGTAACATAATGTGATAAACAAACTGGAGGTTAGACGTTCAGACTTGTTCTGTCGTTGTTGTTCTTACCACCATTACTGAACTTTCATTTTAAAAAAAGGGTGAGAAATACAGCATTCGTTTTGTTACTCATTAAGCATGCCTGCCAAAACGTCACTCACAGGAACAAGCTTTTTCTAGCTGAAGGGTGAGGTTGCAAGCTGTGTTCGTCAATGGTAAGCTATGCCGAGTAGGGGGGTGGGATGGTCCTCGAAGGGTTGTAATTGCAGCTATCCTATGGAGCTGAAAACTTCCTTTACTCGAAGTTTCCACTCTGGCTGTCCACTTGCTCAGCTAAATCACCCCTTACTGTGTGGAAGCACTGTTTGAAGTCAGACCCTGTGAGGTTCAGACCCTCACTCTAAAATTGAATTGCCTGTTATTGTGATACATATGGTATTGTGACACGAGCCACACTGGGAGCTTGTTCTTTCAGCCATTCCGCTCCATCTCTGTGGACTCACTCTTTCTCCCTGGCTTTCATTAGGGAACAAGGATATACAGGCTGTCTAACTGAATCTTTGTATTATTTTCTGTAAAGCACAGTGAGGTGTCTTGGCATGATAAAGCGTTAACTACACAGAGCAAGATAAAGCTTTTTGCCGGTGCGGCTTCTCTTTTCGGATCATCGTCGATCCCTGATGCACCTCTAATCCCACCCCTCTGAGTATTCCCGGTGCAGGAAGGGGTTCGGATGATAATTAAAAAGCCTGTAGTAATCGAATAATCCCAAACACAACAATGCGAGAAATAGAAGCTGCTGAGAACCCATTAAGTAGTGATTTCTTGACAAGCAATTAACTGACTGGGCTATTCTGGCAAATCTGCCCCCTTGTGTGGTCCTGGCTCAGGGCTCCATTCCGTAGCCCAGCGAGTAAATACAGTATACGATGGCTCACAGCTTACATTAGCTCTAAACATTGCTGAAGCCTCGCAGAGGCAGAGATAGTGCAGCACTGGGGTGTTTAACACCAAAGCTCACTCCCTTACACCAAAGGCATTACCTTATCATGTCTTTTGTACAAACAGTCATGGTTTTCATATTGAGATAATGAACATCTTCAAACTGAAACATAACAATATACTGTTCTTAGACATAGAGGGCTAGACAGGGTTAATTTGGGATCAGAAAGGTAGCGGATCTTATCATTAAGGAAGAGGGAGAGCATTTTTGTTTCTAGACCTGATGTACTGAGCCTGATTTACAGTAGCTCTCATGTATGCTTCACGTTCTCCTCGCTTGTGGATCAGGGGGGGTCGTGTCTTATTGTTGGTGTCAGTAGCTGTAGTAAAAACACCAATTACTATTCTAAAATAAATCAACCTGAGACTGTTTACAAACCCATCATTTACATGTTTAAGTTGTTTACTTCTGGTTTCTTTATTACGTGCTACGTTCTATAAAACATTACTGGGGAGTTCCAGAATCCCACAATTCTCTGTAAAACAAAGTGCCTCCTATTTTCTGTTCTGAATGCCTCTTTATCTAATCTCCATTTGTGACCCCTGGTCCTTGTTTCTTTTTTTCTGGTTGAAAAAGTCCCCTGGGTCGACATTGTGAATACCTTTTTATAATTTTGAATGCTTGAATCAGATCGCCGCATAGTCTTCTTTGTTCAAGACTGAATAGATTAAATGCTTTTAGCCTGTCTGCATGTGACTTGCCTTTTAAACCTGGAATAATTCTGGTAGCTCTTCTTTGCACTCTTTCTAGAGCAACAATATCCTTTTTGTAACGAGGTGACCAGAACTGAACACAATATTCTAGATGAGGTCTTACTAATGCATTGTCAAGTTTTAACATTACTTCCCATGCAACACTTTTCACTATACAGTATATCCGAGCATTTTGTTGGCCTTTTTTATAGCTTCCTATATAGCTTGTCTAGATGAAGACATTTCCGAGTCAACATAAACTCCTAGATTTTGTTAATAGATTCCTTCTTCAATTTCAGTATCTCCCATATGGTATTTATAATAGACATTTTTACTGTGGTGCTGATGCTGCAATCATCCAACAAGTTCTATGGCACAGAAAGAAAAAAAAAAAAATGTTCTGCTACTGAAACAGAGAATTCCATACCTATTAACAGCATTTCTTAAGCCTGTAAAGACAACACACATCGCTTTATATTGTTGGTCACCCAAAAATCGACAGTATTTTTTGAAGACCATTTTACCTTTTGACCAATCCCACTTTTGTTTTTTGAATATGAAATGAAAGCTGACCTGAAAGCTCAGCTACTGTATGAAAGAGTTCTGTTGAGTATGTTTCCAGGCGTGTTTTGTTTGTTATTATATAAGGGGAGAGAGGTCAGTGAAAGAAGTTGATGAGTTTGAGACCAATAGTGTCAAGATCCACCTCTGTTTAGACCATTCAAACAGACCCCACTCCCTCTCTGAAACAATTCAATTCCACCGCAAAAATGCAACTTACTGTAGAGAGGTTTTAGGAGAGAAAGAGCAAGTCAGAAAACAGATGCACGCTGCTGTAAATCATCAGGAGCAGGGAGTGTGCATAAACACTCAGTGACAGCAACGCTGATCACAAAACCATTTAACAGTGCATGAACTGACAGCATGATGTATATCTGCTTGTAACCTACCGGCTTGCAGGGGGTCATGTCTAATCACTGGCTTGAACACAGTGCACTGCAGGGCCATTGGGAACAGTAACCAGTAAGTAAATCAAGACATTCACAGGGGGCTTCATACATAAACGTTAGTTTGTGAATTAGCAACTGTAGCTGAATACCAGGAAGAATACCTATTCAGCAATTGTTTTTATTAGATTGCTGATCCTGATGCAAACAGATTTAACACACTAACATAGTTTAGAAAGATTGTCCATGAGAACTTAAAGTAGCTAGGATACCAGCACACATTTTTGAATAAGCACTTTTAGGACTATAATACTGTACATGCACAGAGAAAACTATTGATGATATTATTAAAAAGCGAAAAGAGTTGATTTTTTCATTAAATTCTGCCACTTCTCATCACATAACAAATACAAGCAGAACACACAGCCACGCTCAATGAAAGCACGTGTGGCTGAGGAGCAAGCAGTGTCAGGCTTCAAATAGTGCCATGAATCGATCAATGAATGTCAGAGAAAGTTTATCTGCCTGCTGAAAGAAGACACAGACCCTGCTCCAGCTGAGGAGTGCTGATTGGCGGAGCCGCAGCCTGCTGTGCAACAGACCCCCCCCCCCCCACCACCACCACCACCACACACACACACACACACGCACGCACGCTGACACACACTGTCATCCTGCAATGCGTTTGCCGTTCAGTCACAAACCTCTGTGACTCCTCCAGTGCATATTTGACCTCAGCCACTCCTCTCTCAAAGATGATCTGCCGTGATTAACATATCAAATAAAACACACGATCTCGGACAAATCACTCCAGCCGCTCGCAGGCTGTTGCTGCGCCCAGATACATGAAATCCTATTACAGTTTTAATCACTCAAGCAGTGGCTCTTCTGCATAGGCAGGATTCGGGATTCTTGGAGGTTATGCGGACTGCTGCATAAAGAACACTAGAAATGCATGCAAACTAAAAGTGGATTATTTGACATGAATACAGTATTTTGTTTGATTCTATGCGACGGACAAGCCACACATAGCTACTGTATACCCTGATAACATGATTTACCATTTACTATGCTTTGCCATAGCGAGCGAATGGATTCACCATAGTTTGCATTAATTCCCTGGGCTTTACTAAGCTTTACTACATTTCTATTAGTCAAGATTATTTTATTTAACTTTTCCACTTTGAAATGAGCCATACCTCTCTGTGCGGTACAGTGCTTCCCTATGTTTTACCATACCTCACTGTGCTGTACAGTGCTTCCCTATGCTTTACCATGCTTTCACTGTGCTGTACAGTGCTTCCCTATGCTTTACCATACCTCATTGTGCTGTACGGTGCTTCCCTATGCTTTACCATGCTTTCACTGTGCTTTACAATGCTTCCCTATGCTTTACCATACCTCTCTGTGCTGTACAGTGCTTCCCTATGCGTTACCATGCTTTCACTGTGCTGTACAGTGCTTCCCTATGCTTTACCATACCTCTGTGCTGTACAGTGCTTCCCTATGCTTTACCATGCTTTCACTGTGCTTTACAATGCTTCCCTATGCTTTACCATACCTCTGTGCTGTACAGTGCTTCCCTATGCTTTACCATGCTTTCACTGTGCTTTACAATGCTTCCCTATGCTTTACCATACCTCTGTGCTGTACAGTGCTTCCCTATGCTTTACCATACCTCATTGTGATGTACGGTGCTTCCCTATGCTTTACCATGCTTTCACTGTGCTGTACAGTGCTTCCCTATGCTTTACCATACCTCTCTGTGCTATACAGTGCTTACCTATGCTTTACCATGCTTCAACTGTGCTGTACTACACTTCTGTATTGTTTTGCTTTTACCATGGTTAACTCTTATAGTGGTTACCATCCCATTCGAATAATTCAGATACACAGCAAGGAGGATCCCCTGCTCCCAGGACGCCAGCATGAACAACGTCTTCATTTCTTTGTCAGACAAGGCATGACAATGATCCTCCATGGGACTGAAAAATTCTACTTTTTAAATGCCAAGAGCACAGCAAAGACATCTTTCTCTTTTGTAATGGAAATGCCTGCCTAACCGGCCCTGATTAAGATGAAGGTCTCTGTAAATCTGAATCCATTCGCATTCCAGTGGAGCTCTGTTTAATTCATTATGAGGCCCAGATCTCAAGTAATTGGAAATTGTAACATTTTAGTTCTGTACAGGAATTGTAGGGGGCATACCCGCTTTTTAACCTTGAACCTTTGACCTTTCACACTGCAATGAAGTGGGGCAGTAGCTGCATAATTTGACCTTTGATTTTGTTTTTCAGAAATGTACTAACGAGTTTAAAGTATTGTAATGGAAGACTACCCAGATATGTTAGCCCACCGCTAAGAAATCAGTAAATAACCTCACTGGAGATCAAAACCTGGACCCCCCAGTCAAAGACCCAGTTAGATCATTTGTTTTCTTTCTCTTAAAAAAGAAATCCAAGTTTTAAAATAAACAGAGTTTTAATTAGCGATGAGAGCCACGCCAGTATTCCTCCTGATGAATCGCAGCCCAAGTTTTGTTTGTCTGCTTCTACAACACTGAGCACCCTTTCTGTCCCTCGTTTCTGTGAAACAGAAATTAAATAAAACCCAACGTCTGTCACTTCTGTTCTGTATTCTTGCACAAAAAAATACCAAAGATTGCAAATCAGGGATTGTATTGCTGTCACTCTGGATAGAAGCCACACATTCTCTTATTTTGTCGGACCATTCGAGGTAGTGCCCCACACAATGCCAAGGCTCTCCAGGAGTATGGGGCTGGGCTGAACTTACGAATGGCACTCCTGTGCCCTCGCCTGCTACCTCTGGAGGCCTGGACAATAATCTGGCTTTGGAATTCACCTTAATAACTAGAGAGACCACCTCTTCAGAAATTAAATATATAAAGCAGTGTGCAAATTTATTACAACACCCCAATGCTTTACCCCGCTTTCACTAAGCTGTATAACACATTGCTACACTTTTACTGTACAACGTCAAACTTGTATAAGGGTGAACCAAAGCATCTGGAGACCAAACAGTTGCACCAACACAATACAGCAGCCAGGTCAGGGCTCAAAGTGAAGAGCGACTCTCAAGCTGTGTATGTGATATGAGCTGCTGAAGTGCTTAAAAACAAACATCTCAATAAACAGAAACTAAAAGAACGGAACACTGCATGTAAAAACAGCAGGCTTCTAAAAGCTTAGTCAGCAAGCAAAGTCCTTGGTATGGCAGCAGTCAGACAGAGCGGCGCACAGACTGGCAGTAGAGGGGGTCCTGTCTTGTTATGATGAGGTCATCTCTGCGGCTATCCCAGGCATTGCAAACCAGCTGTCCTATCGCTTAGAGCTTGTGCTGTTTCTCAGACGCATGTTATGATAAGTGTGTTGTATTACTGTAGTGACAATACAGGGCTGGAACTCAAGTCATTATAGGTTTCAGGACCTACTGGCTTCGCATGGCTGCTGCAGCCTTTGCTATTACTGGACTAGACCAGCTTAGCATGCAAAAGTGTATTTTTTGCGGGTGCTTGACCCCGGTAATAACTGGTCACTTCCTCTGAACTGATGCTGTAAAAACTAACAGCGCTTCTAAAAAACACCAACTGTTGATGGATTAGGGAATCAATGCAACACAGCAAATTCTTCCCCTAACAACGATCCTGCAAAACACCCCTTAGCGCCCAGAGCATTTATTATTGACTGCTAGCACTGCCGGGAGGCTGCTGAGGCATTGCTTCAGGCTGAAGCACTAAGCATGTCTTTTTTAAATAGAAGAAACAGCTAATTAAGCAACTTATAATACAAAATAATCTCATCAACACCGGTGCAGTGAGCGATTTGCCCTAGGATGCCTCAAAGCTGGTATCTACACTTGAGAATACGTGCCTGCTGAACAGGCTACAAAATTAAACAATACAGCATCCAGCTGTCAGTCTTTGCTCTGAAATGCAATTCCACACTGTTCACAATACCTATATACTATAATGCGTGAAACCGTGTGATTGTCATTCGCGGTGGCGTTTACAGCACATGATGATTCACACTGTTCAGGTACTCAATGGTTGAGCTTTTTGTAACTATGCTCCCAGATTGTGGCAATCTCCTCCATTGGGCTGAGCCACTTTGGGTGATTTAAAAGCAAGGCACCTTTAATGTGGCACATGTCTGATTTTTCTTTGTGACAAGCTTGCCATTAAAGGGGCTATATACAGTAAAACCAAATTGTACTGTACTGCATTGTGTCGTGTGATAATGGGCATTAGAGGGTATTGGAGGAGCCCAATCACTGGGTCACTGAGCTCACTTACTGTATCAACTGTCGGATCCAGTACTGCCCCCAGTTATTAAGCAAAGTGATGGTTCAGGCAGGGAACTCGCTTTAACTGTAGATCAAATCACGGAAACATCAAGCATATTTTAGCAGCTTCCAATACTCAGTCGATTAGTTGGTATCTTTGTCCTTCGATAAACAACACGTCCAATGATTGGCAAGGAAAAGGTTTTAAGCATAGGTGCACCAGAGTTCACCTCCTCCTCCCCCAGCCTCCACCTGCTTTTTGGCTTCGTCTAACGGGGGACGGCAGGCATCCTGCCCCCTGCCCATGGCTTCCCTACGGTCAGCCTCTCCACATCTGCAAGCTAATTTATGGGCAGGGGTATCTCAAGAGGCGAGGCCAAAGGTCAAAGAATGCAGCATGAAAATATGTTTAATGTAGTAGTGTTGACTAGTCTAAGCTTTAAAAAAGAATCTATCACATGAGCTTCCTGACTGAATTTCTATTCCTACCAATGCAGGCTCTTTGGAATGCAAACAGCTCTGTGCCGTTTAGGTTTAGCAAAGGAAGCCCTTCACGTATTTGCTTAGGCGCATTCCTCTGTCCTTCTATCTAAATAGAAACCGGAAGGTCTAGCCGGCTGCAGAGACCCAAATGAGCAAACACGCAATTGCTAATCAATGCTTAATGACCTTCAGGTCATCCATGCTGCTAATACAGCCTTCAAGTGCTGATGTAAAAGCCACGATACGACAGTCAGTGCATGAGAGGTGGGCAAGTCCTTAAAGACCAAGAGGAAGTTCTGCATGGCCACTGTGTCAATGTTACAGCAGTGCTGGATCTGGATCTAGATCTGGATCTGGATCTGGATCTAGTTCCCCCACCCCCCCCACCCCCTGTATTTCAGCTGAGAGTTATGGATGTGACAGGCTGCTCTCTGACTCACTTTGTTTCTCGTGGAGGTCAGATCTTAATCATCACTTCCTCTACGCACAGTGCCGCTTCAGAAAGGATTCAAGGTAAAATAAATAAATACACTCCGGAAAGTTAACAAGACCTTCCAAACATCTCTCCCCCTTTAGGGTGGCACTGTGTAGCCACTGCTCATTTCAACACGGTTGGTAATTACAGAAAGCACTGTCCATCATAAGGGTCATCAAGCACCTTTGTCGCTACCATAGCCTTAGTGAATCTTAGTTTCCCTTCTTGAAACAGGAGGTCCAGTCTCAGGTCTCCTCTCTCTCTCTGACACACTCTCTGACAAGACAGCAGCACAGGCACGGAACGCCTCTGCTTGCATTTGCATTTTCCCAAAATGTGACATCTCCAGCTACCGTACAAAGGTCATTGGAATGGTAACTGCAGTTAAAACCATATCGCCATTTGCTGCTTGCTCACAGTTCAGAGCAGCGTGATATTCTGGTTCACTACACATAAATCGAGACACACTGACACATCTTTCTGAGCGGGGGAGCACCATTCTTCTGCCTCCTCGCTGGTATAAATTGGCAATTAACAGCAGCACAGCATGGCAAGGGGGCTAAGCAGGGGCTGCCTGTCACATTCACTTTGACTCTGCTCTGATCCGTAGCCGAACAGCGACCCAAACTGCGCTGGCTATTGGGAGGGACTTCAGGAGTCATTACTGCACGGAATTGGGAAATGCGCAAGCCCTTGACCCCCCTGGAGGAAGCCAGGAGGAAGCCTTTGTCTGCTTCTCGGCTGACATGCCTCTGCTCAATTAGGAGGCCATTGTAAACACATCCAAGTCAGCTCTCATTCCTCACTGAATAATCCGTACAGCTGCACTGGATCACTGACCACCAGCAGGGGAGCAAGCTCACAAAACCCAGAGTGACACGTCTTGTTG
Source organism: Acipenser ruthenus (assembly GCF_902713425.1). NCBI lineage: Eukaryota > Metazoa > Chordata > Actinopteri > Acipenseriformes > Acipenseridae > Acipenser > Acipenser ruthenus. The sequence goes on from NC_081196.1 coordinate 1,900,726, forward strand.
AGAAAATGCCCTCTGCCAGCAATAGGGCAGATTTGCACTTTTTTCTACAGGTGGGGGGTGTGGGGTGCGGGGTGGGGGGGGTGGGGTGTCACCATTAGTCTCTATTATTACTGTTCACTTGTAATTCTGCCATCTTAACCCACATATTAAATCTGCCCTTGCGCCCATTTCACAGGCTGGTACTGTAGTTTGATGACCGTAATCGCCACGCAATTCCAGTGGATAAAGTCCAGGGCTTGTAACCAGAAGGTCACCGGTTCAAATCCCACCTCTGCCACTGACTGACTCACTGTGTGACCCTGAGCAAGTCACTTAACCTCCTTGTGCTCCATCCTGCAGATGAGATGTTAAATCAATGTCCTATTGTAAGTGACTCTGCATATAATGCACAGTTCACAGTCTACCTCTGTAAAGCGCTTTGTGATGGTGTTCCACTATGAAAGGCGCTATATATATATAATGTCGCTAATCTGCTGCTTGGCTCCAGGACGCAGTGTCCCTGTTGCCTTCACACAGCTGTGGGATTAGGAGGCAGTAAACCTTAATGAAAGACCTGTACAACCTTTGGGGCGAGGAAAGAGTGAGTGATCCTTATGGACAGGTGATTTTAAATTTTTTATTTAAACATTCAGAGAAAAGAAAATACATCTAGAATTCAGCTTTCAGAGTGCTGAACAGAGTAGTTTTTGAAACAAAACAGATAATTATTATGATTATTATTATTATTATTATTATTATTATTATTATTAATGATTATGATTATGATTATTATTATTATTATTATTATTATTATTACTGTAAAGGAAAAGACGACTTCTTCAAAGAATTAAGCCACTTATTTGATTTAAGAAATATATCTATATTAAGTCAGGTTAGGTTTTTGAAAAGTATTTTTATGGTGAGAAAAGGCAGTAGATTTTATTTTTGGCAGCACCAACCTGAAACAACATAGGAAAAACCCCGAAGAGCAGGGATATATTTAGCACACAAAATACACAGGGATCCCAGTGCCGGGAGTCTCAGGAGGGGGAATCGGCAGTAAATCAAAGAGGGAAACAAATCGCTGCGTCTCAGGTGGTCTGCCCCAAAACACAAATAAAGACATGCTAGAATGTCTTCATCCTTCTGTTCTGAACACACAAAACAGAGATACCGCTCCAAACAAAAGGGAAAACACATCCCAGCCTTAAAACCCAAGTCCTGATGCTGGCAGCAGAAGTGTATTAGAAAGGAAAATCTGCCGAAGCGCTTACCGCACTCAAGTGCCGCAGGTTACCTATTAAACATGCTGCCAGAATCAATGCTTTTCTCCAGAGCAGTGTTTGCAATACGTTACCCTTACACCTGCCCCAGAATGTCTTACCAGACTCTCTTATTGTGTGATAATGGAATCGAGGCGTGTGTGTTCACTGCCCTCTTCAGCTTTCCCTCACTCTCCAAACTTCCTGAGCACACAGGACTCCCCCTTGTACATACATGTGAAATTTGAAATGAAGAACACACAGTTCGCCATATTTTCAAAGCGTTTCTTCCATTCTTTAATTAACCCTATTTTTCTTAAAGGAGAATAATTAATCTTAATGTTACAAAATGAGAAGAAAACAGCTTGAGAGTGCTTAAGAGAACTTGTCTCCCCAGTCATTCTGCGTTGACAGTGAATAATATTTGCAGTAGAACTGCGCTTTTGTGGGACTTTTTTTTTTTACTGTAATATGGTACAAATAATTTTTTCGTTTTCCATTTAATTCAGAATGAAAGGATATTTTGAAAGAATAGGATTCGAACAGAAAAAACCCATGTTCGTTGTGACAATAATACCTCGTTTCCACGAATTGGCAGAACTGGAGCTGATGGGCAACTCGAGTTGAAAAAGGAGGCGTTTCCATGGTTTTCCGTGTTACCTGAGTTATCACTTGAGTTGGGCTACCGATTTTCCCCAGAAACACTTACAAGTTAAAGGTCAAGACGTGCATTCATTGCAGGCGGTATTATAGTCAAATTGTCTGTGATTTAAAAGATAAATCCATCTAGATATTTTTGTGCATTTGTTTCATGCAGTACATCTACATACATTGCTCTGTATCACTACATATATATATATTATTGCATCTGATTCTGACAAAGAAAAGCCTTCTCTACTTGTATTCATGTTTTCTTTCTATTCAGTAAAAACGGCTCTCTCACCTAACTTGTTTGTGGTGTTCACAAACCCGGATGTACAATTATGTTCCCACCCCTACACCTTTTTATTGACGTTTAGTGATGTAATTTCCTCCCAGCCCGGATTCAGACTTTAGAATTGAGGCCAGCACGAGGAGTGAAGTCAGACCAGAGAATTGGGGCTCCCGCCCGAATTGAGAGCCTTCATGGAAACGTGGTATAAGAATCGCACACCAGCAGGGCCTCCCCTGTCACACTGAACTCTCAGTCTCATTACATTGAGCAGCACTTGTCACATACAGAGTCCTGTTGCTAAATGGTCTGCAGTCTGTTTGCCTCGCTCCTCCCCGCGGGGCTACAGTGGAGTCCGTGCTGGTTTATTTCTTAGTTTTGGTGTGAAACCCATCAGACTGAGACAGCGTCTCACTGAGCCGTGGAATCTGTTAAAATGGGAATCTGTCAATACAGAGATTTAGAAGGGACGCTAACACCTGCGGTCAAGTTAACAATCTCTTTATCTTCCGCAAACAGAACAGGCCTTCCCTGCTCGTTTATTTATTTAGTTTCATTTTGAGACACCCCAAGATCTCAGAAAGCCCCTTTTCTCTGATGTTTAAATGGTTATTCTTTAATATCGGAGTTTCGACTAGGCGAAATATACTGTATATTACCCCACTTATTAACATTAAGACTTACGATAAAAACGCACTGAAATGAGGTCAGCGAAAAAACATTCTAGGAGAAGTGGTACCAGGGCCAGTGTCAAGGGGGAGGGGGGCCTGGGGGCCATGTCACCCCCCAAGCCCCCCCCCCCCAGTTCAGATCCCAGATTGAGATAAAAATCTATGACAAGTTATTAATAAAAGTAAACTGCAACACAAAAATCGTTGTTCTTTCTAGGAATTTTCTACGGTTGTATTTTTTTTTTACAAATTAGTACCCATTAGCAACCCCCTTTGCAGGTTCCCATTTTCTCGCAGAATGTGATGTTTTCTAATGCCCCCTCCCCCGCCACACTCTGGGTGGTATTAAGATCAGCCACTGTTTAGACTGTAAAAAAAGCCCCCTGGGTCTCTTCTAAAAGCTGAAACTACATGAGGGGTGAGCAGCTGTAAAGTCTGAAACTTCGGTTCTGTATAGAGGGTTTCTAGCTCACACTTGCTGCAGTTGCAGAGGGGGCAGGAATGAAAGGGCTCATTTCTAAAAGCACCTCACTTCTGAACCGTGTGTTTGATAAAGAACAACAGTGACGACCCAAGCAGACACATCCAAAGAGAATTCAATGATGCAGCACAACATGCGGATTGGGAACAGGATAAGATTTGATAGCTAAAACCTGTCCAATACCAAGGGATCCGATCACATTATTTATACACCACAATGTATTCACAGATCCAATTCATTCTTTTTCTTCACAGGAATTTGTTTTGGAAAAGCAGGTCTCCCTGTAAATGATCACATTTCCACACTTGAATCCTCACTTCTCAGACTGCTTTCTGTGCCTCTAACAATGTCACAGCTCGACTGTACAGATCGCCCCGGGGAAGCAAAAGAGCAGGTCTTACATTTCTACTGCGTCTTACTTAATCACTGCCTTCCTGTGGGGAAAAGGGGGCCTGAAGCTCTTTGTTCTTTTTTAAAAATCTTTTAGCTATGTCAATTTTGCACAAAACTAAAACAACCACTTGACAACAAGCTACTAACCTACATCAGTAAAAAAAAAAAAAAAAAAATCAAAAAATGAATGAAGTACTGTACAGCGATGGCAACAGCTTAGCAGCATCACCCCCCTACAGAATGAACATAACATGCTTCATAAAGTCCAATGAAACCTGCTGAATAATGTTACGTTAACATACTGAATGACGCACCACAGCTTTGTAGTTTTCCATATATTTGAAATGTGACATTTCCAAATCTCACATGAAATACTGTACTGCTAGTATGGCTTCCAGTAGAATTTTGCGATATCATTTAGTAGTTTTTTTTTTTTTTTTTAATTATGTCTCAATCTTAAAATTCTAGGTGATGCAAAACTTTTGGCCATAGCTGTGCATACCCCAGCACAGCTGCAAACACAGAGTTAGTGCTGTCAGTAACATACAAAGGAAGTTCGGCGTGATCTACATTCACTGTATGCAGATTCCGATGCTCCAAGTGAAGAATACCCTTAGCAGGTTTCATAAGAATTGGACAAGCAGTTCTCTTGTATACTAGGAGTGTAACAATACACTGATATCACGATACGCCAAGTATCACAATATGCAGGTCACGACACGACATGCATCACGATACTGTGAGGGTCCTGACTGGCTACTTGTATGATGCATAATAAGATCACATGACTATTTAACAGTGTACTGTTTTGTTAAAAGACACAAATGAAATGAGGCAGGGAGAGTATGTATCCATACCAGCTATAAAACACACTTATTCTTCATTCAAGAACCACATGGTGATCTACAGTGAGCTCCGTTTTGCTTTTGGTCTTGTATCACGATACTGACGATACACACCTCTATTGCGACACAGTAGATCACGATTCATTGATACGCAATTTAAAATTTAACATTTTGCTTCAATTCAATCTTTGAAACCTCTAAAGCTCACGATGCCAGAATGGACCTCTGGGTAACCCCCTCTGGAGTGTACGGCAACATGTCTCAAGAGATCCCAAGACTCGGACTGACGCTGTGACCTAGAAGCCCCCGAGACAGAGCTTTTGCTAGTAAACGGGCGTAGCACCACTTCTCACGGCAGGAAGTAATCAGTGACGCGAGGGGACACGTTTGACAGTGGAACAAATCTGTAATGATGTATAGATTTGCACAAGGCTTTCATCCTCTGTCACATCAGTAAAGTTGCACGATAGCTGTGATAGGCTTGAACCCCCCTCCAGGTTTCCCATGATGCTACCTGCATGCTAAAGCAAACACCAGTTGTGAGCAGCCGTCACTAACATGCGCCTGACGGCGATGTCCTGATTAATGAGAACCGTTGCAGTTAGTTTACTCTCAATCCAGCTTTATTTGGTTTATAATTATAGGTGTTGTTACACAGCTTTGAGCTACGCCTATGCAGGCAGGCAGGCTGCAAAATGAGAAAACACTACTGATTGAAAAATATATAATGTGTTTCTGTGACCTCAGCACTTTGGGTACTATTCATAGAAGTGTCTGTGTCACTGTCAATGCACAAGGGGGCGCCATCTTGATGAAGCGGTTAGCCTGGAACACCGTTATGAGAGGGTGACTCCTAAGAGACAGATGCATCGCTCATCGTCCCCACTGCAGAAACGCATTTACTGGGGTATGAATGTGTTTCTGCAGTACTAGAAACTGCTCTGCATTGTTAGTAGATAAATAATATTTGTAATGAATCTCCTCCTAGCGGCTGATGAGTTAATAACACTGACATCAGCATAAGACCCGCACTGACCTCCCCACTGCAGAGCTTGCTCCTTCTTTGAATGGTAAGGCGTTGGTCTTTGAACCATACGGTTTGCAGTTTGCATCCAGTCCTTACCTTCCCATTCAATTCAATGGGCTTAGAGGCCAATTCATTACACACTGCACTTGTGAGATTGCTCAATAAGATCTTTTTGCATAGATTTCAAGATGGGTTGATTTCATACACTCAGGGACAGCAAGATGTGGGTTAAAATGAGCAACAAATTCCTCCCCTCCACTCTTACTATACATGGTGGGAGACAGTGCATCTTATAGCATGATGTCTACAGTATGTAGAAATATAAACAGAGAGGGTAGAGAATGCCTGGTAGAAAAAAATGACTACTTTGTAAAGTGGGCCTTTATCTACCAAATTCTCTAGCACTTGGCATCTGCTGATCTGTGCTTTCATCTCAACCGTTTTAAAAAGAAAACAAATGTACACTAAACTCTCCCTTGTCACATTGCTAGCCAGCCCTTGAGAATGTCTACATTGCTGATACACAGGACCTGTTGAATTACACTGCACAGCTCTGCCCCCTCCCTCGACCCCTATTTATCTTCAGCCTTATCTCCCTCCAGGATCAAACACAGTTAATGGAAACTTCACTATCAATCTTTCAGCTGCGCTGTTAGGCTTAGCCAGATCCTGGAGGCTGCATGCATACACTTTCCAGTCCATAATATGTATCTGCGGTTAAGATGCAAGAGCTCTCAACTGGCTGTGATTGCACACGTTAGAACTACCACACGGTACACTAGATCTGTTTGGCATGTGTTAGAAATTATACAAAACCCAACGGTGCCCTGTGAAAAAGCACTATGACTGTTCATTACAGCGTAACCAGATAGCCTGTTGTTATTCCAGACCAGTCAGCTTTAGTTTAACATATTCCACAGATTATGGCACACTGTACAAAGCACCTCTAAATTACAAATTATCATGCTAAATCCATTACAGTCTGCATTCGGGACAAAATATCCCATAGCTCTGATTTCACTCTTCTGTTAAATCCTGTGTCCAAAGAATGCCTTGTTGAAAATGTATCTGCCCTGGATCACTTCAGCATGTGCTACTGTGTCTGCAGCATTGGTGACATGGTGCATTGCAAAACTGTGTGACCCCACACTGACCTGTGATCTGGGACTATCAGCAACCAATCCGAGAGGAGTCTAGAGCAGCACACCCTGAACCCACTGCAAACACACAATATATACTGCTGAACCCATTGCAAACACACCATATATACTGCTGAACCCAATACAAATACACAATATATACTGCTGAACCCAATACAAATACACAATATATACTGTACTCCGTCACCTGGTTCATCACATTCTATAACAACAGTTAGACAGGGAAAGAGAAGGTGGCTAGTAACAAAAAACGGTCTTTTCCTTGAAAAAAGGGCAATTGCCTTTATTTTTTCACCTTTCCTAAAAAGTAGTGAATCTGCATTGTGATTAGTAGTGAATCTGCATTGTGATTAGAATTTAATCTGCATGGTGATTAGTAGTGAATCTGCATTGTGATTAGTAGTGAATCTGCATTGTGATTAGTAGCGAATCTGCATTGTGATTAGTAGTGAATCTGCATTGTGATTAGTAGTGAATCTGCATTGTGATTAGTTCTGCATTGCTCCCGTATTGAATTTGTATAATTGTTTTCTGTATCAAGATCCACCCGGCATTATCTGTGCCTGTAGAATCATAGTTGGCAGCTCCTTTTGAGTACTTCCTGATTCCAAAAGCAGTGCCCTTTTCAGCATTGCTGATCCACTGTATACTGGAAACACACTGTAGTACAGTAATAGTATGAAGAATGTACTTAACTCTTTAAATATGTACATTTTCTTCTCATGACAGTCTGGGACAACGGAGGTTTTATGAAAGTCCGGCAGTATCCTGCACCTCCTGCAATATTATCACATGCAGGGCAAAGGCTTTTTTCTTTCCAAACTGAATAAAACAATTTAAATTGTATAAAACTAACAATAATCAACTCAGTAACAATGATAGAACTGCTTCTATTGTACCTGAAGCTAAATGTTTTTTTTTTTGCTGGTGTTAGACAATTATAATTGAACGCAATTCTCTGCAGCACTTAAGTTATTGTTTGAGCTCTGTTCTATACATTAACACCTGGCTGGCAGGCAGGCCACCACTGTCTTTGGAGAACTTGCCCTTTGTATTCTGTATTTATATTTTAGTGCAGCAGCACACCCAAGTTATTGAACTGCACTGGCAGCTGGCAAAACCACAGACTCTAGTGAGTGAAAAAAACATGTGTGTTTTGCATGGGAATTCGTGGGCATGTCACCTGGTGCTGTTAGCCTTTCTACACCAGGTTTTGAGTGCTTGCTTGTCTCTGAGGGAAGCACGTGTACCCTTTCAGAGTAGACGTGCATGACCTCACCAGAGCGGAATGGCTCCACTGCCAGTCCGGGGGCTTCAGCTGTTGCTTGTTACACCCGAATCAGCAGGGAGAAATAAAGAGCAGCACCCAGTCCTGCCCTGTTCTGGTCACAAGACACCTAGCAGCTTTTCACACAGAGCCTAATCATAGGGTAACTGAAGCTCAACAGCACCCCCCCCCCCCCACACACATTTCACACTGCGTTTGATCATGAATCAATCCTTTTAAAACTGTTGACGAGGTGAACTTTATCTGTCAAACTGTGTTTCTCTGAGATCACAGCTTTCTGCAGCTTGATGATGCAAGAAACCCCAACGCTTTCCTTCTGATTATACCTACAGCAAAGTCTCCGGGTTATAATAAATTAGCTTCCAGACAAACACTGCTGATATCAACCTTACAGAGCTCACACCAAACTCCAGTATAAATCACTGCTGAAAGAAAAGGATCCATAACCCTCAGAGACGTTTAAGAAACACCGTTTCGTATTGCACACGCATTTAAACAGATGCATCACTCGTGTTTGGTTCTGCTCTTGGTACACGTGTCAGATTAAATGGCAGTGGTTTATCTCAGCATGTCATTGGATCCCCAGCTACATGATTCCATCTCAGCTCAGACCCTTCACACAGCTTCCTATCAGGACCCCCTCGTCCCCATCCCCTCCTCTGCATGCCTCTTAGTTGGTTATCAGAGATGGGGCTCTAACCCTGCAGATGTTGCTGTGTCAGGACAGCAGATCAGTTTACACGGCTCAGCTGCTAAATGTTACAATTTTCAACTTTTAAGCACTAATGCCCACACACTAGAGGTTGTAAAAAAGAAAAAAAGAAAAAAAAAAAGAAAGAAAGAAACTGACAGTAACTTCCGGTGCTGGATAATTTTGTGGTTTGAAGATGGTTGGTAACCTAAACATTTCCATGAGTCAGGATCAAGTTTCAGCACAGCAGGATCATCCCACTGGAATTGAGCTTTCCTATAAAACAGCTTTTGAAATGAAAGTATTTAAAGGTAGATCTTGTACGTGGAGTATCGAAAGACACACATGTTAAAGAGCTACAATTCGTACCCCAGGAATCTAAAGAAAGTTCTCAGTCCGCACATCTTATTTTAAGGTACTCTGCTGCTGTTTCACTTACAAGGTTATTTCCTAGGCCAGGGTTGGTCAAAGCTGGCCCTTCCACTCCTGGTCTTTGTTCCAGTCCTGTTCTAAATGGTTTAATTGAACCATAAACCTCCATCCAGACCCTGAAGTTGGTAATTTTACCTGTGAAGCCTGGAGTGGAATAGCCCTCTAGGGCCATGATTGGACATTGCTGTCCTAGGCAAATTAAATGACCCAGGAAGTGTACCTGAAAGTAAGACATGAAAACAGAGCTTTCTTTAGTTGACTATGGACTGAGAGTCCCAAATAGTGCATGGAAGTACACACCAGCTGAGATTACCGGAATGATTTCATTAGCTATAACCATGTTACAGTACAGTATGGGGTGCACAAGGAGTAGGTTTAATTCATCTGGCCCACTTCAACAGGATGAAATGTCTCAAACCAGCTCTGTATGTTATGGTGTCACAGATTTCTGGAAAAGTTATACAAGGGGAGCTGCTTTTTGCAGTGTTTAGTAATAGAACAATATGTGTTGTAACAAGAGACAGCTATTTTAAAAGAGAACCGTGACACTTTCCAACAACAACGTGTCCACTAGAACTCATTGGATTTGCATTGCATGAATTCAGCATCACGACGAAGAAGAAGCAGCAGCACCACTTATTATCAAGCGCTCTTGTATTAAAGAATCCGGATCCCTGATCTCTTTCATACACAGTTCTGTTTTTCTTTCTAGTTGCTATTAAAAGGTCATGTAATCTGCAATAGCCGTGCTTCCCATTAAAAAGCTTTTTAATTAGTGATTAGATTCAGAAAGGTGATGAAACTCTTAACCGGCTGTGCTGCTACTGAAAGACAATTAAAAATAAATATAAATAAATAAATAAACACAGACAGCAGCCAAATCCAACTCCTGCATAATGTAACAGGGTGGAGGCTGGGTGAGAACCAGCGACCTTGCACACCGCGAGCAAGCGTCTTAACCACAGTGCAAAAGAGCCAGGCTCGTCTGCATCCGAGTTTTTAACCTCCTCTCATCTCACCGACAGGAGACAGAATCCATAACGGCCGTGCATCACACAACACTGCCCGCTACAACAGCCCATGAAGGAATTTGAATGTGGGGGATCTGCATGCCAGGACTGCCTGGTGAAAGTCATTATTATACAGTCACCTTGATTATCCTGTGCCTTCCCCCCTGCTGGAAGGGTAAGTCAGCTGGAGAAACAGTTAATCAACTCTGTCACACAGGTGCGGAGCTCATAACCCAGCTGCTGCATTAACATACGAGAGCAGGGGACAGAAAGGAACAGCTGCGCAGGCACAAGTAAGGAACATCGTACATGCTGGTGCAAAACCTGGTTCACCCACATCCCCCTGGTTCACATTCCCCTGGTTCACATTCCCCTGGTTCACCCACATTCCCCTGGTTCACATTCCCCTGGTTCACCCACATCCCCCTGGTTCACATTCCCCTGGTTCACCCACATCCCCCTGGTTCACATTCCCCTGGTTCACCCACATCCCCCTGGTTCACATTCCCTTGGTTCACCCACATTCCCTTGGTTCACCCACATTCCCCTGGTTCACATTCCCCTGGTTCACCCACATTCCCCTGGTTCACCCACATTCCCCTGGTTCACCCACATTCCCCTACATTCCCCTTTCACCCACATTCCCCTGGTTCACCCAATGTGATCTGCTTGGAGACGAGGCAGAAAACATTCTAACACTTAGAAAGAAGTAGCATCAACCTAATTTGTATAGTAGCATGCAGAATCGACTCAACAAAGCACACTGTTTAGTTATACTGAGAACTCAGAGCACCTACTGGAAGAAAAGCTTTTATTTGTTGTTGTATATTTTGTCTAGAAACATGCTCTGTGTAGATTGCATACATAAACCAGATCCTATCTGTCTATCACAATAAACTGCACAAAGCTTTAGAAGTGGAGCACAAGATTATTATAAACTTGTACGATTCACGAATCCCACCCTGAAATCAAAATAACAGCTTCCTAAAATAGAAAAAATGGGTTTTACAATTTGCACGTAACTGACCAGAGAGGGTCCAGCAATCGAATAAATCTAGCTAAACATAGGTGGCTACTGTTTGTTTTTTTTAATGCTTAATTAGTTGGTAAAAAATTAATTAATCAAAAGGGGTCCCTTACTTTAAAACGTGTTTGATAAAGCGTGTGTTTTTGCCTCATCCCTTATCACAGGCTGTCTTGTATTCGAGGATCCAGTGGTATAAAATTGATCTAATCATTGATGGACCTGACCCAGTCTGAGATAAATCGACAGGACAGTTTTTTTTTTCTTTGCCAAGCCCCCTGTTTTTGTAGCATAGCAACTTTTCTTTGATTTCAACTGTGCTTTAAAATCTGATTTTTGGAGGTGTGTCTATAAAAAAACAAAACAGTTTTGTAAAATGAAATGACACAGTTTAGCAAATTAGACACTTTTATGTGCAAAATGCTGTTAATGTTTGTATTTTGCAATAGTTCCAGACGCTTGATTCTTATCCCAGAAGTTCTAAACTTCATGAAAAAAAAAAAAAAAAAGTCCTGCCCTGTACAGCAGACCGTGTCAGGTCCACCCCAAAGCAGTGTGTCTGCATCCCAGACTACTGGCTGTCCAAGGTAACCCACGGCCCCCCTCCACTCCTGTAACTCCGCTTGACTGGAGCTCATGAACTCTGCTTCACTGTGTGGAGTCCGTGTCTTCTCTGGCGTGAAGAGAAACTCTTCAGAGCAGATATATTTTTCAAGATCAGAATTAACATTGGAATTAACGTCTAGTAATAAGAGCGCCTGAAAGAAGCAGTCACTTGAGAATCCAGCATGCCTGCGAGCATTATAACCCTGCAGACCCAATTAAGTCTCAAAGTGTCATCACAGCAGCACCTGTAATTTTATACAGGGGCCCCGGGGCCCAGGGAAGCAGCACTCGGTCTAGAGCACAGTAGATTTTATTTCACGTTTGGTGCTCACAGCTTTCCCCGCACATTGCTGAATACCTCATTAACGTTATGAATGGCCGTGGTTATTATCAGAAAAGGGGGCTTGGCACGAGAAAGGATTCCCCTTCAGTGCACGGGTCTGCTCTGGTTACACCTGCTCCCTGTGTGAAGGAGCGGCAGACAGGTGTGCAGGGTTTTCGTTTAGCACGGGGACGGAGGCTTTTCTCCTGGGGTTCACTCAGCCACCTGTTCTCGTTTTTGTAACACAGAGCTGCCAAGCCTTGGCTCCCAGCTATCTTGCAAACTGAATTTGCTTTATATTCTATAGCAGGTCTCTTGTTAACGCACGGCGGGCTGCATTTTAATAGCGGGGAGAAGATACAGACAACCATTTAAGAAATAGACACCCTGTTTTTATATTTCTACCATATTAGAGGTTCAGAAACTTTGCAAGAACATGGTCATGAGGCACTTTTCAGTACTATGTTAAAGAGAAAAGTTGAACTGCTCCCCGATTCAAGTTTTTCTGCTGAACCTCTTTATTAATACTTGGAGAATTAGCACCTCACCTAGTCTTACGATACTGCTGTTTGAAAGCAAGAAGAATTTCCCCAGATATACTGGGGGACCCCAAGACCCCCTACTTTGGATAGCCAGCCACACCAAAGCTGCATGCTTCTTGAAAACCTTGAGATGAATAAAATATAGAGAATAGTGCATGAGGTAGTGTGTGATATGAGAATACCCACCCAATAATAAACCCAGAGGGGCACACACTACCCCACTCAGTATTCTTTATAATCTCTGGTGAGCAATTTTTTTCCTGCAAGTGTTCTGTGCTGCTTGTTGTGGGGTGCTTACTCTTCTTAGCCTATGTCAGTGAGAGGAGACAGCAGCTATGTGAGGTAGGGCTGGAACTCCTTTCAGTTTGACGGCTCATGCTGGGGTCGCGCTCTGTTGCTGGTGTTAATGATTAATAATATCAGCTGGGTGAGCCTATTGAAATGGGTTGGAATGGGGCTCCTTCAAGAACCACTTGTATGCGGTTCTGGAATCAATAAGTTATCAGGAACCGGACGGCATCGACGGGCCGAACAGCCTCCTCTAATTCAGAACTTTTTGAAGGCTCGGTATAAAGTTTAAAATCAGACTTCACTCTGGACATGGCATCAGTAACCTGCAGACAGTGCACAGTACCTGCTGACATTCAAGCACTGATACTGGCAGGGTCTCTTGAGGGAACGAGGGGAAAGCAGCGCATGCTGTCCAATGCGTGGGGCTGGACATACTCACGTCCACAGCAGTCCATTCTACAAATACTGCCTAGTACCTGGATTCAATGCAAATTATGGCACCGTTATAACCCTAGGGCAGTGGCATAAACGTTTGATTTAACTCAGGGCTGGATTATAGAAACAGCAGAATAGAAAAGGGTTCTGAACGTTTTGTGGTGACAGTTTTTGTTAGTTTTGCAAGCCTCTTATCAGATTTTATTTCTGCTTTGATTTTGGAGAAGTCTGTTTAACCTGCCACTTACCCAGCTGCAGATTCCCTCCCCGTACAGCAGGGATACATTGACTTCACCCAGCTGAAAGTGTGAATAAAGTCTCGAAAAACAAACGAGCTCCATGAAAAAAGCAGCTTGCAAGTGAGTTGAAACGCTAAGGAGACTTTAGCCTTGGTAATCACCCCTTTGAATGATTCTTTTGCACAGCTTTTCAGACTTACCTACTAAAACCTTTCATAGCGAGAACTAAAGGCTTCCGGTTTTAATTGAATGAAAAAGGTTTGTTGTTTTTGAAATTAGGCGAAACGCCAATAAAACCTGAACGAACTCGGTGAAGCTGGTGTTACGATAACATTAAAAAGGAAGTCAGACCGAGGCTTTACTCAATACAAACACTGCATGTGAAGCAGGCTTTCATGTACGTTTATGAGACAATTACTCCCTAGAACGTAGCACCCCCCTTTTCATTCCTGTACACCTCTGTCAAACATTAGCCTGCTGAACTTAAATGCTTCCTGGTTATGAATCTAAAGATTGTACAACCTCAGTGTTTAGTTTGGGAGGCAGCACCGATGTTAATTTAAAATGTGCATTGGACGGTTGTTTTTCTAACACTGCTTCCATCAATGAAAGGTTCTCATGATTACGGGATTAGTTACCTTGAAAGTGAACTACTAAAGGCTGACGCTTACAGGGAGATGGTCATGCTACACGACCTGCTTGAAAAAATTCAAGTGCCCCCTCTCTTTTAAATGTGGAGCCAAGATGGAGCCTCTTTTTATCCCCTTCCTGTGATGCATAAACCTGGCTATGAAGATACACTGGAGGCTATATCTAGTGAACAACTTATCCCATTGTGATTTGTTGGGTCATTCTTTTGCACAAGCTGATGCGTTTAACAATCTGGGCATATATGAGGATCAGCCAGTGAGTCTGTCTGTCTGCCAGATCGTACGACACATGTATGTAGGTCATGGTGATTTACTGTTTCGAGATTGCGATAGCGCTAATCTTGTAATTACAGCCTTGGCAGGGTTACTAATGTACTTGATTATGTTTTGACAATGGTTTCTGGGGAACTAAAAATGTATCGGAATACCAAAAAATATGTATTCCTGGTTTCACTATGTCAAGAATACAAAGTATCTCTTTGAGCGTTGCCAAACAGTGCCATTTGTCCCCCACTGCTGGCCATGGCATTTACACCCTGCCTGTACCAGTTTTAACTTACAATTGCATTCAATTTGCAGCAACTCTTCACAGCAGAACACCCCATGCTGGTTAACAGGATAAGTCCAGGTTAAGTGGGATTTGAACTAGTGATGAACTCTTAGCCCCCCATGAAAGAGTGTTCTCTACGAAGCTGTGACCCCCCCATGTGAAATCGGGCTTGCCTCTCCTAGAGGTCTGGTGGGTGGACCACCAGTACGTAGGGGTCTGGCACCCCATGGCTCTGTGTTTTGACAGCCACAGCAGGAGGAATTCCTAGCCGTGTCACTGCAGCATGGCAGGGAATCAGCCCTCCAAACCAGGGCCAGCGTGCGTCTGTAGCACCCGTAAAAACAGAGCCATTCTCTGCCTTACTCTAACCTGACCCCACCAGCGACCAAGGGAGCAACTGTCCCCTCAATCTGCAGCTGAGACGACTGTAAATAAATAAAGCAGCTGCTGCTGCTGCTCCAATATCAAACGGCTAGCCAGCAAGCAAGACCCAGGAGAAGCAAGCTGTGCCCTGCCAGCACACCGAGCTGGAACAATGCAGCTTTGGAGAGGAAAAACAATACCGTACATTGAAACACACAGATGTTTGCAGTTTCAGTATCACATCTCATCAGCCTTTGGCATATCAACTCTGAAATAAGGAGACTCAAACTGCAATTCAGTTTGATTCTAAAAAAGCATTACGCAAGTCGTTAATTGTTTTTGGTTTTTAGCACTAGCACTTAGCGCTGCTTTCATCCTTGTACTGTGATTCTGTCCTGTATAAAGTAATAGCTGCTGGCAAAGCCTTTAAAAGCTTTTCAACGTACTAACCAGACAAAAACATGCTCAATTGCCTAGTGTGTTCCTTTCTGGCTTTCCAGTTTAATATTCATTCACGAATGGACCAAAGTCTGCAGAGGCAGTTTTACAGGACTCTTAACCCCTTCATGTACACAAGGAATTGAGCGCTTGTTCAAATGGTTTCTTCTGAAAATACATTTGAAACTGACAATTTGGATGACCAGATCCAACCTGTCAGTACATTTTAAACCCTGTTTCGTGCGCCTCATTGCAGAAATAAGAACGCTTGCATCATTTTTATTTGTGGGACACACACGACCCTTGTACCTTAAAGGGTAAAAGAGATCAACTTAAAATTGTACACAAATTACATGCATCGTGTAATTCATTAATCCAGTTACGTGTCTGTTCCTAATATTGCGGGACTCTGTGTTGCAAAGTTATTTAATGTAACTGCCTGTATCCGGTGTGTTCCTAATATTGCGGGACTCTGTGTTGCAAAGTTATTTAACGTAACTGCCTGTATCCGGTGTGTTCCTGCAGCTACCCGGGACCAGGACACTACTGGAGGATCAAAGTGAGCCAGTGACGGATCTCCTGGCTCTAACCACAGGACTACACTTCCTCCCTCGTAAGTATAGAGCAATGGCCTGTGTTTGTCTCTGCATCATGAATATGCACCCCACTGAAGAGTCTGGTTAATGTTTAGCTCAAGTTCAATCACTGCCCTGTATTCCGTAGCTGTATCCTTTTTATTGCTTGCTGTCAGTAATGCATGGGACATTTTGTACTAATACAGCACCTTTCAAGACCAATGTCTTTCCAAGACGCAGTAGAGAAATCATAAAAAGTCATGTTTTAAGTTCCACAATATGCACTGCAGTAAATCTCATAGCCTGTGCAAAGCTCTGCTGCCCTGAGGGAGCGGGGTCTATTCAATTGATCTACACCGTGGCAGACCTAAGTACCGTCACCCATTCTACCCTCCCTGTCATTGACATGTATTTACAGTGATGCAATGAAGACACAGAATACCAGTTATTTCAGTGGTGGATGCGGTTTGGATCTATTGAATGAACCCCAGTGTGTCTACGTGCAGTGCTTCTAGGACAGTAGCTTCTAGTGATGGAACTGGTGGTTGAAGTCAACCTCGGTAAATAGACCATCCTCAGTGACTGATGGTCCATCAACCGCTCATGTGCTTCTGCAGAGTTTTTTGGTGTAAAAGTTACAGGTTAAATATGATTCGCAGGCAAGTTCACTTATCAAGCACGCAGGGGACAGTGAACAATGCTTATGTTAAATCACATCTGTCTGCAATAAGCATTCAACCATTCTGTAAACATTTTGCAGGTTGTGAATTTCAGCTTCCATGTCTCCAAAACGACCGATAAATTGAAATCTTCAGGGCAATGCTAGTTAGTAGCTTTGTTTAAAGCAATGCTCCTCCCCCTCCAGCACAGTCTCTGTAGAGATCCTGGCCTCCTCACTACAGTGCTGGAGAAGCACTTCCCACAGGAATGAACCAGCAGATGGGAGCGAGAGGAAATATCAATGCTATGGAATAAACAGAAAAGCAGTTTCGATTTCCAATTTCTTGGATCTCGACAACTATAACTCCAGCTGGGGTGACAGCAGGACTTTGTGGGATTGTGGTAAATTTAGACTGCGTTCAGACCAGAGCTACTTGTCTTGCAGCTACACCTTTATTCAAAACGCAGGCTTATTGATTCTTTAAAAAACGTTTATGTGACACACTGGCAGGACCGGAGACTGAGGTGTTCTCTATCCATGCGTACAGTACAGCAGACTGGTGAACACAAGCAATAGCGATATGAGAGGCTGCACATTGGAGAACGGCTTTTCAGTTTGTGATGCTGATAAACAGGCTACTTCTATGGCCTTCGCAGGGGATAGTTCACCTGATTACGTTTCAGCACCCCCTACTGGTCAGGTTGACTAGACAGTAGCTCAGCGGGTAAACAGAGTCGATTGGCTTGACTGCTGGATCAGAGGTTGCCCGTTGCAGTTCAGACTTCCCGAAGTGAGGCGACATTTCAAATAGGGTAGAAAACCGGGGTAAAATGTAATAACTATTTACCACCTGCTTCAATAATATGTAACCCTGAGACGTTATTATTTCGAAACTCTCTGGGGGCTACAGTCGTGTTTTTCTGCAGGCGTTTTAAGGCAGTCCTTAAATAAATATCACTTCAAATGAACAATAATGGGTAGAAGAAATACAAAATAGTGTTAAAAAAACACAACCCAACCAGCACAGTGACATCATGATTGGGGCATTCCTCCATCGAGACAATGCTATCTTCAGCAGACTGAGCCGAAAGCAAAGTTAGTCTCCCAGGAGGGGCGGTGCTGTCAGAGAGCGAGGTCCAGTCCATTCGTTACCTCAGCATCATGGGAACAGCCCTCAGCCTGTCGAAGCTGCAAGCTTTTCTGGTAGTGCCCTTTTTTCCCCGGCTCGTTTTTTAATTTGTCTGGAAGTATTTTAAAGGCAGTATAATGCAGAAAACATACAGTACAACCATCACTACCACCCCCCTTCCTCTCTCCCACAAATGGCCTCCCTGGAGAAAGCTCTCACAGTGCAGTAATATGAATCACAAGGAACTTAAAAAAACAGCAACCTTGCTGAAGTGGAAAAACCTTTTTTTTTTTTTGTCTGGGATTCTCAATTGACCCTTTAAAAGACGCCAAATGCAGTTCTAATTGTGTTTTCGGATCCTGCAGACAAGGCAGACAATAGAGGCAGTCAGAATAAATTTTAAAAAATAAATAAAAAAAGCGCCCCTATAGTGGCATGGAGCTGTTAGGATTATGACTTGCAGGCAGAACCGGAGCGTGAATTCTACTTATCACCTCATTCGGAATGTTTTTATTTTTATAGCGCAATCAACAAAAAAAAAAAAGCTTTCATCCCGTGCCAGAAATGAACATCCTCCATCGCTTTGCTGAGTACAATTCCAGCTTTTCCCTCCAGAGACTCGCTCTCACAGCAAGGCTGGGGGCGCAGTGAATTCAACGTCCTGTTAAACGAGTCGATTGCTTAAAAGTGGCGTTTTTATGTCAGTTCGTACGTTCCCCTGCCTCTCTGTTTTCAACCCCCCTTGGTGGCACCGTGCTTTTGAGCCCCCCTCCCCTGCAGCTTGGATTCCCTCTCCCAGCACTGTTTCTTTAACCGAGTGACGCAGAGGAGCAGGTGTCTCCCTGACCTTGGACTGCTGTACTGAGGGGTCACAGGTCAGAGGTCAGGAAGCAGCTCTCGCATGCGTCACTTCAGTGATGAGAAGGCCGGTCTGAACAGTTCAGCAGGAAGTGCAGAAAAGAATACTCTTAATTAAATCTGTCCCTAATTTACTGGAATGTGTTTTTTTGCTGGTAGAAGGCAAAACTGCATCTGCATTAATATGTGGATGCCACGCAATTGTCATGCAATTGTTTTTTTGTTTGTTTGTTTTTTTATTTTAAAGTGCCCAGTTATTTTACTTGATTTTTCCGTTTTCACAAATCTTCTCCAAGCTTTTCTCCTATGAGGACCCTCCTGGTTGTTATGAAGCCCCTACATTAACAAGCACTTTTGTTTTTTTAAGACAAATTCCCCATTACTTTGAAACCCCACTGGCAGATGAGACTGCAAAGGTTACTGCGGGAGACTGGAGTCAACCACTCCTAAACCTTCAGATGTTTCACGGTTCACAAAGCATGCATGTACCATGTACTGTGTAATTACGCTTTTTCTGCATACAAAAGGCTGTCAGATATAAATCAACACATCTTCAGATTACAGGGAAAGCCGTACATTATTCTGCACTTTCCACACGATGCCAGTATCTGGAATGTCCTAAAAAGAAAAGTAGTTTGCCTTCCGTTTCTCTCTCCCTATCTCGGCATAGCTGGAATTCAATACCATACCCAATCCGTCACACACAGAGCCACTTCTGAATACTGGGCGTCCCTCTGTAATGTCTGCAGCGTTGATAACACACTGAATGCATTCTTCAAGTCCTAACGAACGCATGTTACTGAAGAGCAATGCATTTGTGCAAGTTTAGCGCTGTTTTAAAATCAGTTTTCATGTATATTATTAGCAATGTTACTGTCATCCCCTCTTTTCTTCTGTTAAGGATCTGTTGTTTTTTTTGCTTGTATTTTATACTTGAAATATGCCAATAGTTGAAATACAAGGCTATCGATGAAAAGCTGATGCTCCCTCCAGGTACCGAATCACTTCATGTGTTGTTGTTCAGACTCACTGCAATAGATTTACCAGTTTGCTTGTAAGCAGTCTCTACATAAATGAGATGTGCTGTGCAATCCATGTTGCAGATTTGTTCTAGAGCGCTCCCCTTTGACACATCATTCTCATATACAATGAGTCTGCCTCTCACCTATGAAGCGGATGCTTCCTCATTCCTATTGCTTTGTGTTTAAGGTTTTTGAAGGCTTCGTACCTCTTGGCTGTAGCTCCCACTCTCTCAGGATTCTGTTCATGTGGCTGTTCCGAGGGTTCAAACCCGTACGGGAGAATTATCTTTAGCATATCACCTCTCAAAGACAGGGAACTGTTTCCCTCGCAGCATGAAGAGGGAATTTGATAAATCTTCCTTTTTCGGAATTGTTTAGAACTGTGGCCGTAACTTAGCCTCTTATTGCTCACGGCAGAAGCTTCACAAATTCCAGCCAGCTCTCATTAGAAAACATCACAAAACATGTCCAGCCTACTTCAGCAATGGGATGTTTGGTACAGAATTTTAAAACATTTACAACAGAGTGATGAGCATCAAATGCTCCCGTCTGCGTCCCATTACCAGTGCGCTGGACTGACATACTGCAGCCAGTCCTAAACATGCAACTTTACCTTGTCCTTAAAACACAACACCATACCGTCTTTAAAAGCCGTAAAACTAATTTAATTAACAAACTAGCAAAGCTTTCATTGAAACATGAGTGAAGTAAAGTATGTTTTTTTTCAAAGTGTGTTTTAATGAATAAAATCCAGTTTGATATGAATGAAACTGTGCTGCAGGCTTCTGATCGTCTTCTATAACAACAGTCCCAGGGGTTAGAGCAAACTTTACTTTATTAATAACAAAGCATTCTTTAAATAATTCACAAGTAAAGCTGTGTGAATAGGGAACACAGTCTTTAAAAAAACAGTTAAAGTTAAAGGCAATTTATGTGAACAGAATGTAAGCATCATTAGATCCGAAGGTCAGAAAAGCAGCAGTAACTAGCACAGCATGTGCTTTGAGCAGGCTTAACCCATCTCCTGAGTAACATTAATCAACGTGTACAATGCACGCAGCCACCTAACAACTGCAAACATCACTACTGCTTTCATGCTTTGCCCTTATTGCAGATTTGTTCACACTGTGTCAAATGGTAATGAGTTTCCATCTATTATAGTGAGCAGTGCACACACTTTGGAAAGGGAGGGGAGCAGGGCATTAGCTCAGTATGATTCATTGCCATCGCCAGCACACACCTTCAGCAGACAAGCCTTACAGCCTGAAACCATCAACAGAGGTTCCGCCAGTCAAAACCCAGCATACATTCTGTCAGCGAATGCATTCTTGAAAACATAACGTTACTGAAGAGCAATTTATTTCTTGGGTTAAACAAAGAGTGCTCACTACCTTAGCACTGCAAGTTTTAGCACTGTTTTAAAATCAGTTTTCTATACATGTGTGTGTATTTGTGTGTGCATACGTATACACACACACACACACACACACACACAGAGCAACAGAGAAGGCTGACTTACGTCCAGGGAGTCCTCGTTGAGGATGATCAGAGACATGCCGTGGGAGATGAGTCTGCAGGAGTAACCTGGGAGAGAGGGAGGGCAGTGTCAATACAGCAGAGCAGGAACACACAGAGCAGGCACCGTGACAATGCAGGCACGCGCAACACTCCTCTATCTGTCTGCAGCAAACGAGAGAGTCAGCCACTGAATGGACAAGGCATCCCAAAGCGCTTCACATACACATTTACACCTGGAAATCACAATACAAACAGATGACTGACAAAGCTGATTATTCCTTATTCCTAGCTGGCTTTTAATTCACAAATAAAATGTCACTCACTGAATCAAGGACTTCTGGTCCCACAACAGAAACCCTGACAGCATGCTGGGATAATGATGGAAAAAAGGACCGCGTCTCAAACACTTTACTGTGTCTCAAGAACTACTGTGTCTCAAGCACTTTACTGTGTCCTAGGACTGGGCCTGCCTGAGCCAGAACTGCTTCACTGTGACTAGCAGCTATTCTCTTTAAGCTATTTTTAAACTGTTTAACAGTAAGCAATTCAGGACCTCGTTGTGTTAGTCACTGTCTTGGTCATGAGGCATGCAGGAATCCTATAAAATGTCTACTTCAGGCTACGGCTGAGACAAGTCAGATGGCCCGTTGGTAGTCAGCGTGCATAGCTGTTGGGCTGGGAGGTCACAGGTTAGATCCCCCAATGTGTCTGACCCAGCCAAGATCCACACCGTAAATCTTAGTGCATAATGCACACCTGGTCAGAAATGACATTTTTGGCAATTACTAATTCAAAGAATGTGGCTCCTCACGTGCTGATGCTGCCCGCATTTCCCACTCTAGATGGTGAAAACAATCACGACAACTGCCTTGATCTTGCAACAATCTTCACCAAACTTGTATAAAAACCTCTTTGTCTCTGATAGGCGTTTCGGATTGCATTTGGCTACAATCCGATAAACTTTATTCAAATGTGTGTAACCCTTCAGGCACTGTGTGATTATTCTGTGATCTTGAGGCCCCTCTGTATGTGCATGCACTGTTTCTTCTGTGTAATGCCCATGTGTACAACACAAAAAGGATGAGCTTGACAAAAAGTAATCTCTGTGGGGACCACGTGAAAAACAAACAATCGTATTCAATACTCCAGTGAAAGTGCACTGAATGGGGACTAATGCAACAGGAGCAGGCAGCATTTACCTGTGCTGTTAATGCAGACTGTAGTGTTAGACACTGACTCGTTTAACACTGATTCTGGGTCGGTGAAAACTCGCTTCGTATCCCATGATTAAATCACTCAAGAGTTTTCTATTTGAACTGGGCAGTTTTTCACGTTAGCCTGTTGAAATCGGTAATGCTTCCTGAAACAGACTGTTACCAATCTGATAAGATTCATTTTCTAGCTGACAGTGCATTAGCAACAGCTGTTGCGCGTCATCATTATTTTTCCCCCCCAGTGCAAGGTAACCTAGAGCTACATCCTGTGGGAACTTGTAAGACTGGAGTGGGGAGGCAGTTTAAATCACTGCTAATACTTCCTATTACACTTCAACAGAGGGGGCAAACAATCTGTCACATCAAAAACGGGGAACCAGAAACACTTCAGCCAATACTTGCGATTGTTTCTGAGGTGGGGTTCTCTCCCCTTGCAAGTCCTTGTTGTATTATTAGAATATAAGCTCATAGTAATACTAAGTAGCTGTGGTGGTGGACTTACAAAAAAAACCTATAGAATTACCGCCCCTCACCGATGTTGATGGCAGTTTCCTGCTTGTCTCCCGTCAGGATCCATATTTTAATGTCTGCTCTCATGAGGGTGGCTATAGTCTCGGGGACCCCCGACTGAAGCCGGTCCTCAATCGCTGTCGCCCCGAGAAGAAGGAGGTCCTGCAGAAACACATACACAATTACACACTCATAACGAAGAACGAGGCTCTGCACAAACACATACACAATTACACACTCATAATGAAGAACGAGGCTCTGCACAAACACATACACAATTACACACTCCTAATGAAGAACGAGGCTCTGCACAAACACATACACAATCACACACTCATAATGTTGCAAAATGAGCCCAAAGAGGAATCAGATAGTTAATGATAAATGGACATGGTTAACTCAGAGGGCATCATGTACTGTGCTGCAGGGCTAGGCAGCTTTGTGCCATTCCACCCCAGGTTTTATAGGTAAAGATTCCCTGGTCAACAGTTACATTGGTTCTGCTTAATAATGAAGCATGTAGCTGGAACAAAGTTTAAATGTGCGAATGCATTCTTCATATCAATACAGTAAAGCCTAACCTAACACTTTTTATACAGTCCCAATCTGATTCTCCCTAACAAGGCGGTCCCCCTGTAAGCTGAAGTAAAGCCTTGCAGAAATCTGATTTGTATTGAGCAGTGCCTCGTTCACCTGGTAAGGGTGTCCAGCAGCCCTGTTTTATTACAGTGGACGCTGCAGGTGAGCAGAGGATGGTAATTGCCACTGTGGTGTTATTCAGCCCAGTTAGACAGACTCAGGTTATTTTCACCAGAGTTTTAAAGATTAACACTGTTGTCAGTTCCTCCACTGCGCTGCCCAGCTTCTCTGCAACAGCAGTGCTGACAGCAAGCCCTGGATTAAATAATGCAGTGATAAACTAGGGTAAACACCGCCAGGGTGGCAAGATAAAGCCTCAGCTAGGTAAGCCATACAGCACACTGCAGAGCATATAACAGGACCCCAGGTCTTCAGCAGCTCATATCTAAGGAACACAGAAGTAAACCTGCTTGTGGGGGAGGGAGGATGTTAACAGCAGTTTTGCATTGAAAAATTCAAAGAGATAGTTGCTGTTTCTGCTTTTCAACAATGAGTGACCGCTTTTCAACAATGAGTGACCAGGAATTACACAAATGACCTATTATCTTTTTGTTATCCCTTTTTTGAGTATTAATTGACAGGTGATAACAAAGACTATGCTTGCTATAAATCATCAAGTCAATCTTCTAACCATTTGTAAAAAGACATGTGACAGTAAAACACTCCGTGGACTAAAACTAAGCATGAAGTGAAGATAACCGGCAGAGTTCATGCTGCGTTCTTGTATTAAAGGATTCAAGGAAGAAAACAGCAGCCAATCACAAAAGAACCCCCAAAAATGTCATTTAACTTGATGTACATTTTCAAAACGAGACAAAATAAATCTAATCTACTAGCTTCTCTGATTCACCATTGAAGGATGAAGGAAAAACAAGATTTATTTTAGCATCCTGCACTGCCCCCTGCTGGTGTAACAGATACAATGTCTTACAATAGAAAAGTGAAATGACCTTTCCTCACTGATGATGGCCTATGACTGTGACAGTATGCTATATTGAACCAATACATAACGAGTAATACCACACAGAGAATGCATTTCCAGCGATTAAGGACTGGTTGGATGAGTGGTATTACATCACAATGGGGAGGAGGGGTCTCATTGCTGTTACACACCTTTTCAATGATCTCGTAGCATTCCTCCAGTTTCTGCGCTCTGTCCTTTAAAATGGTGCTGACTCTGTTATATTCCTGGAGCCATTCCTGATAGGAGCTCTCCATCAGGTCTGCATATGCAAAGCAGAGCGTCCTCAGACCTGCCACAAGAGATGTGGTGAGACTGCATCAGTAACACTTCATACTTCCAGCAGTGTGCAAATGAATTAGAACAGCCCAAGAATCATCATTGATATCCTTTATATACCTGCCTGCATGAAAACCTCTGCTGGGGGAGAATTTACATTTCCGCTCAGTAATCATTGATAAGGAAACATGAGGCACTCGTGTGTGAAAATGTTAGACCACTTTGTGATTTAATCAGGTTTCTTAAACAACTTCTGAAAAGTCTCCTGCATTTTACCATTTGTGACGAAGTGTTCCTTTTCTCTTCAATCAAGAGATCCTTTATGTTTATAACAGAGTGCTAGCGCAGCACCAACCGATTATTCTGATTGATCTCTCAACAGAAATCAGGTGCTGACAATCAGGTGAGGATCACTGCTGTTGATCGGGCTAATTCACAAACAAGAGAAGAAACAGCTGCTTGGATTGGTGATGACTGCTGCTTTTCTTATTTCGTGGAGCACAGCGATCCACACAAACCCAAGCAGCTGTTTCTTCACTTGTTTCACTTGAAAGGTGAATCAGCCCGATCAACAGCAAAGACCCTCACCTGTGCAGAGCTTGATCCGAATAATCGAGCAGTTGGTTTGTGCAGCTCCACAGGGTACATGTAACATCAACATGCTGGCATTTCAAACTGCATGCTAGGGTAAAGAAGCTATTATAACCAAGGCCTTACAATAATCAGCAGTATTAATACAAGCCCCCATGTAATAGTAATGGTGATTTCTGATACCTAATTATTCCCAACTCCATTAGTTTAGTGGCAGTCAGAGTTGGTGAAACAACTGCCCTGGAAGAGATCAGGTGCCAGGAAAACACAGCGTACATGTTCTACACAGGGTTGAGATATTACAAAAGCAGCTTACATGTTCTAAACAGGGTTGAGATATTATAAAGAACTGGAAGACCACTAGCACAGCAGTAGGGAGGAAACGCTAACAAGGAAATTGAAGGAACTGGTTTATCACTCCTATAACAGGTGAGGGGTCTGTTAAGGTTTTGAATCCCTGCCAAGCTCTCTCGTTGAAATGTCCTTTATTGCAGAGGGTATTGGGCACTGCAGTGACTCTTACCTTCAGTAGCAAACTGCTCGAGATGGGATAAGGTGAGGTCCTTGTACTGGGAGCTTTCTCCGAGTCTCTCCATGATCACGTTGTCCTGCGAGTAGAAGGACGGATCAATAGTTGTCTAAGCAAGTGCTGTGAGCGTGCGCTGCGCTCGTGGTCTGTACAGCAGCTTCAATACAGCAGGGTATTAAATATCCTGTGCTGCAGCTGTGGGATTACTCTGCACATTCTTTGGGAGACTTATTATGTGTTTGTAGCAATCAGACAAGAAATGAGCCTCCCTGCTGTGGGTTATGAGTGGGTATACAGCACGGCTATGAGTGGGTATACAGCACCGTTAAAAATGACATAACTGTTTCATTTGGAGCACAGTTTCCAACGAGACCTGAAAGCAAACTGTGGTTTTCAAGTGCGGCAGCAAATTAAGAATTTTACTGATCAAAATCTGAATCAGACTTACACAGACATAAAAAGGTTGAAAAATCTCACCCCTGCACAACAAAAAATCTAATAAAAACATACCGTTGAAAGAGTATCTTAATCAATTTTACATATACAGAAATGTATAAATACATATTTAAGACAACAGAAAAGTACTGTGTGGTGTACTCTTCCGGGATGGGAATAAGACTCCTATTGCATAGCAGTTTCACCCATTCCTAGGTTTTACTACCAGCTTGCTTAGCCACAACATACATGTAACAAGCTCAGGTGTGTCTGATCAAACTCCTAGTAAAACCAGGAATGGATCAAACTGCTGTGCGACAGGAGTCTTATTTCCATCCCTGCTGCTGGTGCGTGGTACAGCAGGTAAGGAGTGTAATACTCACAGCCCCCTTGCAGTACAGACGCAGCTTCCCAGACGGAGTTCTCACAATCACTGACATTCTCTTTCGGGAGCTGTTTGAAGAAGGAGAAACGTCACGTGAGGGAGGCGCTGCTGAATGAGTTAAACTGATGTGTCTAAACAGCGAGAGACATGAGCAGGTAAAAGGGATTGAGTACCTGGAGAACTCCAGCACATTGAGCAGCTCGTAGCTCTGTTCTGCTCCTCTCTGCAAGACAAATGAAAGCAATGAGCAAATACAAACAGCACAGATTTCTAAACTCACATTTTGCATTATTTGCAGCCATGATTTCAATTCGCTTCTCTTTATTCCTGGGTTAATAGCAAGGTATGCATGACATTGGGTAACACTTTACATTGCCTGTCTGTTACTACATTATAATTAGACTGTAACTGCATGTGCAGTCACATAGTTATTACATGGTAAATACACAACCACGCGTGTAAGAACAGTGTAATGGCTAACAGCATGTTTCCTTGTTGTAATAAAGCATGTTGCTGCATTGTAACAATACAATCAGATGTGTAATTACTGTGTTACTGCAGTTTAGTTAAAGACACTGGAATGTTATCAGATACACGTGTGGCTGATGGGTTGACAATGCAATATGCAAGACTTACAGCATCAATGATAACGGAATGGGGTGTTCTTCCAGTGAAGACGAAGCCAAGTCCTTTTGCTCCTTTCACTAGAGCGCCTTCATCTGCAATGCAATCACAGAACTGTATCACATGGAAAACATAATGATTAGCACAGGGATACAGAGCCTCTTCATTTAGGACACTGACACATCCCTGTAATTCAGGGGTATTAAAACAGAAAGGGTGACCTGACGCTTGCTGTCACTCAGACAGTCAGTGTTCTTTGGAAGCCTGGGGCTAGTTCTATCTATAATGATTTCTGAACAGGCACACATAAGACGGCTTGCTAGCTAGCAGCCTGCTAAGCCCTAGCAGTGCTTTGTGAAACTGGCACCTGGTAATCTTCTGATTGAAATACACAAATAACCTGACAATACAGACTGCCATAAGCAATGCATGCACTGTATATGCTGGTCTGTGTCTAAAACTGGAGAATAGGCTCTTATCTAATGCATATTATTATTAACTTCAGTATAAGTTAATAAAGTAGGCAGCCCGTCGAGTTCCTGGGTGTAGAAGAGGAAGCTGGCTCGGTCGTGGGATCGGAGGACACCACTGAACCTTCAGTTCTGAGCGGAACGGGGAATTGATGCAGTGAGGGGAAAAAAAAACTAATTGGACATTCTAAATTGGAGAGAAAATTTGGTGTAAAATAACTGGGAGCTCTAAATTAAAAAACAGAGGTGTAGTTTATCAATGGGTGCACAGATCCCTCTCCCTCAATGCCTGGACTGTGAAGCGCATCAGAGGAGTCTCACCTGGGGAGGATGCTTGGTAGATGATCTGGTCCCCATCTTTCTCAGGCACTACAGTGTGGCACACAGCCAGCAAGGTGAGGAACTCCCAGATCTGCGGGGCTGTGACCTACAGCAGGAAGGGCAGGTTACAGCAGCACGCCATCTCTTTAGGTTTCAGTGCACATTTCTGTCGGCTCTTTAAAGGTTTGCCCCTGAATAATGCTTTAAAATCAATTTTCTTGCCTCGTTAGCTTTATTCATATTATTGTTGGTCTCCTTTTTTTTGATTGCTTTGAGAATCTTTTAGTTTTTTTTAATGTACAGTAGTGTGCACATCAGGTATTAGAACACCTCAAGATGTGTCATTGATATCCTTTATATACCCACCTGCATGAAAACCTCTGGGTGTGAGAATTTCAATCTCCGGTCAGTAATCAGTGATATAGAAACAATAGGCACCCGTGTGTGGAAATGTTAGACCACTTTGTACTTTAATTAGGCATCTCAAACAACTTCTAAAACGTCTCAGGCATTTTATCATTTGTGGCTCTGTGTTCCTTTTCTCTTACTATTTAAATGCATTGCATGTGGGGCTTGTTAAAGTAATCAGTTCATTTAGACAATCACCAATTTGTCTACTGTATTTTGACAATTTTCCAAGATTTCCAGTTACAGTGGTTTGATTTCAAATCAAAACTACAGAAGCAATGGGGTGTTCCAATAAATGTGTGCACTACTGTAAATTCAGCATGTACGACTGTAACACAGGAAGTAAATCCACAGACTTGTGGTGGGAATAATTAGCGTGAAATTGATGTTGTAAAAGCCATGGCTGGTACAACTTAACCCAACTGCACACATCAAACACACGTGGGCTGTCTTAAACCCTGTACAGTATGTCTTTACAATATAAGCAGTATACTCAGACAGATACACACAGATTCACTCACGTGGTTCTGTTCAATATTAGCAGTATACTCAGACAGATACACACAGATTCACTCACGTGGTTCTGTTCAATATTAGCAGTATACTCAGACAGATACACACAGATTCACTCACGTGGTTCTGTTCAATATTAGCAGTATACTCAGACAGATACACACAGATTCACTCACATGGTTCTGTTCAATATTAGCAGTATACTCAGACAGACACACAGATTCACTCACGTGGTTCTGTTCAATATTAGCAGTATACTCAGACAGACACACAGATTCACTCACGTGGTTCTGTTCAATATTAGCAGTATACTCAGACAGACACACAGATTCACTCACGTGGTTCTGTTCAATATTAGCAGTATACTCAGACAGATACACACAGATTCACTCACGTGGTTCTGTTCAATATTAGCAGTATACTCAGACAGATACACACAGATTCACTCACGTGGTTCTGTTCAATATTCTGTATTAGTGCAGGATCATCGAATTCAGTAGAACTGTGGCTGCTGTTTGGCTGGTGCCTGCAAATGAAATCAAATTGAAAGAAAATGAATATCTTGAAATGTAATATTAAAGGGCTTCTAACATCTCCATTGATTGCAGCAGTGTTTCACATCCTGTCAGCTCTGTGTCTTCCTAAAACCTCCGGGACCCCTTTTAAAGCAAGGGCCACTTCAATGCAAACCTTATGGGACCAAAAGCATGTTATCCCAGTGCAAAGTCTGCGAAAGCACACGTTGGTTTTGAAAAACTCAATAAGGTTATCTAAATTGTTTCTGATTGGTTTTGTAATATTTCAGAAAATGCTAACACAGTGAAAAAGCATTACTATATATACACACAGACACATTTTAAAATTCTACGGCAGTTTTTTTTAAAATTATTATTATTATTTCAGTGAGGGAGGGCCAAGGACTTTTTTCTACATTTACAGGAATACATGACTCTTGCTTGTAAGCTCTGTGTAGGCAAAACATATCTAAATGATCTGAAACTGTTTGAAGCAATACATTATTTGTGTTAAAAAAAGGTACATCTAAAAAAAGGTCCACGGTTGCATTATAAATTTAGAAAAAAAAAAAAAAAAACATTTATTTTTAACTGCGGCAACTGATGTGTTTAAGTATGCCAGTTGACAGCTGGAGACACTGGAAAATTTACTGGTGCCTTTATCAAGCCTCCCTGGGGTTGCATTGTTCTTTCAACAGAGTATCCAGTCCAATCAGACTTCTAGACTAGATTGTTTCGTGTCAACACAGTATCAAAAAGTTCCATTCAGCATACAATAGTGGTGCAAAGATATCCTAATCTATCAATACGATACTTTAATGATGGAAGATTTTGTTAAAATAAAATAAAAATCAATGAGATAGGGACAGTATGTATCCATACCAGCTATAAAACACACTTACTCCTCATTTCAGAATCATTTTGTGATCTACAATGAGCTATGCTGCGCTTTTGGTCTTGTATCACGATACACTGTGCAAATGATACAGATTTCAAGAACGATACGATATATGACTAAATTGATACGCAATTAATCATATACACCCCTACCATAAAACCAGACAGGCCTCCCAGAGAAACTGGCAACTTGGAGGGGCTGAGATGGTTAATGCAAACTAGCGGATACAGGCACATGTTAAATCACTGCTGTCCTTGAGGCTTTAATCAATATACTGTAAAAGCAACAGCATTAAAGGGCCTTAAAAAAATCAAATAAAGCTCTTACTTCTGTAGAGCACTTACAAATAATGTCATCTCTGTGTCTATCGATTTTATGTTTTTTTCTAATTACACGCCTGCAATATCATTTCTACACAGTAGATGGCGACCTATGCACAGCCGTATTTCCTTAGAATCTCTACCTCATTGCCGCAACTTCCCCCAAAAGAAAATGAACCAACAGTGTGAATGATTTTTTAATAAGGTTGTGTGCTTGGATGTAAACTTTTAAAAAGTCTTTTTTTTTATACAAACATTCCAGATTCTTATTTTTTTTCAGCCAGTATATTTATTAGGGGTGGACTGACACTCGCACTCACACCCATGATTGCCTTTAAGAAGTCCAGCCGTCTCCGCGTACAGGAACACCTCCTAAGAGAACACTCCGGCTAGGGAACACCCTTGTGCTGAAACGGAATGTTCCCATTGGAAATGCTCCGCTATAGGAACAGGAACGTTTCTTATAAAGAACAGCTTTGTGGCACCGATAGCGATTCGTTGCTCAGCGAGGGTAATCTAGAGCTGCTTCTGCATTTTTTAACTTGCGGAGGGCGGTGCTGTGTCAGTAATCATTGCGTTAAAATGCATTCTCGTATCCACGGTTACCATTGGAGCCGCCGCTGCATTCTCACCGTATGTAGGGGTGTTTTGTTAATTTAGTTTACTAGCATACGCTTGCCTCTTGCTTTTCTCCTACTTATTCTGTTCATTTGATATGCTGAGGCACGTGCGTCATGACATAAGTAATAAATACATTAGTATTATTATTATTATTTATTTCTTAGCTGACGCCCTTATCCAGGGCGACTTACAATTGTTACAAGATATCACATTATTTTTACATACAATTACCCATTTATACAGTTGGGTTTTTACTGGAGCAATCTAGGTAAAGTACCTTGCTCAAGGGTACAGCAGCAGTGTCCCCACCGGGATTTGAACCCACGACCCTCCGGTCAAGAGTCCAGAGCCCTAACCACTACTCCACACTGCTGATTCAAAACGTGACTGGCCTTGGCACATTGTGTCCGGTGGTCAACTCTCTTTGCTTGCTTCCCGAGGGGTGTTCTCTTAGACACAGATATTTCTGTATGATTAAAAACATTCATTCATTGTGTTGATTCCAAAACAAGAAAAGCTACCCTTCCCTCACCTTTACAATTGAGTACGATTGAATGGCAATTGACTTCCGCACTGAGTGCTTTGAAAGCCAGTGATTGGTAAATTGTAAAGGTGAGGGAAGGACAGCTTTTCTTGTTTTGAAATCAACACATTAATGAATGAATGAATGTAATAAATCCCTGCTGATAAACACCTCTTAAAGGCAGTTATGAGTATGGGTATCCGCACACTCCTAATATCTATGAATACATTACCCAATACATTTTTCATGAATACAGTGTGCAGTCATTAAGTAAACAGCTATAGCTCTATACCTGAAATCTTCCATTGAGCGCTCTGCTTCCAAATCTGGGAAGTGGCTGAAGAAGAGAAAAGCTGCAGTCATTCGAAACAGCAGTCAGCATCATTACCATGCAGTCCAGAAATATGGCACGAATGATACTTTATCCAGCTCATTTAAAATAAAACAATATTTAAATATTCGGGTCAGTTTAGAAAGACTATTCGAACATGTAAAGCCAAACTCAAATCAAAAGTATTTATTTAACCAGGACAGAACCCTTGAGATACACATCTCATTTCAAGGGGGTCCTGGCAAGAAATAACATTATAAAATCAATGGCAAAAAAAGAGACAAATCATTCAAACAGGACAAAAAACCCTTAAAACAGTCAGAAAAGTTGCAACCTTGTTATAATAAGCTCCTTGAAAGCCACGCCAAATTCAACAATCATACACCCAAAAACATGCAAGCATGGCCCTGGGCTTGTTCTGACTTACCCATAGGTGATTCCTGCAATCGTACACCCAAAAACATGCAAGCATGGCTCTGGGCTTGTTCTGACTTACCCATAGGTGATTCCTGCAATCGTACATTTTTTAAAATGCATGATGTTACACGTCAGTGTCCCGGTCTTATCAGAAAATAGGTACTTCACCTGGAAGACAATTAAAACAAAAACTTCAGGAGGAAAACATTATTACTTGTGTATGAGACAAAAGCTCAAGTTTGTAGACACTTCAACTCTGTGCTTATTATAACCAGAAAGCCGCTGCTGTCACTATCTCACCTGCCCCAGCTCCTCGTTTAGGTTTGAAGTCCTGGCCATGGCTGGCGTGTCTGTTTCACTGTAATACATCTCCGTGTCCTGAAAGAAAACAGAATTCGAACAGTGTTGTCCCCCTTGGAGATTTGCATGCACAGCATGTACTCCACAATTAGTGGTGTTAATCCCCACAGACCTGCTCATACTTTAGACTTCCTATTTTCCGCTAGCTATCCTAGGGGCTGCATATGATAACCAGAAATAAAATGAACTCAGACCTCCTTTCCTATATCAGTGCAAGTGTCTGCAAACTCCTGTCACACACATGGCTGTGAACGGAGCTCAAAAGTGGACACCTGCAGGGCTGGCCTTTGTCCTCCAGAGGCCGGCAGCTCGCTAACATTCACTCTAGAGTTCCTGGGTGTGGAAGAGGAAGCTGGCTTGGTCGTGGGATCGGAAGACGCCCTGTGGTCCTTCAGCTATCCTAGGCTCGGGTCCAAGGGTCTTGGATTTTAAAACTAGTTACATACACTCACCCTTCTCAGAATTGGTGCAGCCTCTACCTTTCATAAACTTTTGGTTCATCACCGAGCTCCTTGTGACTGATGGAATTGCAGACTTGGGAGTATTATTATTATTATTATTATTATTATTATTATTATTATTATTATTATTATTATTATTATTTGGTTGGTTTTCCATCTGATGCAGCGAGGGTTGGAGGATCTCTATGAAACAGTGTTGTGTTACCGCAGACATACCCAGTTAATGAACAGGGCTTGAGTGAACTTGACCACTTCCAGTGTGACCAGCAAGCTGATAGGGATCAGGTTGTTGTACAGGATGATGAAAGTGAGCAGGTTGTACCAGAAGTTGTTGGAGATTTGCGCTGTGTCTAGGAAGAGAGGAACAGATCATTTACACACAGTCCAGAGACGAGGGACCATTCACATGCAAGAATTACACTCACTAGGAAACAAACACACGACAGTCAAAACACACACACTAGCCTGCAAAATAACCCCAAGAAACCACATTTATTATGAATCACTGCCCTTTCATAGGTCTCTGGTATGAAAGACTCACACACTGTGGTGAACGTGTATTTGATTATTTTGTTATCGACATGTGACGTTTTATGGGAAGTGCTGAAAATAATGCATGAAGGCTGGTGAGTAAACAGATGCATTTATTCTGAATTCTCAAAGGAGGGCGTGCAGGCAAACTGAGCAATAAAGGACTCAAGTGTTTTCAGTTTCGGTTGTGTAAGAGCAGCTAAAACACAGCAAGATCTTGAGGGAATGTGTCTTCAAGATTCATCATTGATATCATTGACATGCCACCTGCACGAAAAACTCAGGAGGTGCAAATTTCAATTTCCGCTCAGTAATCAGTGATATAGAAAAACATAGGCACTCGTGTGAAAATGTTAGACCACTTTGTGCTTTAATTAGCCACCTTATGCATTTTACCATTAGTGGCTGTGTTCATTTTCATTTTCTCTGGCGTATTAAAGTTGTCGATTCACAAATTTGCCTGTTTTGATCCAATATTTTCGGCTGCAGTGGTTTGGTTTCACATGCACAGCCAATCCCAACTCCAGCAGCAATGGGGTGCTGTGACAGCTGAGCACCCTGCTGTCTATCCAGAGACTGTGTTGCTGCTCTGAGCGTGGAGCCCTCACCAGATCTGAAGAGGTACCAGTCCTCCTCTGTGTGCTCCTTGTTCCAGAGGGCAGCCCCCACAGCGCTGACCAGCGCCATGACCAGCAGGATGCAGAACAGCACCAGGATCTGCATGTTGGTCACTCTCTCCACGTTCGAGCGCTTCAGGGGAGCCTTCGTGGAGTTCTGTTGGAATGATGAACAGTGGGGACGGTTCCTGAGCACAGGTTATAAAGACACTAAGCACCGTCTTCATGTTCAATTGTATTTTCGAATACAATGAATATCATGTCCTGTTTACAGGGCCTCAGTCTTATAATTGTATGTTTTCCCTGACAGATACCAATTTGTTTTCATACCATATCAATTTCATTTACATAGCGTGTGCAAGCATCTCATGGTGCTTTAAAAAAACAACAAGCCAAAAGGGCTCCGAACTGCTCGCTAGTGAAAGGCCAAATCAAAGACATATGTTTTGAGCTTAGATATAAAATACTGACAGACACAGCATTCTAGATACAATCTGGAAGTGAGTTCCAAAGTGAAGGAGCTCAAAAACTGAATGTCCTTGAACCATAGGTTTTCAAAAGAGCTCTTGGAATAACCAAAGCAGACACAGTAAATAAAAAAAGCTAATCAAACTGTCAAAAAGTCTTCTGTGCAGTTCTATTAGCCTGTCAAACAAAGCACTGGGCCTGAATTCTGCCTGGCTACTGATTGTCTTGGAAAGGGGGCTGACCTGCATGAGCTTGGTGTCGTGTCCAGTGTAAACTACAATTCCCACAACCCACTGGGTGTTCCTCAGCTGGGCTCCTCGCAGTAGAACCAGGTCTGGACCCAATGGTGCAGGACTGGAAGTAAACCACACACAGAAACACAACCAGGCTTCTCAGTATTTTTTTTATTGAGTCATCACCAAAAAATGCACTAGATATAAAGTGAAACGTGCACTACTACTGTAAGCTGCCTGTTTAAATGAAGCCAGCATGGAGGGTACAGTACTGCTGAAATGTCATTCCTTGCACCACTAAGATGTTAACTTCCCCAGCTTAACATGCATTCAACTATGCGTCACTATAACCTCAGATACAACCCCAGAAACTTCCCTTGACATAAAAAAGAATCAAACAAAGAGCCTGCGCCATGCAGTTTATATCTGCTACCAAGCCAAGGCATTGTGTTGCAGCATGCTGTACTGCACCTGTAATTATCCAGACGCAGAGTTCCAGTGAAGTCATACAGATGCCCGTTGGGCCCTTCACATTCCAGCTTCCCTGTGACCGCCATCAGATCCTCCTGGGATTGGAAGCTGGCAGTCTGAGATAAGCCCTGCAGAAGGAAACACATCCATAAGTAACTGTGTGTTTGTGTGACAGGTTGTCCTAGGCATTTCTAGTCTGCCATCATTTTCCTTGTTTTTTTTAACACACTCTGCTATACTGGTCTTTACAATGTTTGCCTGTGTTGTACTGTGGTTTCACTACACGTTATTACCCTCTGCTGTGGGACCCTTTCAAAAGGGAAGTCACGGAGACCTGCTGCTTTCCCATGAATGTTGCACAATAGCAGCACATAGCCTTACTGTATCTAGGTTGAACACATACATTTGCAGACTCTGCATACAAAGGTATTTTCACATTGTGTGGCCAGTCTGCAGTGTACAGTATGCAACACAGCGCAGGCTCACACACACTCCGATAGGGAAAGTGTGAGAACGTCTCTATGCAATACTATCGAGAGGCAAATATACAGACATATATTCCCCCTTATATCATTTCATTTTGGGGTTTAGTCCAAGTTGGATTGCAAGCTACACTTGTGTGCAAATCTATAAGAACACCCCATTGCTTCTGCAGTTTTGATTTGTAGTGCATATGAAATCAAACCACTGGAACAAAAAATCTTGGAAAATTGTCAAAATAGGCAAATTAGCGATTGTCTAATTTAATTGATGACTTTAATAAGCCACACATGCAATTCATTTAAAATAGTAAGAGAAATGGAACACAGAGCCGCAAATGGTTAAATGCATGAGACTTTTAGAAGTTGTTTAAGATGCCTAATTAAAGCACATAGTGGTCTAACATTTTCACACATGAGTGCCTATTGTTTCTATATCACTGATTACTGACAGGAGATTGTAATTCTCCTCCCAGAGGTTTTCATGCAGGTGGGTATATAAAGAATATCAATGACACATCTTGAGGTGTTCTAATATATTTGCACACCAGTGCATATAAAGATACGAAGCTGTAGCCTAACTCTTTATATAGCCCCTATCTTGCTCCAGCAGCTGCTTTCAGAGGCAGGTATTGCTGCTGTCAGTAGCGGGCGGTCCAGTACAGCAATGCTTAGCTCAGCCACCCTGTCCCGGTGGGGCGGAGTGCTTACCTGTCGTATTTTAAGATTGGTCTCCCCGTCCAGGTTGGACGTCTCTATGTAGCACATTGCCTGGGGCTCGCTGTGAAGCAACAAAGGCACACGAGATCACTGGGAAGGGCCTGCACTCGGCTCACCACAAAACACTGTTTATATTGCAGAGTAAGCACCATGTTTCAACACATACCCACCCGTACCTGAAACCATTCACTGAGCAGGGAATCAATTCTGCACTACGAGGGGCAATACTACTACTACTACTACTACTACTACTACTACTACTACTACTACTACTACTACTACTACTACTACTACTACTACTAATAATAATAATAATAATAATAATAATAATAATAATAATAATAATAAATAGGATTATTGCTATTGCTGCTGTGCTGTAGATCTTAATTACATATTAGTCAATGTATTTTACAGTTCTTGTATCCTGATAAAAATTGGGTCATAAGACTCCCATCAATGGGGAGCTAATCCTCCACAAAGCCTCCCCTGACCCTCCCCAGTTTAACAGGAGGCCCCACTGCTCCCTGGGAAGGATGACGTCACTAATCTTCCTCAAGGTGCCCTCATTGCAGCTCAGCGCATGAGAATCCACTCTGTGCCGTTCCCTTTGGGGAGGGACACTGCCAGACCCCTCACACATTGTACTGTAACCTCACTGCTATATACTGCTTGTCAGTATTCAGAGTTCTGTGCTCTGTGTTAACCCTTTCAGTCCTGGCTGGACCTCAACAAGGCAAACTGAGATCACTAGTGAAGATCAGGTCCTGAATTAGGTCAAAGCACCTTCACACAGACTAATCAAACTCAAAGGAAGAAAAGCAAAACTACTTCGAATGATTTCAAACATCATTAAACATTCAAACATCATTACAAAAAATAAGAGCATACATTTCGAAGCTCTCTGAAGGGTCCACAAATGGTCCAAGCTGACAATAAAAATCATGTCACAAGAAGAACTGCATTATTCTCGTGGTAAGACACTGAAGTACCCGTGGCTGAGGTACACTTGTGGTTTTGCATATGAACTGCAATCGGAAAGCAGCGGTTAATCCACAGGAAAAACATTTTGGGAATCACACTTTGAAACGTGCTTGCATTCCAGTTGGTTTTAAATAGTGAAAATGAACAATATGGGCAGACCTCTTACTGTAGCAAGTCCCTAGGGCCATGGGTATCCCCAGGTAACCCTCCCTTGCTGATCCCTACAATTTAATCAGCTGATCACAAAAGCCACTACAGAGATTAAAGTGTTTAATAATTTAAACCTACCTATTCTGCAAACAAAGGTTTGGGTTTCGGCTGTACAGTACGTGTTGAAACATGGAGAGCACGCTGTGTATTTTGTAAAACATGCAGAAGCTGGGCTGGTGCCCACACTGGTGGTTTAACATGCGGTGGGATATAAACCCCAATTAGGAGATGCCAGCCAGTCATGCGTCATTTTGGAATAAATTAAATATGCAATCACTTTTAATTCAAAACCCATTCTGTAACTGCAATATTCACTGTTATAGTGCAGTCACAGCGAATGCAGTTGTATTGTTGCCACCAGCAGTGTTAACCCCCATGAAACACCAAGCAACTTTCAGGTATCTTCAAGCACTTTTTTACCAAGTTGTTTGAATCAAAACTTTTTAGAAATGCTATTTAACTCTTTACATGGGGAAAATTGCTTGAAAATGTCCCATACAACTAGCTGCTTGAAATGCTGTCTGAAAAAGCTGCAAGACAGCTGCCCTGAGTTTCACAGACTTATTGAGACCCAGCAGGCGAATGACTGCGAAGACCAGCCACGACATCATGATTTGAACAATTCTGAACCCCAATGCAATAGATGGTTACAGCAATGGAGGTTTACAGCAATGGAACATGATTAGAAGGAATCCAATACCACAAAGCAGCAAGATAAAGCACAGTGCTGTCTGCAGCCTCTCACTCCGGATAGGGAAATGCACGCAGTCACACGGAATAATATCTGACCTGGAGGATACAATGACCATGTCAGCCGGAAGATGCTGCCCATTGGTGACCTTCACAATGTCTCCTACTGCCACCTAGTGACGGAGGGGCAGCATTGCGGAGGCATGGAGAAAGACAGAGGAAAGAAAAGAATGCAGAACAGACTCAGAGTTATGAAGCATCCACAGGCGCCTGGCTATTAGTTACAGCAAGAGAGAAAAGTGCTTGTTAATGAACAGACAGCATTGCGCAAAAATGGAAAGCTATTTGCTGCAAAAAATACACATTTCTTAAAATACAGGGGAGTGCTTTTTACAGTGATTTATTTGCTAAATACCCGACACAGGTTTCTAAAAGCGGGTACTTTGCTGGTATGAACATACAGTTTTCTGTTTTGAAGAACCCCACGGCACACTAAACAGAATACTGTAACCTGAGTACACTGCAAATATTGTATATAATCCCTGACCTATACTGTATGTAATACACAGAAATGATCCCAAAATGTGTCAAACGGGTGTGCGTTATATTCTGAGAATTACAGTACGCTCTGTCCTGCTGGTGGCTTTCAAAACTGTATTTGCCAGCTTTCAATTGGCAAGTATGAACAGGTCTTTGTTTATCTGTATCGCTAAACAATACATATTTCAGGACTGATGTTTAAGCTTAAAATGCTGGGAGGCAGACATGAGGAGACTGGAAAAGATCAACATTGCACTTATTGACTAATCCGGGGGACTAATCAGAGGATAGAAAGCAGAATGCTAACCCATGATTACAGATATACACGTCAATATACTCTCTCTCGTATGCTTTGACACGTGGAGTGTGGCTATTAGAAGGTCGGTCAAGAAAAACAATTGCATTTTAATGTTCAGTCAAGGAAAGGAAACACGACTGAATGATCTGCTTAACAGAAAGGACTGCTTTGGGCTAATAGAGCAGTGATACAGTCCTCTTAACTTCAGCAAGGCAGAGAAGCTGTACCTGCCTGGAGAAAGCTAGCAAAACTGAAATTCAATATAGCAAAGCTAACAACACACACCAGGCAATCTGGAGACATTCCTACTCATTGCAATCCATGTCCTTGCATCTAGTTACGCTACACTGATGTACAATCTTTTCCAAATTGAATAAGAAATTATATGGAAAACTACAACAAAAACAGACGAGAAAGCGGCACACAATGAAAATATCTCTACAGTTCTTTTTTTAATGATAAATGTACAGCTCTGAATGGTTTTCTATTGCTGTGATTTATACTATATTTTATGATTTACATACCAAGCTGTGCTAGCAGGCTCAATCTAAGAGACAGCTATGTATCATACAGCCACAGTACCAGCCGTACAAGTCATGCATCTGTGCAATTCAATCACATGATGCATTACTTAGCTCATCCCTGCTGAAACAAAAATAATTGAATTCCCAAAATCTCTTTTCATTTTCCATACATCATGCATGATTTGAACTCTTAGTAAAAGTAACATGACTATGCCTTTATGCTGCATTGGCTTTCGCTTCACAGCAGCAAGTGATTACTGATTACTGACTCTCATAAGTCAAGAGTCATTTTACTGAAAGAGTTCAAGCTGAAAACCCACATACCTGTTTCCATATCACAGTCTGCCAAACTCCATTTCTTAAAACTGAAAAAAAAGGAATAAATGTGATGTTCTATAACCACAGATCAGACAACGCGTTTGACCGAGACCAAGGCCACCACAGAGTTTACAGCACACACCCCATATTAACTGTATTGGAAATGAATGTTCGGATTACCTGTCGTTTTCTTTTTGTTTACTGTGTTGTCTGCCTTGTGTCTTTTCTGTTGCAAAAAGAAATAAGAGTGAAATATATGCTGGATTTCATTGAGAATTGTTATCACTGCTTTCCCCTTTGGCTCTCGTAGTAACAGCACTGCTGTTTGGAGTGCAGCTCTAGTCATGCAAGCATAGTTTGAATCTTGACAGTGCCAAGTTGCGAATACATGTAACTCAAGCTGGATTCATTCAACACTGAATGTTTGTTTAAGTCAACCACAACCACACTCCATGGAAACATGTATATAGAAGACAGCCGCGCACTGAATGTGGGGCTAATGTACCTAAGAGCCTGCATGAATTAGTCAGACAGATAATGAGCTCTGTAAATCCATGCTTAATTCCTGGAGACATGAGCGGGTAGTTTTGTGAAAAGGGTTTTGTTTGTATGAGAAGAGCCTGAATAATTGACATGTAATGTATAGGAGAGCACACTTACATAGTCTTCTATGATCTCTTTGATCCCAGCCACCGTCAGGATGAACAGGAACGGTACCAAAGTGGTGTACCTTCCTGTAGGAGACACATCTGGGATTTGCTAAAAAAACATACACAGAATCAATAACAGTACACAGTATCAATAACATTCATGTTCTCCACCAAAAGCATAAATAACACTTGACATGGTATAAATTAAAGGGCGGACTAATGCCACTGTCCCTGGGGGATCCCCAGCCAAGATTGACAACTTGGTGCAGCCAGGATGCAAACCTGCACTCTCCTGAATGCATGACTCACCAACACACCACACGGCCGTGCCTTTGCCAGGTGAGCCAAACCAACTCTCTATTCAAATGTCAGACGCTACGCAGAGCTGGGATATTGTGCATAGCCCCACCTGGTGGCCCATACTGTATTTATTGCAATAACGCTTTTATTTTTAAAAAGATTAATGTTTCTCTTGAATGGAGC
Organism: Acipenser ruthenus; assembly: GCF_902713425.1. Taxonomy (NCBI): domain Eukaryota; kingdom Metazoa; phylum Chordata; class Actinopteri; order Acipenseriformes; family Acipenseridae; genus Acipenser; species Acipenser ruthenus. The sequence continues at coordinate 1,942,657 of NC_081196.1, forward strand.
TAATCCTGCATTGCACCTCACAGTCTGCAAGCAGGGCAAACTAATGTAAAACCTCAGCTATACAGTATTAACAAAGGCAGTGTTTAGCATTAGAACAGACGTACAATACTTCTTTTAGAAGCATACATGCATCAGTAAGCACTTATATACAGACTATTGTGTTGCTATTGTCTACCCATCAGTACCTGAAAGGGATACATTACACGGTGCAATGCCATGAATCTGCACACCCATTGCCAGCTACAGGAGTGAACAATGGTGCTGCTGAAGGCTGATCCTCTTAGGGGAGTGGATGGCTCAGTCTAGTGGCAGGGGAGTGGATGGCTCAGGAAACAGCATACAAGTCCTTTAACCTCTGCACTGCTAGCTCAGGTTTAGGTCAACAGAAACTAACAGTAACACATTACCTGGTGACGGCTACAAAGGGGACCAATGTAAAATTAATTCTGATCATTTATAATGTAGTAGATGATGTTGATCACATGTATAAAGCATGCATTCATGCATTAATGAACACTTCTCACAATCCCCTGGTGGGCGAGTAAGAGGGTATGAATTCACTGTTTATTCTTCACTAATTCATACCCCCTCACTCGCCCATCAGGGATTGTGAGAAGTGTTCATTCATGCATGAATGCATGCTTTATACATGTGATCAGCATCATTTGATACAAAGGAACGTGGAATGAATACTGAATTAACAGGGCTGAATTCAAAATGAATTAGTTCAAGAACAGAAGATATTCAGGTGTTATTCAGCCGTAATTCATAATGAATTTGCAGCCCCTATTTTAAAGTGTTCCCACCTAACCAATGGCCCCCGGACATGCTGTGTGTATTTGTTGATAATCCGTACCTGCATTAAGGCAATGAAGAGGAAGAATGCATTGGCGGCCCTCCTGATTTGTTCATACAGGAATCGAGGAAGGAATGTCAGCACCCCGTACTTGGTTGTACTGTGGAGCAGAAACAGAGAGAGATGGCTCATGAAACATTTAGATATTATCCTGCTTCAAAACTTACTGGAGCACATCAGAAAGAGATAGGCACAGATCCAGACAATGAAACAGAGCTGTGGAAAACCACAGGGACAGAGAGACAATACTCACTGTGGAAAAACACAGGGACCGAGAGACAATACTCACTGTGGAAAACCACAGGGACAGAGAGACAATACTCACTGTGGAAAACCACAGGGACAGAGAGACAATACTCACTGTGGAAAACCACAGGGACAGAGAGACAATACTCACTGTGGAAAACCACAGGGACAGACAAAACCACAGGGACAGAGAGACAAAACTCGATATCAAGCCTCGCAGCGGTTATAGTGCAGGAAATAATTGTAAAACTTTACATTGTGTCAATAATTACTGTGTAATTACTCTAATTACGAACCTTGATCCTTTGAGGTCAGGACACAGTGGTGACTTGATAAAAGCATTAGCGTGGCTGCAGAGAGGGTCAGTCATTAGAGGAAGCCTTCTGTCCGGTCATTAACCAATCAGCTGCTTCCTCTAATACCTGTGACATGCTTTGACCCTGCTGAAGTGAATTGAACTGGCAAGTATAAGAGAATAAAAGAAAGTATGGCATGCAAACATTATGTGCCAGATTTCACTTCAGGGTGCATATGGGAGACCTGCACAGAGACTGAAAGAGCAGGACAGGTGGTATTTAGGAAATTATTTCAATAGCTACAGTATAAGCCTTTTAAATAAAATCGACAAGAACAGAACAAAGAAAGTCTGAAAACAACATTATAGCTAAAGGCAAAATCCAACAGCGCAGCATATAATAATCAAACCAATCAGGCAATCAATCAATAAGTGCTTTTCCCAGAACTGCCAAGCCAGCCAATAATCCTACGAATCAGGCAATCAATCAATAAGTGCTTTTCTTAGAACAGTCGAGCCAGCCTTGGAATACGCGTGTACAATGCACTCTCTTAAACAGAAATAAACAATCCGAGATGCGTCTTGTTTTCTGCCAGGGGAGGGATCACGTTACAGGTTATAAGCAATCATAGAGTCAAACATCTTCTTTCACTTCACTGCACTTAGGTGTGATCCAGCTCTTACAAAGCAGGACACAGTCTTCCTTGGCCATGGTGCTGGCACGTATTATCATAAAGACTCTTGATCTAGCCTGTGTTACTTGGCTATATCTGTGGCTGGCAACGCACAATATAGAACAGATTCTGAACTCAGGTCAAAGCACCTTAGCACAAACTTACAAAAAAAAAAAGAAAAGAAAATGGTCTTTGTGTGATTGCACTGAGAGCCACTCTGAATGATGGCATTTATCATAGTAAGGTTTGGGGACACTTCAAAAATAAATAGACAGATGCCATTTGAAGGTACTTAAAGATGCTAAATGTGCACACCGGGATATTTTTAAGGTGACAGGTCTACAGCCAAATCAGACAAAGCAAAAGAGACCATGCCCTGCCAATTGCATAATAAAAACACTATTCCACAGGGATAAAAAGGAAGGCTGATAAACTCTTTCTCGTATCCAGCGGGAAGAAATGTCTGCTCCTTGCAGAACGGATTGCTTTTATATAGAGCACAGTGAAGAAGCAATGCACAACGTCTGTAATGCAATTAAGACTGTATTAGGGAGAAAAAAAGCCACTTACCCATCTCTCACGTGTCAAAGATCTACCCATCCTTTATCATATTGTATTAAACTGTGACGAAGGAGTATTTTACAGGTAAAAGCTACCTAGCCTTCTGATCAGTACAGGGTATTGAGGTTTGTACTTTCTTTGGTGCACAGCACATATTAAAATAAAACAGTGCTTATCATTCTGTCATCCATCCGTTCCTTATTAATGGTATAGTGGAAAGGACAGGGCAATCCTGACGCATTAGGATTACAGGAGGGTTGCGTTCAATAACCAGAGAAAGTTCATTCCAGTCAATGGCTGTCAATGCTGGTTACCTACTTACACATCACCAAGTTGAAAAACGGCTAAGCAACATTCTTCTACTATGTATGGATGTCAATTGTTTTTTTAAGTCGGACAGAAAACAGGGTGAGTGATGACGCTTGGGCCAGGTTTCCATAGGGAAGAGCCAAATACAGTAAGCAACACTTTGGTTGTGTTTAGTTTTTTCCCTTTAAAATGGGCCCCGCGGGCAGAGGAACAGGAGAGTTTCCAGACTCATGCCTCCCTGGAGGCACCGGGTGGGTCCTGTTATCACTGACACGTCAACTAAGTCATGTTGGCGCAAGGATTTTTCAATGCGAAACAGAAGCAATTAGATTTAAAGCACTCGTCTATCGAACATAGTCGTTGTGTGTGTATAAATATCTGTCCTCATGACAGGACGCATTCCTAAAAACACCTTGTTGCTCAACATTTAGCACCTGGAGAACTGGAGCAGGTGTACAGTAAGCGTAGCCACTGCCACCTGTCTGTGCAGGGCCTGGATTATTAGTACTGTATATGGTTGTAACGTGTATGCATGTATGCATGTAACCATGGGGAAAACATTGTAAACTTGCAAAAACACTGGGCAAAAATACTGTGGTAAACTTTTATAAGGGTTGATTCCGGCATTGTGTTACTACTTGTTGGAAAACATGAATAAGAATTGATTAGCAGTTTGCTAAGCATGTGGACTGGCAGAGCTCCACTCGTGTTATTTTCTGAAAAGCGACTGACACTGGAGATAGCGGAAGTATTTGCACATTCCATACGCATTCTAAGCTGGCCTTGGCATTGCTCGTTTGGCTAATGTAGCGGGGGATACTGTGAACAGCAAAACCACAGCAAGCGCAGCTTCAGTTAATAAACCATTGAAGTGATCAATTACAATCAACTAAATATAACTGATCCCACTTGAATGTGTTTGATTAAATGTAAGTGATCATTGCCTCTGTTTGAAATGAGGCTCTGATCACAGCAGGGGAATCACTGGGGAAAACCTTTATATAAATAAATAAACACACACACATGAATAACTGCAGTTATTTTATTACAACACAACACACTTTTCCTTCATCGTTTGCCTCGGGATAGGCCAATGGGTTTCATTTTCCAGTCCAAACTGTGCAGTACACAGAGTGTGGATGGTGTGCTGTTAGGAGTCTTTCCACTCGCTTTATGAAATAAAAACAGCTGTATTTGTATTAACACAATTCTCATTAACTGCTGTCAACCTCCAACAACCTAATGCGGAGCTCACTTGCATTCAACACCACCAGCCTCCACCCACATAGCACACAAGCCAACAGATCGCTTTAATACCTGCAATTGAAATTCAACAAGAGTGCGTCAAAAAAAAAGAAAGAACAGAAATGTCATGTGCATTGTTCTGTGGCTACGCAGGAATCGTCACTGCTGGTACTGTTCAGGACAGGTGCTGTGGGGTTTAGAGAGGAAGCACTGTACCCCTGCCACTAAATAAGCACGAAACTAGGAGCAAGCTTAGTGTGCAGTCTGACCTGTGACTGATGGTATAACTAGAGCTGTATACCTAGAGCTGTATAACTAGAGCTGTATACCTAGAGCTGTATACCTAGAGCTGTATAACTAGAGCTGTATACCTAGAGCTGTATACCTAGAGCTGTATAACTAGAGCTGTATACCTAGAGCTGTATAACTAGAGCTGTATACCTAGAGCTGTATACCTAGAGCTGTATACCTAGAGCTGTATAACTAGAGCTGTATACCTAGAGCTGTCTACAACGGAAGCAGATAGATCACAAACCATACAGTAGACGATTTTCATTGACTGCTGACCATGACTGGATTCAAAGCCAAGGCCTAAGGCTATCCTGTTTCCTGTTCAATAAACCAGCGTCTTCAGATGCCCCTGCTAATTCTGATTAGATAAGCGTAGAAAGGCTTCAAATTGGCCATGCAACCTCAAGCTTAAAAAAGCTAGAACAATCTGCCAGCATCCTGAATACAAGAGGGTGATCTACACTATCAAGAAAACCAAAAAAACTAAAAAAAAAGCAGTTTGGATAATGAGTCATGGTTTCTCCTTTCTAGTACATGGCTAACACATGTTCAGTTCCTAACCCTTTCCCCTTGTCTCTGTAGCCTACCTTCCAGGCATCCTTGCTTACCGCTCAGTCACGTCTGCCCATGCGTGGGTAACATCTGCACACTTTCATTAAAGATTGATTGATTTTCCCGGAGAAAGAAAAGCCCTCTTTCCGAGCCTCCTATAATTTTGCTATTGATACAGGAATACAATTCAAAGCATCTTTGAAAAACGATCAAGACACAAAGCAGAGGCACCGAGACTGAGCCAACTTCACAACATTTCGGTATGTTTAACATGCCTCTGTCGAGGGAAAGTGTTTGAAAACAAACAGCGCAGGTACTTATCACTTATTTCTATTTTATTGTGCTTGTGATGTCATTTACTACATGGTTAACAATGTAACAACCTCCTATTCCTTTCTATTTAAATCTTCAGTTTACATATAATGACAGCTGATTTTAGCTAGAGAAAGTTCTGGCACGTCCTCTACATAATGATACTGACAATAAGATATACAATTCTGTAATGCGGTGGAGCCAAGAGATTTATTGTCATACTATCAGACTTGGAAACTTACCATACTTCCCATGGAAACCGTCCAGAAACTAATAACCTCCTCAGTTAAGAAGATGTATCTCTCCTCAGGAACCTATTTAGTCGCTGCTCAGGACCTGTAGCTGGTATAAAACTGCGCAGGGGGCAATAATCGATGGGTGTCTATGGCCACATAAGTGCAATCAATAAAATACATGGGGTGCATGAAAAGGCCCTGATCTGCTTTGCTGAAACAAAATATTTTTATTCCAACGCGGTTTGTCAATAACCTCTTAAGAATGCATTATTACCTTGGAATGCATCTGAAAACAACACTGAGTGCCACCTCCAAAGACACAGTGCTGTGCCTCCTACAGGTCTTCACAAAAACAAAGGGAGAGAGCCAGGGCACCCATACTGTGTTTTAAAAATGAAACAAAGATCAAGGTTCTTACCACTCAGAATAGCAGCCAATGATGTTGTATAAGGATTGTCTAGTGCATAACCCTAACATGTTTCAAATCTATAATTAGGGCTTCTGATTTTCGGTGTTTTACTCCGGATGCAATTGATACCTGTCAATCCATTCGTGTCTCTCAATCACAACTGAGAAACGTGTTCATAGTCACATTGATTTCATTTCCCAGGTTCTGAAATGCATCGCTATCAGATAATGGTTTTGAGTCTCAATTCAAAACACACTCTTATAGTTTAGCTTTAAAAAAAAAAAAACTGTGTTTTTAAAAATGTGCAGTTCTTTATTCTCTTTTTCTGTAATGATATTTTAAATAATATAATGTAAAAAATAATTGTTTGACATTATATTATACCAAACTGTTTTTATTTTTGGTCTTACTTTGTTTTCACTCTGTTCTTTGGACTTTCTTTTGCATTGTCTTGTACGGTGTTTTGAGATACGTTTTCTATGAAAGGCACTAATAAAATGTGATTTGATTTGACTAATGATCTATATGAATGGTCCTCCTAATGTAGTTACAATGTAAAGCAGTACTCCAGCCATTTCATTACATACGATTTCAATAACCTGCCCATTTCCTAATAAAGGATTTTAGTAACGCGAATAATACCATTTGTGAAAAAGCAGTTTGAAGATGTCATTATAACCCCTATGAGGAGCTGCCTTCCCGTTTGGGCACACAGTCTGGGGCTCAGCTTACTTACACTGAGTGCACATAAAGAGAACCAGCTCAGGAAAATGCAGTAAACAGACACCAAGGAATGCATACTACACTGCATCAACAGAGCATCAAAAAGTATGGCACTTTCTCTCTGTGCCATGTAATGTACTAATCAGAGAAAAGGCGCTTTTACTGAAAGCTGTTCACCACCGCATTGCCAGCAAGGGCAACACGATGGATTTGGAACAAATACTTCCCAGTGGTTTGGATGATAAGGTAATGTGACACACAAGGGCTGGCATGGTGCCATGGTTGGTGCCATGGTTGGTGCCATGGTTGGTGCCATGGTACTGCCAGTCTGCACTGGCTCACAGCACTGTTATATCATTGGAATGCAATATTATAACAATGTTACCACGGTAGTAACAGGAGTGCCGAAGACAGTCCCAGTGACTGAAGTGAGGACTGTACAGAACAGCCAGGCTCACTAGTATGAGCAGCTACAGACCTGCGGCACTACCTTCACGTGCACTACCTTGCTCACAACACAGGGGGCAGTCTCGTACTGACTGTTTCCATCCTGCTCTTGCCTCCTACACATTTTCATACTTTTTAAAATAATCAGATTTGACTCCAGTATCTGAACAGGGGTATAACTGTTACACCTTAGACAGATACTTAGGTTGTGTTGAAACGTGGCATACTCTAAGGAGCAGCACTCTAAAACATAGATAAATAAATATCTTAAACAAACAGGCAGTTCCCACTGTCTGCAACCCTGTGTGTGCTTACTGAGCAGCCCCATCGCCTAACACACTTCAAACCCACGCAAAACACAGGAAGAGCCGGATTTCACAAACCTTGAGCAATGCTTTGTTTTTTTTTCGTAGGTGGTTTTATGATCCATTATGCATTTACCATATTTGTATGGTTTGCCTTTAATATATTTTTTACATTTGCTTTACCACACCTCTGTTCGCTTTGCGATGGTTACTTTTTACCGGGCTTGATGACACTTTGCTATGCGTTTACAGTGTGGAACTTTTTAAAAGGCGATAATTTACTTCGCTCCCCCCATTTAATAAACGTACAGCACCCGTCACCGCAACACCATTCCCGTTCACAGCGGGCTCTGTCCCCGTCTCCTTACCTGACATGGTTATCGCAGAACTTGCTCTGCTGGGGTAGGTTCAGGTAAATGGTCCGAGCCGCTGCGTCAATCAGGTCTGCTTGCGACGTTGTCCCGGACATTTCATCATCTGCCTTCTCGTAACCCGAGGACGAACAAGCGGGTCCTGTGAAGAAGCGACGAGAGAGAGAGTGAGGTTCAGCTGCCGAAACATGAAACCCTCACACGCACACACACAGCACTGCTGTACAGTAATGGCAGACGTGATTAGTGTAGACACACAAACTCGGACGCGTTTTACTACATTACACCCTCGTGGACGTCAGCAGTTAATAAATAAATGAATAAACTAATAACGCTGTTTGCTGCACAACAGCCTGTCAAACGCTTTGTTGAGTGACTATTTCAAAAAGCGCAGAAAAAAGCTCCCACGCGCTGCTATTGAGCCTGTGTGAAATACATCATGACAGCAATCTTGTGTTTGTTTTTTGTCAGTCAGGATACACGAAGCGGCTGCCGCTCCTAGAACAGAACGCATGGACGCATCATTTCAGTGTGCCGGACCCGAGGACTGCTATTTGCATCACCGGTTGTAACGTAATGAATAATGCAAGCCTAGATGAAACAGGGCTGCTGTAATTTAGATATAATGTTATGTACCCTGCAAGAGCCGTAGCGGATAAAGGCAGACCGCAGTCCTAAGCCTTGATGTGTAACAGCGGACCAGAACCAAAGGAGTGTCTGCAAATTGTCATCCCTCCTTCTTTGTACAGAGATGCATCAGCAGGGATACCCTGTGTTATATACGGGATATTGATGTGCCCTCAACATCACCTACCACCGTATTCCCCACGGAAAGCCAGCCTTCAACCTTTAAAGAGGCAGTACCATTTTATTTTATTTGTTTATTTATTTATTTATTTTGTAAAAATGCCATGCTGTTAATGGAATTATATGTACAAATAATAACAAATACATAAATAAAAACTATGAGTTGGTTGTGTTTTTACTGCCCCCTGTGTTATTAGGGGAGACCGGGGCTGGTTGTCACAGTGCTCATCACTATGACACTAGATGGTGCAGGCAGGTGATACTAACACTGAAATGTGTTTTCTATTGTCTGGAACTCAACCATCTTGTAATTTGAGGTCAGTTCCATCCAACATAAAGGTTAGCACATATTTCATTTTTTTCATTCCCAAAGTAAAAAATGTATATCTTGTTATTTATGTTATAACTCTTATAGTATTGGAGTTTGTTTGAACTGATGGCCATGTTCATAGAACCAGATACTGGCTATCTTTTGGTGTAAAAACAAAACCAGTAGGTTCTCCCAGTAGTACTGAGAGAATTAAATTGTCATGTAAAGTCGGGTTGGGGCAGGTTGTCACATAGTTTTTGGGGTTGGTTGTCACATGTAAATCCTATAGGAAGAAGTCTTATATTTTTTCTACACCAGCATGTGGGATGTGTCACCATATAATGCTTATTTAAGTTATTTACTGTTTGTCCTCCGGTTCTGTGGAGGCTGTGGTATTATTTTGTAGCATGGGTCAACATTTCAAATATATATATAGAGGCCTATATTTTTTATGTTCACACTTTTTCTGTCATTGTACACAGTACACAGTAGAAACTTTATGTTATTTAAAAAAAAAAAAAAAATGTTGCATTATTGTCTACTGTAAAACCAAGAAAATACTGTGTGACAACCAACCCCATATAGTGTGACAACCAACCCCAGTATGGGGCAAGTTGTCACAGGTGACCGGCGCATTTTCAACCGTCTAAATATCATATTTGGAATAAAGTTACGCTGAAATAAAAAACATCAATTTGTACGTGAAGAGTTATTCTTCAATATAACGAGGAACAGAACCTTGCAGAATGTCACCAGATTGAGGAAAATAATAAAGAGGAAAAAGTGTGACAACCAGCCCCGGTCTCCCCTATTGTATGATGTTTGCCATTATTCTGAACGGCTCAAATTGCAATCAAGTGTGATGTGTTTGTTGTTGCTGGATGAGACACAGTTGTGTATTGAAAAAGAATCTTGATACATGAAGTAATACCTGTTAACTGGATGGCAGTGTACCTTCAAATAAGTAATAAAGAAGACACTATTTGAGCCACTGCAATAAGAATCGACACGTTGACACGGCTAACTGTCATTTGGGGGATGACAAATAATTAAAATAATTAAAACACATTTTAAATTAAGACAAAACCAGAAACTTTTATTGTGTATACACCCGCAGTGTAATATATTCCCAAATTTAATTTAATTTATTGTTCACTTATTAAAAATAAATTGCAGACGTCCATTTATTGTGAATTTCTGCGTCGAATGTGGCATCTCACTAGAAACTAGAGGACTGAACACACGCTGATGATGGGCAGAGTTTCAAATGTCATGATGATATTATTACGCAGGATGGGATCCCTTTAAGCTAGTCCAGGAATACTGCTGGAACTGTGCACTGGGTGCAGTCAATGCAGGGGGCTCTGCATAGGCTCTGATGGATGGTTCACACCATGAATGATTAAGAGCCCAGGACCAGGGTCTGGCATGAATAATGAATAAATGAAATGGCAACAATGTGTCGTAATGTGGTTTGAATTACTTGGAGGTGTCCAGTATTTAAAGTAACAAAGCCGTGTTGTTAAGGACACCTAGTGCTCCATTACAAATGTAATTGAGGATTAAAGACGAGTGTTGCTATGGGATACTCTCTACATGGGAACTCTTCTATCACTTCAAAAACTATTTCAGTGACAAGAACTATTACTGAATGTCCTCATTGATCTAGTTATATAGGTTCACCTGATCTACAGTGTTGGGGAAGTTACTTTTAAAAAGTAATCCATTCAGTTACTTAAACAGAAGTGTAACTACTTGCAGACTGTAACTTATTACTTTGAATACAATATAACTAGTCTCAATTACAAACAGTTACTTCTCAGCACAGTTCACATTTTACAGAGATTTCTTTTGGGCAGGTCAGCAGTGTGCACATGTATTACAACACCCCATTACTTCTGCAGTTCAGCAGTGTGCACATGTATTACAACACCCCATCGCTTCTGCAGTTCAGCAGTGTGCACATGTATTACAACACCCCATTGCTTCTGTAGTTCAGCAGTGTGCACATGTATTACAACACCCCATTGCTTCTGCAGTTCAGCAGTGTGCACATGTATTACAACACCCCATTACTTCTGCAGTTCAGCAGTGTGCACGTGTATTACAACACCCCATTGCTTCTGCAGTTCAGCAGTGTGCACATGTATTACAACACCCCATTGCTTCTGCAGTTCAGCAGTGTGCACATGTATTACAACACCCCATTGCTTCTGCAGTTCAGCAGTGTGCACATGTATTACAACACCCCATTGCTTCTGCAGTTCAGCAGTGTGCACATGTATTACAACACCCCATTGCTTCTGCAGTTCAGCAGTGTGCACATGTATTACAACACCCCATTGCTTCTGGAGCTTTGATTTGTAGTGCATATGAAATCAAACCACTGGAACTGAAAATCTTGGAAAACTGTCAAAATAGGCAAATTAGCGATTGTCTATTGCATAGCATGCATTGAATTAACTAATAGTAGTAAGAGAAAAGGAACACATAGCCACAAATGGCAAAATGCATGCTACTTTTTAGAAGTTGTTTAAGATGTCTAATTAAAGCACAAAGGGGTCTAACATTTTCACACAAGTGCCTATTGTCTCTATATCATTGATTACTGAGCAGAAATTGAAATTCAGGTTTTCATGCAGGCAGGTATATAAAGGATATCAATGAGAAATCTTGAGGTGTTCTAATAAATGTGCACGCTATTGTCATATTTAAAAAGCCACAGATCTTAACTCTACAGCAATAAGATGGAAAAAAACAAGCTTTAGACCAAATCAGACTACCATTGTCTCAACATCTCTATTGCCAGGAATGGACAATCTCCACAAAGAGTAATCACTTCATTAAAAACAGAAGCACGTCAACTAACTTAGCACATAACCCATGGCTTTGTCAGGCATATCCACAATGGTACAGCGTCACACAAGACTCCACATTACATGTGCATTTAAGTAAATAGCAACGAGCTACAGGTTATATAGACCGCTAAACTAAATATAAACCTATATACCATACATGTCATTCTTACTTAACATGACCCAACGCATTGTGAATCCACATGTGCCTAAGGCAGGGGGGTCCAAAGCCGGCTCTTCCACTCCTTTGTTCCAACCTTGTTCTAAAATGTCTAATTTAATCAATTAAACCTCCACCCAGACCCTGAAGTAGAGTAGTTACTTATCTCATTGTACCTGTTAAACCTGGAGTTGAATGGCCCTGCAGGACTGTGATTGGACAGCCCTGGCCTAAGGTGTGTGAGCTCCCCTTGCAAAGCTCTGAAACACCACAGGTATTATGAGGTGTTACTGATTCGATTCATGAGAAAAGGACGCAACAGGCTTCAAGCTGCTTCCACAGATAAACATGCATGACTGTTGAGTCTTGCACAATAGAAGGACGTGTGTGTGTGTGTGTGTGTGTGTGTGTGTGTGTGCGGGTGGATCAGCTCCGACTTCATTGGCACTGGGATCCAATGGAGTTCAGTCAAGGGGTAATCTACAAATTTTCAATTTAGTAGAAAAAAATAGCAGCCCGGAATTTCAAAGTTATGAATAAATAACCTAAAAACAAAGTTGACATTAAAAAGAATTAAGCGTGTTCCACTGTTAGATTGAGAAGACACAGAATGGTTCTAAATGGGTAACAGAAAGAATTAAGCGTGTTCCACTGTTAGATTGAGAAGACACAGAATGGTTCTAAATGGGTAACAGAAAGAATTAAGCATGTTCCACTGTTAGATTGAGAAGACGCAGAATGGTTCTAAATGGGTAACAGAAAGAATTAAGCATGTTCCACTGTTAGATTGAGAAGACGCAGAATGGTTCTAAATGGGTAACAGAAAGAATTAAGCGTGTTCCACTGTTAGATTGAGAAGACACAGAATGGTTCTAAATGGGTAACAGAAAGATGATAGAGTCAGATGTGACCTGAACAGAAAGGGAGGAAGTTAATGTATTTAAAGACAAATTGGTTTAAAGTTCGCCACTGAGAATCATGATGATTTCTCAGTATCCCACATGTAATTAACCATTTACTTATGATGACAGATTTAATGAAGTCATGTATTTGCTTTATGGATTAAACCATGCCGTTGCTGTGGGGAGCTCTGAATTCAAAGCTTGCCAAAGCCATTGCTGTGACGTCACTGCTACAAGCTGTCCATTGAAATACAGAAGCACCTAAATTAACTTTGAAACTAAAAATAAGTCTGAGATGTACACACACCACAAGTATCACAATTGTGCTATCGAGCCGCCAAATCAAAAATCCTAACAAAATCAAAGGTAAACAAAAACACCTCAGAGGGGAGTGACTGTAGCCCGAACATCCATGGAAGATCCTGACATAACAAACAGGGGTATAGCCCATAGCCCTCAATGGGCAATCATTTACATAGTAAAGATTTGAATAGTTTTTCTTAGAGAGAATACGATGGAAATATGTATCAGCCACAGATCCACCCTGAATTAACAATACAGAAACCCCAGAAGGCCCTGCTGAGGCAGATCTACAAGCTCCCTGAAAATAGACCCCTGTGCCAATTCCAGCAGAACTGCAGCGGCACTATGAGAAACATGCATTCAATTATAAAACACAAAGCACTGCTACAGGAACACCTGCTAATGATGATCATCTCAGAGCCAGAGAGAGCGCAGCCTACAGACACTGACTACCATCCACTGCAGGTTAATATGCCTCTGCAATTACATCTTGACTCACAAGCCCCCGTCGATTTGACATCTCTGCTCGGATGAAGAAGATGGCACAATCGTTACCTACAGACCCACGTCTCCTCCAGCTCTTCAATACCAGCGGCATGTTGGCTAGCTACCTCGGCTGCATGAAGGAAGCAGACCTGCGAGCAGTAAGCTGATTACAGGCCAGCCTCGACCCTAATCCGTCAGCTGTGTGCCTTGCACTTCCACAGCGACCTGGTTAATCCATGAGAAACCGGTAAGGACGTCCCACTGCCTGTGTGTCTGTGCCTCAAAGCACAGGGGCTGAATCGCCATGCTTCACATGTAATCTGCAGCAGTGCAGCGCCTGGAGAGAGAATAAGCAGACACGTCCAGCATTACTGTAATACTCTGCACCTCAGCACCAAATTCTGCAGGCTTGCACTTTTTATACTGAATGCTGATTACAAAAAAAAAACAAATTAAAAAGTGGTAAAACGGTGCAGGACTGTTTAAAGATACACGTCGCCTTTTTATTCTGTCGAACCCATCACACTAAACTAAGAAAGACAGATCTAGACTAATTGCCAGCCAAATTCTGAAAATATCATTTTAAAATCGCCCCTAACCAAAAGGCCAGACATCAGAAAGACAATCAACCAATACAGCCAGCCTCTCAATGCGGGTAGTGAGCGTGCGGTATCAGCCAGCACAGTGCTAGGGAGACACTCAGAATGCACAATCAGAAGGGTTGTATCTGATCAGATACTGTCCTCTTTGGAGAGGGGGGAACGCAGAAGAGCTCTCTGTGCTGCATGCTTTCTGCGAATGTCACATCCACTGCTGGGATTGTGACAGAAGCACTGTGTCAGATTCTGATACTGTCCAACGGATAAGCAGTTCAAGAAAACCTATAAGGCGGGTGATTATAATATACATTGACAAAGGGAAGTAATACAGCACTGCTTTATGACCCCATAGTGCTCTGTTCTATGTCTCTACTCAATCAAACTTCATAACATGGGATCAATGTAATAATGCAGAGCCTGTGCTTTTAATAGTCACATTTACTGTCTAGCCGTCTTTCTACATACACATTGTTACAGAGTGTCAATCAAAGACACAGAACAGTGTCCTTACTCTCCTGTTACTAAGGGCAGCATGCATGGAACAGCCTACCAGGTGACAGAGTAGGATCTAAAACACTGGAAACATCCCAGTCGGGGAGAATGGTGTGCTACAAGAGAACAGCCTTGATGGGCCGAATGGCCTTTTCTCGTTCCCAAACTTTTCTTACACTCCTGTGTTGTTATTGCTACCAAATAAGCATTACCCATGCAAAAAGCAATCCCACCCTGTTCAAGTTCAGCACGGGATCCCCAGGGATTTTAGGACCTAAAGAGCCCCCTAGAAAGTGAGTTCATATTCAGACCTCACACCAGCTCATGAGTTTAAAGATCCTTGTGTACTGTTCCCTGATGATGGAGGTCACATGGTTACTTTAGTGACGGTACTGGCCAGAAGAACCCACCTTATTAAGTGTATTTTAAATACCTGCATGCGCCAAAACATGATGGGGATAAACAAGAGGCATGGTAAGCCCATTTCCTGGGAGGATCAAAGAAGTGTTTAATGGATTTTAAAGCCTCGGTTAGCAATGTATTTTTACAGTGAGCCGCTCACACCCTCCTGAGAGCTGTCCTGGCATTGTCTGCACAGGACGCGTGTGTTCAAAATAAAGAATAAGCAGTCCTGCACAACCCATCCTAATGTATTGCACTGAGGACATGCACAGCCTTCTAATGACGCTGTGGGGTTTGATTCCCCCTGATAAGCACAAGTTACAATATTTGAGTGAATTAGTTACTTGGTTCTTTAAAACATCCTTAAAAAACCATCTGAATTTGTCTGGATCTCAGAAGGCTGCTGTATGTCTGGAACTCGAGTGGAAAGCAAAAGCAGCCTCCTGTCACATGCTAGAGTAGCACACGCAAACAGCCATGCATTCAACGCAGTCATGCACTACTTCAGCACATCAGGAGGACACAGCATTGCTTTTCATGTTGCATTGCGTCAGGCTGCCCTGCATTCAAATAAGCTGGCGTTGAGAACATGCCGAGCCAGAGAGAATCTCAGAATGAAGTGGGTTCAGAGTGGGTTAAAGCTGCCTCCTGTGCCCTCTCACCTGTTTGATATGCAGGGGGATTCACAAACAGAGCAATGCCTCAGGCTTTACAGCAGACAGTCGGGGTGGACAGAAACACACACAGCGATGGTGAGCGGGTTTGACTTGGCTTGGGTCTGTCTCAGTACTTCTCATGGAAGTCCTCTGCTACTCTCAAAGCACTTTGCTCAGTGATCTAAATACGTTAACACTGAGAGCTAGCTTCTCAAAGCTGCTTATTAAGAAAAGGGTTTTTTTCAGATAGTACAAACACAGCCAAATATAGTAACCAAATCAGAAATAAGTAACAAATAAGTGTAATTTAGCACGTCATTATCTTAGTTGTTTAGAACTGTGCTAATAATGAGTAAAAAGTTTTAACCCCTTCGGGTCCACAAGGAATTGAGTGGCTGTTCAAACGGTTTCTTCGAGAGCGACTCAAGCATCACGAGGAGGAAACTGACAGTGTGGACGAGCAGATCCAACCTGTCAATACATTTTAAACCCTGTTTCGGGCGCCTCATTGCACAAAGTTAGCATCATTTTTATTTGTGGGACACATGTGTCCCTTGTACCTTAAAGGGTTATGACTCTTAGTCCACATGTTCATCAACACTGTGTTCCTGTCTGCCATGACTGTCTAACTGGAAACCCGGAATGCTCTGTAATAAAAACAGCTTAACAAATAAAGCACAGTTATGAACTCCGTGTTAACAGCATCCTCTCTTGTGCAATTCAGGAAGTGCCAGTTATCAGCAGTGTGATTAGTTACAGCTGTAAGGGGGAGCTGCATGCACTTCAGGTATCAATCCCCAATGACAGTAGCTGCTCAGGGACAGAGCTGTCAAACTGAAACTCACTCGTATCACACGTCCGGCGACCTCGCTTATCTGACATCCTGGAGCTCATCCCCGCTCCCAACCCCTCGTCTTCGCCTTTGGGAGAGACGCAAGCATTCTCCGTGCTAAATGTATCCAAAACTAATAGCTCTGAAAGGAAAATGAGGCCATAATGACATGTAAGCAACAGGAATCACTTTCCATTCATTCACTGCTGTTCTGTATGAGATAATAGTCAACCTTCAAATCAATCATTCATTCACTGCTGTTCTGTATGAGATAATAGTCAACCTTCATATCAATCATTCATTCACTGCTGTTCTGTATGAGATAATAGTCAACCTTCATATCAATCATTCATTCACTGCTGTTCTGTATGAGATAATAGTCAACCTTCATATCAATCATTCATTCACTGCTGTTCTGTATGAGATAATAGTCAACCTTCATATCAATCATTCATTCACTGCTGTTCTGTATGAGATAATAGTCAACCTTCAAATCAATCATTCATTCACTGCTGTTCTGTATGAGATAATAGTCAACCTTCATATCAATCATTCATTCACTGCTGTTCTGTATGAGATAATAGTCAACCTTCAAATCAATCATTCATTCACTGCTGTTCTGTATGAGATAATAGTCAACCTTCATATCAATCATTCATTCACTGCTGTTCTGTATGAGATAATAGTCAACCTTCAAATCAATCATTCATTCACTGCTGTTCTGTATGAGATAATAGTCAACCTTCATATCAATCATTCATTCACTGCTGTTCTGGATGAGATAATAGTCAACCTTCAAATCAATCATTCATTCACTGCTGTTCTGTATGAGATAATAGTCAACCTTCATATCAATCATTCATTCACTGCTGTTCTGTATGAGATAATAGTCAACCTTCAAATCAATCATTCATTCACTGCTGTTCTGTACAAGGTAATAACCAACCCTCCCCCTTCCCACTTGTCACTTTGTTTATGGAAAGATCACAGAGATAGGCAACAGCCTTGTGTTTACTGAGACACCAAGGCGCTATCTGAATGCATGCTCAATACAGCAGCCTTATCTGCAAGGCTATTAAAGTACTAACATTATAGAAAAAGGAAAGCACTTATAGTTATATTTAGTTTTACTAATTCTATCCAAAAAAATGCAGAAATGTATTCCATTTGAAGATGTTATTTAAACAATCAGAAAACAGCGTCACAGTAAATATGACATTAACTAAAATCTATCAGTGCACTTCGTTCAGGGGTCCAGGGGTTCAGGGGTGTGTATTTCTCATAACACTGAGGGAATGATCCATTTTTCCTCTTTGCATTTATCTCTGTGATCAAAGACCAGTAAAATCGGGGCTTGCTGTTTATAATTGTTTCATTCATAAATGCTGGATTATTGGCACTCATGTTCAGACATTTACAACCATAGTATAGGTTGGAGCCAGAATATACTATAATGTTATAAACTGCTGTAAATCTTGTATTGCATTAAAAATTAAACTTGCAGCATTATTATTATGAAATGAAATGGGGTTTTTACAATAAGATTTTTAATGGAGAAAATTCTAGAACATACTGTGCAGTAACTGTGACCCACATTTCAAGCCAATAATAATAATAACAATAATAATAATAAGAGCCCTTTAAGTACTGTTTTAAGGACTATATTTTTATCCTGCAGTGTTTTGATAACTAATTCAAGTTTGCAGTACACAAAACCTTTTTCAGATGGTTTAAAAGTGTATTATACTGTTTCAAAGTGCTGTTTAACCTCATGTTTATAAACACTCCTTAAAAAACATTCCTTAGAACAGTTCTTAAAGTTTCATGAACAGGGCCCAATAATCCTTTAACTAGGAAATCCCTTAATAATGCCATTAAATGTCCAGTAGCTCTCTGATCTTAAATTCCTGACAGTGCCCTTAGAATATATGCAGTCGTTTCTAAGAGGGAACTCACAGTAAAAGCATTTCACACCTGCATTCTTACCCTTACATACTGTCCCCCGGTCTCAATGGGTAAATTTCCTGGTTTAATTAATTAATGCGGATAACATTAATAGAGTTTAAAACCTATTGAAGTGCTGGATAACAACCAACTAAAAATAATTATAAAACAAACACAGACCGCCCCCCCACCCCCCCGACCACTCCTTGTCATTAACTAAAAACAGAAAGCGCTCATGTTTGCATTTGGCTGAAGCTTGAGAAAGCATCCTTCTCTTTTGAAGAGCACTGTATTTAGCTCTCTCCCTTCCTCGCTTTCTCACTAAGTGCTTCTGCTGGCTTTCGGACATTATTTCTAAACTGATGACTGACTGACAAAGGCTGGGCAACCTTGGGTGGAAGCCATCCACTCGAAATCAGGGTTACAAGCTGCACATTAAATAATTAATATTTAATAAGCAGGGAGGCCACAGTACCAGGTACTGCAGATCCACGCAACACAGCAGCGCTTGTGGGTGTGAAAGCCACAGGGCCAGCCAGTGATACAGGGCTGTGATTTTCAAGACAAAGGTCCACAGTGTCTGAGAGCAGCACTGTCATATTATATACAGGATGCACTTTGGGTACTGAGAGAAAACGGGCTCAAAAGGGTTTCATAACCCTTTCATTACTGACAGACTACTCAAGCAAGAATACATAGCTTGTTATTACTTTTGAACAGGGGGCAGTTTAATGCATGCCTGCTGTTTTAAAGGAGAAAACTCCACCCTAATGCTACACAAATGGGACAAATTGTGAGTACCTTCGAGAGAGGCCTTGAATTATACTTTGGCTGGATGAAACTCTTAAAATATGCCCCAAAGTTTTTACTTTTCCACAGCTTGTTTTACCACGTTTGCGCTCAAGGCCTATTCCAGTCCAGAGATTACATGAGTTATTTAATTGACCATTAGCCTTGAATAAAGACCTGGACTGCACAGGACCTTGAGGGCCAGAGTTGTGCATTACAGGCCAGCCTCCCAGGCACTACTAGCATGTATCTGTTTAACTACTGCAGCAATTCATTCAAGACTGGGACTGCCCATCACTACCCTGAACACACTCTAATAACTGTGTAGAAATGACATTCAGTTAACAGTGACAATATTTCATTTCAATAAAAGTTTAAATATAAAGAAAAATAATCTACCACTAAGTTTAGCTTTTCACATATCTGATCTGAATCATTGTACGAGAAATAAGACATTTCATATACCAAAAAAAAAATAAGAACCCTGAACAGTTTCAAAATTCAACAAAAGCTAGAACTCCAGTACTGTGTCTGCTCAAAGCACTCAACAGGAGGCTGTGTGGTCCAGTTGTTAAAGAAAGGGGCTTGTAACCAGGAGGTCCCTGGTTCAAATCCTGGCTCGCTCGCTGTGTGACCTTAAGCAAGTCACTTAGCCTCCTTGTGCTCCGTCTGTCGGGTGAGATGTTGTTGTAAGTGACTCTGCAGCTGATGCACAGTTCACACACCCTAGTCTCTGTAAATCGCCTTGGATAAGGGTGTCTGCTAAATAAACAAATGATAATCAGGTCTGCTTTGTGTCTTCTCAGCAATATGGGACATGCCTCCTGCTCTCAATAGTTCACACATTACACAACACAAAGAGGAGGCAGGATTAGATCTGTTCAGGGTGTGACAGCACTCAGGTAAAATAAAGTTCTGCATACTATTTGCTGTTAAATATGGACTGTGCACCCAATAGTCAAGGCTACTCCTTAATTCATTTTCATGAGAAATTGTGCAGTACATGTCCAGCAGGTGGTGCTGATGAGACAAAGTGTTAGGAAACTTGTTCTGGTAAAGCAGATGGAGTAAAGAACTGTTGAACTAGGCAGCAATGATCTGACTCTCCTCCAGGCTCCCTAGAGGTTTTCAAATGTACTGCCTCTCATCACAGGCTTCACATGGGACAAAGATGCTACAGTGTATACGGGGCTTAAAAATAACCAGCGTAGGAAGTTAAAAACCTGGAATAAAAAAAGATATATGTATATATATATATATATATATATATATATATATATATATATATAGCTCAGCATAATCTAATGCCTACAAATGTGTACTGAGTGTGTACTGTTTTCAAATCACAGTACTGTTCCTTGGAAATCCACAGGAACCCAGTGTGTACAGAACTACAGGAATCGGATCATCAGTTCTACTGCTTTGTGATGGGCAGAAACAGGATGGGTGTATTATGGAGGCTGTCAACTGTTTCACAGATTCACTTCAAAATCTGTAAGCTGCTGATTCACTATCAATCACACATGCTTTATTGAGCTGCTTGTAGTTTGTGATTGTTGTTTTTTTTTATTGTTTTCCAGGACCCCCCTTGCATTCAGCTAACTGGATCTGATACTATACATATACAGTAACACACATTTAACACATACACATGCACATCTTCACAATGAATCTTCAGCTGCTGAACCACTGAAAACAAGCCTGTGCTGCAGTCAGACAGAGAGCGTTAGCAGCTGTGGATAAACTCCCTCCCCTCAGAGGTTGTGTTTAAGGGTTTCTAGGACACCAGAGGGTGTTGCTAAGCAACCAAAGGCATCGCCTGTCCTTATCAGACAATACCCCATGTTTGGATTACCCCCTTGTTAGGATTGACAATTAAAAACAAGCAAACAAAAAACAACTACTTTACAATGGAGTCCTGTTTATTTGCTGGCACCCTATAATGCTTTACAAATACTTATCGTCGAGTAGTTTCGCGAGTAGTTTTGTGTGTTAAATTTAGCTTAAAAATGCAGTACTGTCTTAATCTTCTGCCACTGAAAGCCACTGAGTTTAATCCCAGATCTGATGGTAATACCATTGCCTGGGCTAGAGCTCTGCTGAGAAGCAATGTCAATGCAAGCTTCTAAGAAGAAAGTCCATGTCTAATGCAGACTGGAGTTCCATAATACTAAATCAGCACGTTATCTTAGCGTTTATTTCATGCTGCTTTGGAAGTAAAAAAAAAAAAAAAAAAAAAACCTCAGCAACTTGCAGTCTGTTTTTATTTGTCTGCATCACCTGCTTGCCAGCATCCCTCTTAAGAGGCACGGTGCAGTCAGCAGTCAATGGGACGAGCTGCTGTCTGCAAGTTTGTTCTGGGTGCTTATTTTATATGACAAGCTGTGTTACTTCAAAATGTGACACTGGCTTCAATCAGGTAGAAATATAAGGCATTGTAATGAATTAGCATCTCAGCCCATTGAACCGAATGGAAAGGCAAGGGCTGGACATACGGTTCAAAGACAAATGTCTTGCCACTCAACTATAGAGAACAATCTGCAGTGGGAGGTCAGTGCGGGTCTGGTGCGGATGTAGGTGTCATTAACTCATCAGCCACTAGGAGGAGATCCATTACACCTTGTAAAATCGATTCCTTATTTATTTATTTATTTTTTAAAACATTCTTTTAATGGTTACCTGAGCATTCTCACATGGAAGCAGGAAAAATGGAAAAACGAAAGATCAGAAAACTAGTCCCAGAATCTGCTGCTGGGTCACCCAGGGGCAAGGAGGCTTGTGTAACAGTCCTTTACTAATTGGTTACTGCTCCACTGATTCTGTTCAGCGCCACCTACTGGCTGGGTTGTACACTGCTGAATACCTATCAGGTGTGAAGAGGGTGGAGAGCTGTGTTAGACGTGTCTGGAGTAACCTGGGTTAACTAGCAGGCTACATTACAGACGTACCTGACTCTGTGACATGGACCTGAGGAACTAGCTTACGTACGGTCTGAAGCATTTACACACTCAAATACATTTTCTTATACACGCAGACTGTGTCTGGATTAACATGGAAGCAGCCTGACCGTATGAGGGCCACGGTACCTGCTGAACTTCAGAAGCGAGGACGTGCTGTGAAACCTTCATTTCTGCCTCTTCTGCCACTGTGGCAGCTGGGAGTTTAGTACTGCACAGTCAATGGATACTCACAATACAGAATGCACAGTTACAGAGGGGTTCAGAAACTACAGCTGCTTTAGGGCTCAGTACTGCAGAATGATTTGGTTCCGGAAGGTTTGGAGTCTGTGCCCCAGAAGATTTTGGACATTCTGCTACCCTGTCATATACCTTCTCCGATTCCCAGAGACAGCAGTCTGCATGAATAATTGAGGTCATAACTGTGCCACGAATGACTGACAAGCCAGGGACACACAGGCTCTCTCTCTGTCTGATGTCTGTATTGGATTTTGCCCACACATATTGTAAAAGCCTGCGTCTGCTGTATACTTGTCAATACAGTAGCACTTTAGGAAATACAGCATCATTACTTACTGTATCATTTCCAGGCAGAAAAACTATTTACAAGACAAAGAAATTAATAAATGCAAATTGTGTCAGCTGAATTTCCAAATTGACTGCTTCTGACAAACACAAACATTCGCTAAGTGATAGAGGCAAGCTCTCGCAATTATTTAATCGTTTTAGGAACTTGGAACAAATAAAAAGAACAAGAAAGGAAGCTTTAAAGAAGGGAGTAGGCGTGAACAAAAACAAAGCATTCCCAGGGGCATAATGTAAGGGGAACAGTATCCCTGATGCAGTAGGTTGTAAACATGACGTACAAAAAGAGCTGTTTCACTGATATGACCAGGGGGTAAAACAACGTGGAAGGGGGTTCTTTTTTTTTTTACTAACGCACTTGACTGAAAGAATCACAGAGCACAGCTGAGTACCTGCTCTCTCAGTGTGTGTGTGATCTGTATCATTTCTATGGCCAGAGCTTAAAACACTATGACAGTGAAACGATTAGTTTTTACAGGACAATGCCATCGGCGATGGAGCTCGACTGAGAAGAATCAACACTGACAAAGGAACTGATAACATCTGTCTGTAACACTAGAAACATGGACGCAAATTCATAATGAATTCCGACTGAATCCCACAGGGATTGGTGTGTGTGTCATCATTACGTCATGGTGCCAGGCACGGCCGCAGACTCAGTGGCGTGCTCTCTGTGTACGTAGACTATTGATTTAATCACAAATCGAAACATCAATCGATGTTGTTGAGACTCAAACTCCACCACTACTAAATAGTTCATAAAGGAATATTGACTATGTGTATGTATCTGCACATATCCCAGGCAAGTCAATCCTTTCATCAACTGTTTATTTCACGTTGGCACTGACGTTTCCACAATATTGCTAACAACATGCACAGCTCAACGTCAACAAAATTAGGTGGGGGGCTACTCTGCATATCAGCGGACATTTAATTCAGCAGTTATGCTATGCAATCTGGCGTTATAGTTATACACAGAACACGACTTCACGCTGCAAGAGCACTCCGAGTGATACATACTAGCCGGTAGCCCTTACCGGAGTGACAACATGCTACTGTATTGGTAGCGCTATCTGCCTGTACTGTAGTATTAATACAACGACATGCCGGATAGGAACTGCATCGCAACTAGTGCCAAATCAAATGCAGGACTAAAAGAAATAAAACAACGCTGCAATGTGTAAAGCCGTCTGTCAGTGACACAGACCTACCCGTTCATTACACACGCTCTTCAGGTTCTGTTTTATTTATCAATAAATGACATTGCATTTTAACCTTCAATAGTCCCCACCCACCGCTCTCTCTCTGCACTCGTCTTGTCATACTTACCTTCCGAGTGGACCTTTTTCGATTTCCTATTGAAATACATGTTAAAAACACCGGCGCTGAGCTCTGACCACTTTTGAGACAAGATGGCATACTCCTAACACAAGGGGGGATAGACGCAGGACGACATAGATGCGGGTTGCAGGTTGCCAATCGGTAACACCCCGTCATCACAACTGCAGACCTAATGAAAGGACCAAAAACAGCCTCGCCATAATGATTGCAATGTTAGAGCTAGCAAGCAACCCGTCGCATAATTAATGAAGCGGCAGACTGCACTGCACAGACAGATTAACTGCGTCGGGTCGCTCTGTGCTGCAGAGATTACACTAGCGACGCTGCGTGGGAGAAATAAACAAAGCGGGCTCTTTTTATGAGTCTAATAAACAAAAGTACTGTTTAGCTAAATGCGTTGCCAAGTGGCAACCCTAAACAACACACTATCAAATAGTATAGGCAAAAACAAATGATAATGTGCAATGCTAAGGAGTTTTAAATAAGAATTCTATACTACAAAACAGAGATGTGTTGTTACAAACGTGCAAAGGTCTTGCTTGAGGCTGTGGATTTCAAGACCATTGCTCACCATTAAGACCACTCGCTGTCCGCCCTATTCATCTATAAAGACCAGCTATTAAAAACGATTTTACAATCTATTATGAATCTATACCAATCAATACAATATACAGAACACTCTATAGCTTCTTAAACTTAAATGTCAATAGTTTGTGCTGTTCACAGTTAGCATGGTTAGCTACCGATACACAGGGAAAAAATAACAATGGAACAGCAGACAATACACAGGGAAAAAATAACAATGCAACAGCAGACAATACACAGGGAAAAAATAACAATGGAAGCGACAAATTCATTTTTTGCAAATATGGAAGTTCTGTTAAAGATGAAAGAAACTCCACTGTAAATATTTCATTTCTGTCCATCTTTGTCGTCAGATTTGCTTTCGCACCTGCTTCCAAACAGGACCTCCTGCACAGCAGCTTCCAGACAGGTCCTCCTGCACAGCAGCTTCCAGACAGGACCTTCTGCACAGCAGCTTCTAGGCAGGACCTCCTGCAGAAGCAGCTTCCAGACAGGACCTCCTGCACTGCAGCTTCCAAACAGGACCTCCTGCACAGCAGCTTCCAGACAGGACCTCCTGCACTGCAGCTTCCAAACAGGACCTCCTGCACAGCAGCTTCCAGACAGGTCCTCCTGCACAGCAGCTTCCAGACAGGACCTCCTGCACAGCAGCTTCCAAACAGGACCTCCTGCACAGCAGCTTCCAGACAGGTCCTCCTGCACAGCAGCTTCCAGACAGGACCTCCTGCACAGCAGCTTCCAAACAGGACCTCCTGCACAGCAGCTTCCAGACAGGACCTCCTGCACTGCAGCTTCCAGACAGGACCTCCTGCACTGCAGCTTCCAAACAGGACCTCCTGCACAGCAGCTTCCAGACAGGACCTCCTGCACAGCAGCTTCCAGACAGGACCTCCTGCACTGCAGCTTCCAAACAGGACCTCCTGCACAGCAGCTTCCAGACAGGTCCTCCTGCACAGCAGCTTCCAGACAGGTAAAAGGCTGTAATCAAGCAGATTGCTTGTGTTTGATGAATCACTTCTCATTATGTGATGCACAGGCAACCAGTAGCTTTCAGGGAGAGCTACAGGTCTGAATCATGTGACATGGTAACTGGCTGCAGCGGCAGAAAGCAACAGATGGTGTACAAAAAAAAACAAGAGCCAGTGATTAATATGAAAGGAAAGGCCCTGATAGTTTGATATGCAATCCCAAGAGACTAGAATCCGCCTGTCAAAAGTCAGCCTTTACTTTAGCATTGTTCTACAGTAATAATCTGTTTTCAAGTAGTTTACAGTATGGGAGCTACATTGTTTTAAACATTCTCAAAATATCAAGGCAAAGAGTTTGTGAGACATTATGAGTTGCCGTTGTGACAATTCTGCCCAGGACTACAATTTGTGTAAAAACTACAATTCCCAGACCCCAGTGCTGTCATAGAACAGCTGCAAGGTTGAATAATGTTTCCCCCTGGTGGGAAAGCTAAGATTAGCAGGTAGAATGTTTGTCTATTGGCTTGTCAGCTCATCATTTCTAGTTTATTTTGTAAAAAAAGAACCGTTCTTATAAAGTCTAATGCTGAAACTCTAGTCGAGCGGGTATCATATTCTAGTCAGTGTTAAATGGCCAGTATGAGTATTGGCTATTTGCCATTTTTGTTAAAAACTGACAAGAAATGCAGGTTGTTGATATAGGTATTCATGGCATCTGTCTGCATTGTGCCCGTCTGAGTACCATTGTCCCTGTACTAAATACAGACAATACGAATAAATCTATAATATCCACTTTAAAGACTCAACAGTAACATCTATGCAAAACTAAAGACATTCGTCTCTAGAAGACATGCATCTGGGCAAGTGCCTTTTTAAACAGACCTAAAGCTAAAATATTTCTAGCCACAAACTTGCCCCTAGTTGAGTTGCACATTTCATGTTTTGCAGCAGTCTTGAAACTTTATGGAAGGCGTCCAGAGGCTGAGCTCTGTGCATCTCCAGAACAGACTACCCAGCTGGCACTACCTGTCAGAAATGAAATAGTATAAAACACCAGTCATGCAGTATTGATTACCTTCTGTATGATTTATGATCCTCCCTACAGTATCCCAGCTACCTCGGTCTGTCACAGTTCCATTGCCTCCCTCTGGCTAACCTCTGCTTCACCTTTGTCAACACTTGCAACAGTCAATCAAGCATCTTACACTACACTCCTGTTGGGCATCCGAGAGCTGGGTTTAATGTAATAGACACGGCCCACTGCACAATTCACTGGAGTTAAGAGTGGTGATGATGCTTTGTAACAGACTTAGCCACAGTTCAATAGAGATTACATGCTGTATAAAAATACAATTGGATAAAACATGATCCATTCACTCAAGCTAAAACGCTTGCAAACTACAGTGTTGGCACAGCAGGCTAATTCGCCTCTGGATAATGGGGTCTGGATCCAGCTCACGTCACAACAAAGGAGTCTCATAGTCTCAACTTATAACTGAGTGGACAGTAGGCTATAGGCCCTATTCACAAAACTCGAAGGACTGTTTTTAAGGATATATAGATATAGATATAGATATATATATTTTAAAGGACTGCTTTCAGGTTAAACAACGGCTTGAAAAATAAGAATTAACCAATAAGCCCTCTCTAAAACAGCTGAAAAGAGTTTAATGAACTGCAAACTGGATTTCATTAAACAAAATTGGCTTTAAAATAACAGTCCTTAACAAAACATTCCTTAAGAGGCCTCAATTTTGCAAATAGGGCCCACCACACTATTGGCACATTCTACTTTGGAGAGACCAAGCACTAAACAACAAGGGTAATAATACCACCCATTCCTGATTCAAATCAGTTACTCTACAAACACCATTATAATACACAACACATTTCCTATGTTTTCACAACTAAACTTCAGTGTTTTGTTAGAGGTTGATGGCTTTTGTTTCTTTGCTTGATATTCCATTGGGGGAGATGTGTGTGTGTGTGTGTTGTCATTATTCCTGCTTACTTATGACCTTGGGACAGTCACTTCATATATAACAGTTGCTGCATCTGCTTCAATCACACACACCTGTTTGTCTATTTCCAGCGCAAGGCAGCAAACCCAACAGCTGTGCTTTTCTGAAGCTATTCAAGGTAGAGGATCAGGAATGGTGTCGTAGTTCACAGAACGTTGCTTTCTTTTGATGTGGTATCACAAGTTTTGAGGAACACTGCTGAGCAGCATCCTATGCATCCAGTTAACATCCTTCTACACCAGGTTAGCAGTCTAAATGGCATTTCTGCTGGCTGGTTGTTTGGGATCTGAAGATACAGGTCTCGTGGTTTGCACGTTTCCTTCACTGTTTGCAATTGTTCTGAGTGTGTCCAACTACCACGGCTCCAATACCGAGTTCAGATTCCTGGTACTACTTGCAGCAGTGTCAGGTTATAAAAAAGTCACTCAAAGATATTGAAAGGAGAGGAGAGTGCCCCCCGCCCCAGAAACCAGGACCAGAGGCCACAGTGTGGAAATTAAGTGGATATAGACTTAGGACAGAGGGAAGGAGACCCTTCTGCACACAGTGGTGAGGGTATGGAATGGGCTACCTACTCATCTTTTTTAGGAAAAATCACTTGGATCCTTTAAGACCCAACTTGACAACATTTTGAGATCGATCGGCTTCTAAGAACCAGAGAAGCTTAGATGGGTCAGTCCTTATATTCTTAATAAAACCCACTTGTTGCTTATCCCGAAAGAGTATTGGCTGATCAAATCAACTCAAAAACAGAATATATATGTTAGATTTATGTTTGTACTACCAATTCTATAAAGAACAAAATAATTGTCAACATTTCAGAGGAACACTTGTATTTCCATAATGAAATCAACACAGTCACAATAATGGCATCTGTAACTTAGACAATTAAAACTTTTTTTGTTTGTTTGAAATGACTTCTAATAATATCTCTTAATGACAAGCATGGGACATCGAATGTGCATGAAGGCAGTAGAGAGTGAAAAAAGCAAGTGCTATTGTATTGGATTAATTCTGAAATAAAATCCGTGCAGACAGCTACAGTACGACAGGCAGTCAAGTAAGCACGTACTTCAGATTTTGAAAGAACAAATGGCTATCAATAAAAGAACACAGTTTACATAGAAAACCCATGTTTATCTAATTCAGTTAGCAATGGATACATATTCATAAGTTTTGAAATATCACAACATATTACTCTCCAGGAATATCCCCATTTACATAAGAGTTTAAAAGGTAGACATTCAAAACAAATTATTCATTTTTTTAACACTTCAATAAATGTTATTTTAAATTACTTCATGTTGATCCCAGCATGGCTGTAAATTTAAAGTTGAAGATTGAACAAAACTAAATCCATTGTCCATGAAAGACAGAGCACAGCAAATTAAAATAATAAAAACAACTCATTTACAATTCTAGAACACTTCTTCACATTCTTTTCCACAATGTCTGATCGGTTTATTATCTCACCTGCAGCAACAATAAAGCAGTAAAATATGCCCTGTAATGCAAGCATGTTTAAAACATTTTTAAAAACCCAGACCTACAGCTTTAATAAACCATTCTGTTTATTCTGTGTGTGAAATAATGTATTAATCAGGCAGGTCTACTCTACCGACAGTGCCATTACTACAAGACTGCCCTCTTGTGGTCCCAGTGTGAAATTGATACTCTTGTTACTATTCCCACCAGTCAGTCACACTGTGCTGACCTGCAAAGACTGAATAGGCTAGGCTCAGTCAAGGTACACCTATGACCCTTTTCCGAACCTTCAGAAATACTGCAAGAAACTTAAGTCATGCCAAATGTTTAGACTAGAAGTGTTTCACAATGTTTTGAACATTCAAGACACTGAGAAAGACTTCTAGTTGAAATGTTTGTCATTACTTATGTTTATTTCAGTATTCTAAATTCAGCACTATTGAGCTATGGATGACAATCAAAATCTTTCATGAACAATGATGGTAACAAAGCTGTGTTGAAATCAGAACAGTGAACTAAAAGCCACAGTAAATTACACAATAGTAACTAGTTATACATGTTTAAACAGTCTTTGAAAGGGCTGTTCATGTGTATTCAATACGTTCCAGTGAAATACACGGTACTTCAGTTGTGGAAAGTGAAGTGAAACAGACAAATACCTTTAAATACCTCCTATATTAAAACAATTCTAGATCATTATTGTTCAGTAAACATTTATCAGAGAAATGATATATTGTAGCACCTGCAGTACTGGCGTAGCTATTCTAAACAAGTCTGTAAGAGAAGTTGGACACTGCAGTGTTTTACCGAATGCTGTACTGTAGATAAATCAACAAACGGCAGGTCATGCTGTGTTTTGTTTACAGAGGCGTCTCCCTTCCCCCAAGAGAGCGACGTACAGTGGAAATCATTTGGTTAAAAGTAACAGGTACTATACAACATTCATAAAAAGCAGCCGTAAAGCAATCATGGTTTTTTGGTAACCTTGTTAGCAAAACTCGGACGCATTGAGCTGAAAAATTCAAATCCTTTACAAGTCAGCTCCATGTCGTGCTAACATAGGTTGATTTAAAACAAACTGCAAACCATGTTTTATGACTAGTATTAACATTTGTACCCATACCACAAAAAGATTAGTATTTTATACCCTGACCCCCCCCCCCCCCCCCCCCCCCCACAAAAAAAAAATGGGCCTACCTCACAGTGCTACTGTAAGAAGGTTTAAACTTAAAAACCAGCAAGTTATCTTAATTTCTTAACATTGTATATCTTTTGAAGAACAGTTTCCCCATGTGCAAGCGACTCCTTCGGAAAGGATTCATCGTTACTGTGAGAACGCATGATTTTATTTAAGTTTGTTTTCAGTACATTGATGCTAAGAAAGTGCTTAACTTAAAAAAACAAAGCAAAAAAAAAAAAAATGAAGTCTACAAAAATATAGCTTTACTTTTTTTTTTTTTGTTTTTTTCCCTTTAGGTTCTACCGTCCGCTCATTACAATGGGTTTTTAATATTTAAAACATGAATGCAGTATTTACAAAAGCTTCCATCTTCTGAGAAATGGTCTGTTGCGTTTGCCTGTCAATTCTGACGGGTATCGAGGACAGGCTGCCGGCAAATGGGACAGGTGGAGTTCTCTGACAGCCAGCGGTCGATACAGTGGATGTGAAACTCGTGGGAGCAGGGCAGTCTCCTCAGCTTGTTCCCCGCTGCGTACTCGTTGATGCAAACGCTGCAGGTTTTACTGAGTTCTGCCTCCAGGTTGCCTTCGCCATAGTTCCGGGTCAACAGATTGTCGATCTGCTCTTTGGTTAACCCCCTGGGGTGCTCATCATCCTCGTCATCGTTTAGCAGAAAGAAGTGCGCCAGGCGGAGGATGGGCAGCGTGCCGTTTTCAACCAGGTTGTTGGTGTCTCTGCTGGACTGCCTGCCCTCCCTGCTTCCTGAGCCCGGCCCCAACGGCTGGGTCCCAGCACTGACCCCCAGGGGCGCGGCGGGTTCAGCTTCAGGTTGTCTGCTTGCTAATGACACGCTGGACGCGTTGCTGTCATTGGTGTGAATTTGAAAGGAATTTGTGGTGGAGCCGTTGTCTACAGAACGGCCACCTGGGTTCCCCTCCGAGTCTGCCTCGGTCTCCATCAGGGAACTCAGCTCCCCGAAGCCGGTCATGATTTGCCGCAGGATCGACCGGAGAGCCACGGACGAGGGCTCCCCCAGGCCGGTCTCCGAGATGCGCCGCAGGGGGATCCGGATGGTGCTGACGTAGGTCCGTATCCCCGCCCGTTCTGAGCGGGATATAGTGCGTCGGAAGCCGCCGCTGTCACTCTCGAACGTCACTGTGTTTTCTGCCATGCGGACCCGGGAACGCGTCCGACTAGCAATGCTGTCCCGGTCTCGGTTCTCGCCAGGGCGGATCCTCCTCACCTGGAGGTCCAGCATGATGGTCGGGTGTCTCCTTACACTGGCTGAAGAGGAGCTGTTGGACTCAGCCTCCTCCACCACACCCTCTGGGGCTGCTCCTAGAGAAGGTGGCTCCACAGAAGGCGGCTCCACAGAAGGGCTCCCACTTTCCAGCTGCCCATCCTCACTAGCTGAGGCAGCCATTCTCACCGCTTCTCTCCCGCTCACTCTGCTAGGCCTCTGCTCTGCAGACGTGTCCAGACTTTCTTCCAACTGGGCTGCAGAGGCAGAGGCAGACGAAGAGGCAGAGGCAGCTGAAGCCGTGCTAGACCGACGCAGGGGTGAGCGACTTCTCCTGCTCGTAGAGCTCCGGGACCGCCTGCCCTGGGGGTCACTATCTTCGCCTGTCCTTAGGTTTATTCTGGTCCTAGTCCTGCTACTCCTGGGCTCCGAAGACTGAGAGGAACCCACCTGGCCTCCACCTTCCCGGACAACCCTGGGGCATTCCTGCCCTCTCTCTGGCCTCTGCTCGGCAGTCCTGCCCAACGGTCTCTGTTGCAAGGCACTTCTCAGCCTTCTTAGGGCTCTCCTGCCCGTGCTGCTTCTCAGCCTCCTCTGGGCGGCCGCTGATGACGGCTCAGTGATGTCAGTCCTCTGCGCGTTCCTCGTCCTGCCTGCCGACCTGGCTGCTTGGCGGCTGGGGTCTAGCCTGGTGGTGCT
Organism: Acipenser ruthenus; assembly: GCF_902713425.1. Classification (NCBI taxonomy): domain Eukaryota; kingdom Metazoa; phylum Chordata; class Actinopteri; order Acipenseriformes; family Acipenseridae; genus Acipenser; species Acipenser ruthenus. The sequence continues at coordinate 1,975,087 of NC_081196.1, forward strand.
GTTCCTGGTGCGCCTGGCCGTGGTGCTCGTGGATCTCTGCAGCCTCCCGCTCTCGGTGGCGCCGGGCAGGATGGAGGTGTCGGCGGGCTGCTCGCTGCCGGAGTCGTAGCTGTGCTCGTGCTGGTCGTGGTTGATGTTGATCTCCAGGCTGAAGCGGAACTCCCCACTGTTGGGATTGGTCCGGCTCACGGCTCGCCAGGTCTGGTTGCCGCTCTGCCCACTCCGCGTGGCATTGCCTGTGCGGCGGAACGTGTTGAGCCACTGCAGCAGAGAATCCCCGTTAGAGCTCTCCCCGGAGGCCTCAGAACCTGCAGGAAAGAGAACACTAAGGGTTTGTATTGCGCTGAAAAAATAGACATAGTGAATGTAGTATCTGGGTGATGGCAAAAAGGTTTATAACCCTTATGAGGTGGTACATTATCAGAAGGCAAATCAATGTGAATTTTAAACATCGCTTTCTGTGTTGGCAATCCACGTTAGACTTTGAATGGATTGAAAAAGGTTTGATAAAAAGAAATTGCTGACAAAAAACAAGAATATGCAGAGATATTTATCCAAGAGTGTTGATGCATAAACTACAGAAATGTGTAAATAAAGAAATCACTTCTTATAAGTAACTGAGAACCAATGTTAGAACTACATTTCATAAGCAACTGTGACAGAGCAGAGGCTCTGCACATGTGCATGTGTGTGTTTGGGGCGGGCGGCCATCTTGGATCAGCCACCCACTGTAAATTGGTTAGGGGTAGTTGCTTAAATGTTTAATTGATTCATTTATGAGACAAGTGTGGAATGTGGCCAGTTGGGAACAGAATTATTAATGTCAATTAACCCCTGGCCACACCCTATAAAAGAGAACAAAGAAATGCTTGTTTGGGAGATGGTTCAGTGAAGGCGCATGCCAAGCCTGAACAGTGTTAGACAGGTTAGTTCATGCAGCGTGATAGCCACAGCTTGGGTTTATTTTTACTTGTAGAAACCTTGTGTTTGTTTTGAATAATAAAAGTGTGCAAAGCAGCGCTATAACTGCAGCTTCTGAGTCTGGGTTCACCAATTCAAGAGTGCAGACCAGCCTTGATCCGAGGGCTCTACCACAGCAAAACGAACTGAAATACCTGTATATAAGGATCTTCTGGTTTATTAACAAACAAGAAGTTTTGAGAATGTGGGCTTTACCATTAGATAATACCTACTGAACTGTGTTAGGTCTGATGCCAAGAAAATAAAGTATAGAAGCAGCGAATTGCTGTTTTATCCCTAAGCCAGTAGCTCTTGTGTCCGATATCATGTTTTATAGTCATAAAAATGCCTCACCTCTGTTAATATCCTGTTGGACAGCTTCACTGTTTTCTGCTCTTGGCTGAGATGACAGACGCTCTTTGGCACCATCCAAGCGCTGCCGTAGTTCCTGAGCAGTGATTTCTCCTACAGAAAGACAAGGGAATTTTCAGGGTAGGGGTACCATTGTTTGCAAAAAAAACAAAAAAAAAGAAACCAAAAATGTGCTAGTCATGTAAATCAAATCTACTGCATCTTCAAAACGTGTAAACAAAGGATAGGCAGTTTCTGGATTCAATACGTTTTTTTTCTTTTTTTTATTTTAACTGAAACTTTAAAATGGATTGAAATTGGCATGCTCAAATGACAGGAACATGAACGTCAGTGACATACTGCACACCCCCTGCCTCAGCTTCAAATACAAAATAAAGAGCTTCCAGTATTGTTCAAATGGAAATCATCCTGACCTACTGTAACTGTGCAGCCCTCCGGATACATTGCTCCATATACTCCTGTATTCTGATACACTCAGTAACTTGTCCTACAGAATGTCCTTTGCAATTCTTGTCACAATCTGATAAGCGTTTCACTAGACATACGTCACATTCTAAATATACCAGTATAAAGTACATTCAGGCACCTTGTCCATACCCCTCTTGTAGTGCGATCTACTTGAATTTTATGTTCAATGACTTTACTGAAACAGATGTCTAAGTTTGAACAATATTAGTCAAGAGGTTCTCAAGACATCGCCTACATTGACATTACAATTCATAAGACAATAGGGCAGTGGTTCCCAGGCCAGTGTTGTTTAAAAAAACAAAACTAAAAAAAATCTACGTCTTTCTAATCTGTGCTGATTCTGCTGCTTGTTTTCACTGTTCAGGAAAAAAAAAAGTAATCTGTCTCCAGCCTTTTCACTCCACATAAAAGTAGCGCACTGAATTCAACATTTCTAACTCGGTTGGAATGACTAGTACTTTTCATTTTCAACAATTTAAAGTATGTGCTACAGTGTAGCCAGGATATCCCTATTATTTCCATATTATAAGTTTTTGGAGAGGTTAGCTGCATAGTAACAGAAGTTAATGTGAAACAAAGAGAGGCTATATTTATATTTCTGAACTGTACCGTAGTGTGAATGATCGATTTCAGCTCTACGTTATTATAATAGGGGTTTATTCAGCCAGGTTTAATATCTTATAAGACTATATACCAAAAGGAAATTCTCTTAACACTGCTTCTGGAAATAATGTGCACAGTCTGTTCTTGACACCGTCATATTTAACCAAAACAGGAATTGACGAATCTCAGCCACCTTCTAAGAAAATAATGCCCGTGTTATAAATACAATCCAGAACATTCAGGTATTTACATGTACTGCCTCGAGGACGACCCAAAAAGCCCTGGTGCGTTATTTGTCAGGAGGTTTTGTCAAACAAAGCTCTTAAACCTGCAAAACTGAGATGCCATTTATCTACAAAGCATTCAGAATCTGAAAAAAGAAATGGAAACTTCGCCATCAGCAACTTTCAATGCGCAACATGGCAACATTTCATAATGAACTGGTAGAGGAGATTCAAGCCCAGGGATCTCATTAAGTTAGGCAAGTTATATAAATATTTTACTTTCTATGTGTACTTATACATATACACATACAAATGAGTTTAAAAATGCTGTTGTGAAAAAATGCGTGGCAAATGGTCAGTGGGAAATATCCAAACACCAAGGTTGGGAAGCACTGCAAAAGGTTGAATCTTTGTTGACATATAATTGTGATACCCTCTCCTGCCCACCACCACCAGGAATTTGACCACTGTGGCAAGTGAGACAAATAATGATACCCATTCTGCAACAGATATAATGCTATGAATGAACAAAGACATTCAGATGCAAAACAAAGTGTGAATTATACAAAACAGCTTGGAAGTAAGTAGTAAGAGAACGTACTGCATTAATAACTGCAAGGTAAAGGCTGCAGTTTTTAGACATCTAAATTTCTGTAGACAAGCGCTGCACTGTAGAGGCCTTTGTTTTTGTGGCTTTTAACTGGAGCTCTAACAGTTTGGAATACGGACCAAGAAAATTCACCCTCGTCTCTTGATGGAGAAAGTAATAATTACAGCAATTGACAGAGAAATTTGAGCGGATATTTTGTCTTTGTTTGAACTAAACAGTGTCTCACAGAGAGATCTGAGCTCACACCAGAGCACCGTCATATCAATTTTTGCTTTAAACATTTGGGATCAGATACAGACTCTCAGTGAGCACCTTACCCCACCCAGGGATGAAAATAAGACTCCTATTGCATAGCAGTTCACCCATTGCAGGTTTTACCACAAGCTTGATTAGCCATAGCGTATATAGGTAACAAGCTCAGGTGTGTGTCTTATTAAACTCCTAGTAAAACCAGGAATGGATCAAACTGCTCTGCAACGGCAGTCTTTATTTCCATCCCTGCCTGTATGATTAGTGTGATGGGTTCAGGTCTAGCGAGCTCCTGTGTGCAGTACTCAAAAGCTCGTCCCTGTGGCTGGCCCTGGCCTGTACCTGGGGTGCCGAGGAGGTTGCTGTCCCTCATGAGCCGGTAGTCCTCCTCGCTCAGCTCATTGATGAACTGGTAGTAGGCCTCCTCCCTGTTGAGCCGCTCCTGCTGTCTCCGCCGCTCGTCCTCGCTGTGGCTGCGCTCCTGGCTGGGGGCCTGGCCTCGCTCCGGGCCAGAGCTGGGAGGGTCCATGGTGCAAGGGAAACTCTTCCTGCTGCAAATATGCAATCAGGGTCAGGGTCACTGCCTGTTTTATTCAATTCCAATTCCTTTTTAAAATCAATTCCCTAATTCCAATTTCTTCGAAGGAATTGCAAATGATATTTTAGAGACTAGAGCTCCGGGACTGCCTGCCCTGGGGGTCGCTATCTTCGCCTGTCCTTAGGTTTATTCTGGTCAAATAATAACTGTTGTGATTGTCTAGCTGCTTTAATTTGAAGCCAATTCAACTGACTCACAGTGACTTCAGTTTAAGTCACTTGTTTAAGTAAACTGAGAGACCCAGTTACTAACTGCAATTTTGATCAATTATGTCTTGGAATTGATTAAAAGGGAATTGGAAATTGATTTACAGGAACTGACCTCAACCCTGCATGCAATCACATATCAGACACACACTTTGGATGCTGAACAAGATGTGTTTTTGCTCTGTTATTCAGGGTAATAAGTGATAACAGATTTGTAGATCAGATGCTGTTTATTGGATTAACTAGGATGTAAAATCGCTAGCTTTAAAGAACCCAAAAGTCTGTTCTTTAGACTTTGGATAATGATGATGATGATGATGATGATGATGATGACGGTCAACCCTATTGGTTTTTCTAATGTACTGATGTACTTACCACCTACAGTGAAATTGTTAAACATCAAAACAAATCCAACTGGAGCAGATGACAAGGATGGATATGATGCTCACACTACTGCATAGCAGTGTGGTCCATTCCAGGTTTTACTATTTGTCTACCAAATACTGGTAAGTTATGGCTATTTAAACTGACAGAAAAAAATGGAACGGCTCAAACTGCAGACTAATGAGCATCTTATTTCCATCACCAAAACAGGCTATACAATAATGTAATAAAGAAACAGCAATGGCAATTCAAGCCTCCCCAACACACCCTTGGATGTCGCAGGGTGTTGCTGAATGTCAATTAATCTTAATAAAAAAACTGCAACTATAACGCCCATAATGAGCCAACATTTAAGCAAGCCGAATAGCCAAAAATGAACCTAGAGTCGTTTATCGGGTACACGGGCAGACCAAGCAGGTTTTCAAACGTGATTCTGTGCTGACAGCATTGCGTACAAAATATATATTTGGTAATTCGTCAAAATAAAAATACAATACATCTATCTATACATTGAAGGCAATGTATGTCAGTAACTTGAGTTCTGTCTTGTATCGCACAAGTAATGCAGTTTATTGAAAGAATAGATTTAGACTCCGGGTCTACCATTTTCTCACTGACCGAGTACTGTACAGCCTACGCTAGGCCCTAGAAATAGACAGGATTCAGGAACACTTGAACAGAACAGCGTGTCCGACCAATCCCAAGCCGGGAGAAAGACGCTGACAGCTGGAAGAGCCAAACGGCTGAGGCGGGAGGCGGGACAAACAACACAGAAACTCGGCCTCACTCGACAAAAAAAAAAAAATATAATAAAGCCAGACAAAAAAAATGAATTAAAAATAGACAGCTTTCGGTGCCGGTTTTTTAAAACACACTTTCAAAATGCAAAAACGCCGTTAACAGGTCTCGGACATGGCTCCATTCTTTTATGAGCAGAAAGCTTTCGAGAGTACAAGTTTATTTACGTGAGGAAAACGCATTTGTATGGTAAGACTCCATTACATACCGAGGTACGTTGCGCTCCCAAACTGTTGTATTATTTCAGCCCATTCTACCGTGTGAGTATCTTATAACCTGCACGGTAAACCTATTAAGAGGCCTGATAAAATGACAGTGCGTTTTAGAAACAGCTTTGTACCTGAAACAGCAGTCGCTATGGGTGACACCTCTCCCGTCTGCTGTCTGGAAATAAGATGGGAACACTGTGCTGCAGTAATCACTGTCCTGCCTCCCAACGCGGTGCGAAGTACAAGAGTTCCCACTCTAAAAACTACAGATTCTTCATGGACATGGGACCTGCCGTCATAACATGTATTCAGCATTTAATCACAGATACATAATAATCTTATAGAGTGTGCCCTAATTGTGGAGCTTGCCAGTAAGAAATAATCTGATTTGTCTAATGTAGCTCTTGAGTACAAAAGCTGGAGAGAAAAGATAGATTCAACAAAGCGGGGAATCCTTTCTGTTGGATTCCAGCACGGATGTTTTTTCCCGCAAATTCTTTGAATTCATTGAGCTTGGGAACACTTTGCACCGATTAAATACTTTTTTTTTTGTCAGTTTCAATATTTTGTTTTATGTCTCTGGTGCTAGTTCTATGATTCAATGTGCATTACGTCGCCGTTATCCCATTGATCCTAGTGTAATAACACAGTAACTGATCGTGTGTGCGGTGCAGAGAAATTCAACGTTTGCACACAAGAGGAGTGCAGGGGTGCCGTTTTGAGTAAACTATTCAAAGAGATTTGGATAACCATCAAAAATTATAGAAAAAGGCAAAACTTGGGTGAGCTCCAACTAATTATGGGCAATATCCCTAATCCCTAATATGTAAAAAAAAAAAAAAAAAAAAAACCAAAAACAACAGAATGCATTTATAAACACATAAACCCAGTTATAAATGAGACAGACAGCTGTATACGTGTCAAGTCTTATTTCAGCATGAAAACAAATTATGATGGTAACACATGTCAAATAGACACGCGTCACTAGTCTGATGTGCCAATTGCGGCAGGGGTATAAATGCATGACGTCTACTCCACTGGGGGAATCAGTTAGCATTACTATTGAAACTATACTCAGGGGAAAATCTGAGCTAATAACACTGTGATGCCTTGCATAATGGTACAAAAATAGATAACATAAAACTGAAAATGCACCACATTATGACTATCTCAAGGTCTTAGAGAGGGAGCCTTAGTGACACAGTATACCGAAGAGCAGAGCCAGTAAAACGCGTGCAGAACCCTGCCGCAAAGCTTTGTGCTGCGGGTCACAAAGTTGGCTGCGGTACACTACCTAATACTTCCAGCAGAGGTCACTGTATTACAGCAGTAAAGTTTATGGCACGTGAATGGAAACTAACTTTGTGGTACCTATAAAGAACAGCTCAATATTTGTGGGTACCATACACCATTACATTGATTTAAAACATTACCCAAACCGTACCTTTTATAATTTCATATAATGTGTGGGTTGCATTGGATTGATTACATACAACTATCTATCTTTTATAGTTTTACTTGGAGCAAGTGTATTTTTCTACTGCTAAAACTCAGTTTTTACTGACATCAAACTGCAGCGATAAGTGTTCTAAGCAACATTATCAAGGCAGCTTTTTAAATAAAATCTCCATTAATAATGTTTCAAGAAACAGACCTTGAGGACATGTGGGTTTCTTCTTTCTGCTTGCGACATGAGTTTGGAATCATACGCACACGATAATTATATAATATGTTCTCATTTATTTACAGTGCTACTATCCTTTGTTTCGAGATCCCTGATGTGAAACAATACCCATGACTGTCCAGCAGGGGGCAGCAGCACATCAGAACAATGCATGCTGTTTGGATGGCAGACACCAAGAACAAAGGGGTTTGTTGCATGTAGTGATCGCATTGAACTGGGGCACTTCTCTCAACTGATCTTTGTTCTGCTTTCTACCAATTCCTCCTCACAACAACAACAGCAACAACACATTGTAACATTTAAAGCAAGCTCAGTGAGCATCACCTGTGTGATGGAATTGGATTCTCTGTGGCCTTCCCTCTCAATCTGTGAACACCTGGTGTCTGTCACCTACACAAGAGCTACAATAGAGAAATGCCAAAGAGCCTCTAAGTGACAATCCGAGACACGTGCGGCATCTGTGTTAGGCTGAAACAGGAACGGAAATTGCATTAGCACCCCTTAGCCAAAAAAGATATGATTTTAATGGAATTGAAAGAAGAACAAGCATGTTCGTTTTGTACAGGTGATTGTATATCCAGAATGATGAACTGCGCAGCAGATCACTTACATATGCATTTCTGAGAGCTCCTGCTTACCAATACCTGGTGCGATTTCCAGTGTGACATCGTTTTTATAGAAGCACCTCCCATTCGAATTGCACACCTCAGTGTAACCCATAGGGTTTGTACCATTGCACACCTCAGTGTAACCCATAGGGTTTGTACCATTGCACACCTCAGTGTAACCCATAGGGTTTGTACCATTGCACACCTCAGTGTAACCCATAGGGTTTGTACCATTGCACACCTCAGTGTAACCCATAGGGTTTGTACCATTGTTGTTCCCCGTTCTGGATTGCACCGCCCCTCCAGCTCTGTCTAGCAAGCCCTGCTCTTTAAACATAACTGAATTAGCTCATATTGTTGCACTGCACAGCTTGTATTACAGACTGCCTTTCATACCCTAGTCATGCAGCTCCCAGTGTGCAAATGTGCAAATGTGACTGACTGCCACTTCTTTTTTCAATTGCAACGTGGCATTTTAGACACATTTAATATCCTTTAATACAATATTCTACCCCCCACTTGTCATGAAGAGTCCCAACAAGAATTGCAATTTGAAAGCAGTTCCATGAGTAACTCCCTCGGTCTTAGCTGCCGTGCACTTCCATTCACGATGTGCAGTTTAGCAAGAAGCATGCATGCTATACAGAGCTGCACAAACCCATTGTTCACATCGAGCGCTCCCCGGGTGAGGGACATTGCTGTTGACTGGGTTAATTTACCACTCCAGGTGATACAAGTGAAGAAACAGCTGCTGGGAACCGTGTGCATTGCTGTTCTCCACAAGTCTAAGAAAAGCAGCAGTCATCACAAGTGGTCCCTCGTTTTGCTTTGAATGGTAAATTAGCCTGATCAACACCAGTGACCCTCTCTTGATTATCAGGTGAGGGTGTGTGCAGCACTGATGTATTGTTTGAGATACAGTATATATCAGGCATCATAATGGGTTAAATGACACCCTCTATTTTATCTGTTGCACTTTCTAAGTGCTTTTCCCCTCAGCAATGTCTTCAGGGCCTGCACAGGAAGCAGCTGGCTGGTTTATGACATTAAAAGAAGGACAGGTGGAAATCTTTTCACTCTCCAGGTGACACCACCCAGGGAGCAATGTTAACACCACCAGGAAGTAAGACATGCAAACGCTATGTAACCTAGTAACAGCTATCATTTCGTAAATACAAAATACACGAAATTCCATTCGATTCTCTCTATAGTACTGAATAGACAGGGATCTGTACCCTTGTCAAGCCTTCCTCCAGGTGAATGGGTTTTAAAGCAGTTAATGCAATAACTGACGCATACTGTAATCGGTTTTGTTTGTGTGTGGAATTCACCCAATAATAATAATAATAATAATAATAATAATAATAATAATAATAATAATAATAATGTATATAGTAGCCTCGAGCTAAACAACAATAGCTCTCCTAATTAATTAATCTAAATGGCGATTATATTTGGCAATATTGTTGTTTACTAAATCGCTGTAATTAACCCATCAGTGACAGATTCTCCCCGATCTTCTGGTTTTTCTACAATATGTACGTGCATATACTGTATGTGTGTGCATCTCTCTCTCTCTCTCTCTCTCTCTCTCTCTCTCTCTCTCTCTCTCTCTCTCTCTCTCTCTCGTTGTATTGTGTAATGCTGTACGTGTAATTCTGAAGCCGTTCAATTCTTATCAAGTCTCATGCAATTTTCAAAACTAAATAAGTAAAAGGCGAGTTTTTAAACAGAAATGCCTAAAACGTATACGATGCCTATGACCCAGGATGTGCGGGGTTAACATACACGTGTTGCAACCCTGACCACTTTGTTCAGTGTGCGTGTGCGTTTAAATTAAATCCCTGATGGGCGACGCTTTACGACATTGCCGTTTGTGGATGCACAACTCTCGTGTGATACCGGCAGTCAGACAGCCAGTGAAGTCGCAGGGGCATAGCATCAGAAGCAGTGATACCGATCGACACGCAGACAGACAGACAGACAGACACAGAGAGAAGAGAAATCGAGGGAAGCAGCAAGCACTATATGCCACGGATCGCAAGCAGCAACCGAATAAAACCGGACGGCAGGATCAGGATCAGGATCAGGACCCGAATCCGACACGTACTGTAAATGCTGCTGTCTCTGCTCCGGCTCGGCTTGTTGTTTAGTCGCACCGTTGCTAGCGGAGTTTACAACTCGATTTAATTTGTATTCGGTTCTATTGTGTTCTGGCTCCCGGTCGTGTCTGCTGCTTCTCAAGCGGTGAGGCAGGTCAAAGAATTGGAGAAAATGGACTATGATTTCAAAGTAAGGCTGACGAGTGAGAGGGAGAGAGTGGAGGACCTGTTTGAATACGAGGGTTGCAAAGTTGGAAGAGGCACGTATGGTCATGTCTACAAAGCCAAGAGGAAAGACGGGTGAGTTTTTCACGTTCAGGCCCGGAGGAGGAGCGGCGAGTCTGCTAACATTCGGTGGTCTTGCCCCCCTTTTTTATTGTTACTATTTATTTTTGGAGCTGTAAGGGTTGACGGTTCAGATTTAATACAAAGAAGGCTTGCATTTGCAAGGTGCATCTCGCAATGCAAATGTGACAATCCGGCAGCAGTAACAACAAAATACCCTCAAGTTGTCACAATGTAAAAATCTTTGTTAACGCTCGCTTACACAACGCCAGGCATTGGTAGCTTACTGATGTGCGTCGGCACTTTGCTGTGTACTGTGGTGCATGGCTGTGTTCCTCATTCTGTCATCTCTTCCCTGTAACAAAACTCATGGGGTTTACTGGAAACAACCCAGGGACTTGCTGGAAATGAAGAGGAAGTTTAAATGTGTTGTATTGTAACAGAGCAGTGGCTGCGGTATGTAGAGCACAGGGAGAGGCTAGTACAGCACAGCTTGCAGGAATACCAAAACGCAGGCTCGTTCATAGCTTTGTAAGAAGTTACTGGGCTACTGCACTGCCGCTTTAGTGTCTTGGTAGTTTGTGTTGTGTCATTCTTTTATTTCTTTTTAGTACTGCTTCCCTTTATTAATAGGAGTCATTAAGACTCCCATTGCAGAGCGGTTTGATCTGTTCCAGGCTTTACTATGAGTATAATGAAGCACACCCGAGCTTGTGAACTGTATACGCTGTGGCTGATCAAGCTTGTATTAAATCAAAACCTGGAAAGGGCGAAGCTGCAATGCAACGTGTCGTCTTTCCATCCCAGGACTAGCTTTCCAGCAGTAACTGACTGGTTTGTGAAGTAGAGAAAGAGCAAGCCAGACATCAACACACACACACACACACACACACACAGCAATAAACAGTGCATAACAGGTGTAGTGACTGTGACAGCTACAGAAACTACTGATTATAAAGAGTCAAGGTTAGGGTAGTGGTTGCAGATCTGCTTACAGCAGGTAGTCCATCATAGACATGCTAACTGTAATCAGTGACGGTGTTCATTCACAGAAAACAATAATGTCTTTGATTTGTCTTAAACTCGGGGGACACTTTAATTGCAGTTATTAAATAAGCATTTTGCAGGGATGGAAATAAGACTCCCATTGCATAGCAGTTTGATCCATTACTGGTTTTACACCGGAGCTTGTTGCATTACCTATATGCTGTTAAAACCCGGACTGGGTGAAAGTGCTATGCAGTAGGAGTCTTGTTTCCATCCCTGGGTTGTCAAGTCTCTGTTCCGCACTGTTTGGAGTAGATGTAAAGACTTCCTACTTATGCCTAACTGCTTAGGATTCAGTGTTTTTGTAATTATACATATTTTAAGCTGAAGCATTTGAATTTAAATGCATTATCATACTTGCCTGAGCATGAAATAATGTAAATCCACAAATGGCTTCATGGCAAGGGAGCAGTAAGTCTTTGGCAAAAAAAAAAAAAAAAAGGCGAGGGCAAAAATTGATGTCCTATCATTACTGCAGTCATTTTAGAGGGGGGATGCTTATAGAGAGGTTTTCATCCCTGTCTGAAAGCTAACTATGCAGGTAACACCATGTCACATTCATCCTGATGTTGATTCATGTCATTTGAACTTTGAAAGCGGTGAAAGTGAAGTGATATTACTTTGTGTCGCACATGTGCTGGGTCGGGTTCTCTAGTACAGCATTTCCATTGCCCTGCATTGCTTTCCTTTAAAGATGCATGGAAACGACTTCTTGAGCCGGGAATTAAAGAGTACAACGCTCTCATCCAGTGGCACACGCTGTCCTGCTTGGGTCCTGTTTTGCAAATCTGTACTGGAAACAAGGGGATTGCATTCCAGCTACTGTAGATATTGCAGGGTTAGAAACTCTCTCTTACACTGCGCCCAGTCCTGGGTTTCAGAACACCCCTTGATCTGTCTTGAAATGACCTGGCAGCCAGCCCCTGCTTAATCAGCTCTGAACTAATTGAATTTCTCTCGGCATGAGCAAGCCTCACCTGATTAGGTGGCTTTACTGTTAGGAGTCCTTCATGCAGATGCAGCGAATGAAGGATCTATTTTTGGCCGTCATTGTTCCTGGTTCCAGACCCAGGACTAGTGTGAGTTTCTAAGCCAGAATAGCGTTCACTAACCTCCCATGCTCTCTCCCCCTCTTTGGAGTCCTTTGCTTAATCGGCTTGTGTTGAGCTAGTTCCCTTCGAGGATGGGAATATCACTCCTATTTTTTGTTAAGCATTTTAGCAGTACCTTACGTACGTCCATGGTGACGACATCAGCCCTGTGCAGGGATGGAAATAAGACTCCCATTGCATAGCAGTTTAAGCCATTCCTGGTTTTACTATGATTTTAACAAGACACACCTGAGCTTGTTACTACCTGTACACGGTATCTAATCAAGCATGAATTAAAAACTGGAATGGGTGGATTCTTACTGTATTTCCATCCCTGATTACATAAAATACCTATTTTAATGTTCAGCTGATTCCAGAGGTCTGCTGCTTGTGCCCTCCTCAGAAATCAAACCCCACTAAAGAAGAACGTGTTTTCTCCCCTTGTTCTCTTGTAACGAGTGTTTTGTGTTTTGCCGGGGTGAGTTCCAAACATGTGCAAAAGTGCTTACTAGTAAAACTGTCCAATAATACATACTACATTAGAAAATACTTTATATACATTATATATTTAAAACATATTTTATATGTGCATTACATTATTCTAATGGGTCAGTAAACATATGGGAATATTAACAGAATTGTGAAAATAGTTTCAGACAGAATTCCAGACATATTCTGATGCGCTCAATAATCCATGTTAATGAATGGCCAAGCATCATGGTTCAACAGACTTGGATAAGTAGTCTTGGATAAGATATATGTAGATGTATTTGAAATACAGGCAGACCGCTTCCAAATACCCCCAGATTATTCTACAGTACAATGAGTATTGCTGAAGGCGTTCTTTACAGGAGGAAGTTGCATCACAATGGACTGCAGATATACAGTGTGCAGAACTTTAAAGCATCACTTCTGGACATGGAGTTCATGTGCCTCACTGCTGCACAACCCTATATTTTATGGAAATGCAGGTGCAGAATAATGGGCCAGGATTTTCAGTGACAGGCCAGCTAAGAGAATTTGAATACTAAGCTTAAGATTTAAATAAGGCCAAACTCAAATCCTGATCTTAGTTGAGGTTAGGGTTAGGACAGTGGCTCTAAGCATGTTTCATGTGTGAAAGAATGTACTACAGGTAAAGAGCGCGGGCCGTCCTTCTGCCCCGGGTGAAGGGCGCGGGCTGTCCTTCGCCAGTACCGAAATGCTTGCTTTGCCCGTCTGTGTTTTTAATTCCTTGTAAAAGAGGACATTGTCTCTGCGCTGTTTTCCTAATATAGAAGTAGATCTGGACCCTCGTCATCTGAGTGTTTCAGTGATTTACGGACCCTCTCTCTTGTAAACCCTAACATCTGGATCTCATTTTGGGGCTGTGATCTGTAACCATTGCGTTTGCCACACAGAAAGCGCTTCGTGATGCTAGTCTGTGCCTTTCTTAAAGCAGGGAGGAAGAGAGGCGAGGTGCTCGCAGGGTGAGATCACACAGGCTGCTTCTTGCAGAGTGCTGCTGCACCGTCTCAAACAGACGAGCTGAATAGCAGCTTGGAGCCTCTTTCCACCAGGAGGCAGCGACCTGCAGTAGTGTCAGAACCAGAGATACTGTACTGTGGGAGGCATGTGAGCAGGGAGCTGTAGGGCCAAAGCTGCCTGGAAAGCAAACCTTGTGCTCCTCGATGCTTCTTGACAGCAGAGGCTTTAAGGTTGTTCTGTTTGAATCTTCTGTGGCAGTGTTTGCAAACGTTGTTTAAAGTGCTGTTGGGAAGCCTTTTCTAAAGCCACCTTGGGGTGCTGCATGGTGATTTTCAGTTCCAGTTAATATGTAACCTTTAATTAAATTAAGTGCACTTGACTGTGTTAAAGAAATGACCTCTTTTTAATAAGTCATGTTCCATGGCTTTTTGAAGAGTCAAGGTATTGTCTGTGTTTTTAATTTAGTTTAATAAAATAACTAATACAGTTGTTTATGTTCCGTGTCACTGGAATGAATGATTCAAGGCTGGTTCTGCATGTGGACCGCTGTGCAGTGATCATGTCTGTTTTTGTTTGTCTCTGTCTCTGTCTGTCTGTCTGTCTCTCTCTCTGTCTGTCTCTCACTCTTACCTTGGCCTTTCATTTTGAAGTTCTGGCCACTGACTGCACTTGTGGGACGACTTGTTATTTTAAAGTACTTTTTAATGGAATTTATGAAGAGAAAGCGTCTTTGTGAAGCTAGGATGAGATTCCTTGGCTCAGTAACATCCCTGTTCCATCAGGGGCAGTATGAATAAATAGATACTGTACTGAGCTCAGCCACGACCCTGCTGATTTGTTTTCTTGCTGCTGGCATGTACCATGGAAATGAAAGGGGTCCTGCAGATACTGCCTGCTGTGTTGGCAGAAAAGCTGGCAACTACAGTCCCATCTCCAGGTGATCCACATGCCTGGGTCTGGATTCTTATAATAATGTTGCACCTGGAGATCAGCGAAGGCTGCACTGTTCCTAGAAGTCTAAAATCAGGAGGAGCGAGGGGTCTTTTAGCTGCTCTGCTCCCTGCCTTTGGAATTCTGTCCCGAGTCAGATCAGGAACGCTGGCACAGTCAAATCTTTTAAATCAAGTTTTAAAAGCATATCTGTTTGAATCGGCTTATTCTTGCGCTGGATTGATTGGCCAATAACTTTAATAGTCATCATCATTATTATTGTAAGGCACCCTGGGATGCTCTGCATGAAGAGTGCTTTATAAAAGCAAACGGTATTAGAAATGTATAGTAAACGTTGAAATGAAAAGGCAATGCTGATGAACATACACTTGCATACTGTTTAGTTCTTCATACCCATACAAGGCTGTCTGTAATTGGAGGATAAACTCCAAGCTGTCCTGAAGTTGTGCTGGAACAGTGACAGGCAGTGTCAACAGAAGAGCAGTTTGACTCGCACTCGGTGCCTCTAGGAAATGTATAAATGACAGCTGACTCCTCGTGTTTATGAGAGAGGTAGAAGCAGGCCCTTGCAAAACTGCGCAGGTCACATCCATGAAATGTCACGGCCTAGCGGCGATTTACGGCTGTTTAAAAATACCAAAAAACACTGCCATGTTTATTAGGTGCTCTGTGACTGTAGCAAAAATCTACTCCCTCCCTTCTTTAGTGTGGTTCATCTATTTTGGGCTGAATTCAATGAAGTAATAATAATTTAAATATTTATGTTCTGCAAAGACCAACAAAAGAAAATAAACAGACTTTGCTTGCTTTCGACGCATGTTATTTTGGTCGTCTTCCTTCCTTCATTAGTTTCAGTGTGCCAGCAGGGTTGAGGACCACAGTGTGCAGACAAGGGAGCACTGAACTGTGTACCTGCCAACAGAGCTCCCAATCAGGCAGATCTCTTGAACATTGTGGCCAATGATGACTTGCAACTAAATATAGTGTGCCCAATCGTTTTACCCACAATGTCTCTCCCCAATTTAGAATGTCCAATCATTTTTTTTCCCCTCACTGTAGCAATTCCCCACACAGCTGCTCAGGAGAACTGAAGGTTCAGTGGGTGTCCTCCGATCCCACAACCGAGCCAGCTTCCTCTTCTACACCCAGGAACTTGAGAGTGGATGCCAGGGAGCTACCAGCCTCTGGAGGACAAAGGCCAGCCTTGCAGGTGTCTGCCTGAGCTCACTAGGTGCCCGGCCGGTAGGGTCCACTGCAGCGTCTCATTGGCTCTGGCGCTCCCCGCGGAATCCCCAGTGCTATGCAGTTCTAATATTACAAACCTAAGAACTTTCATCCACCAATCAGGAAGCTCTATTGCAGGGCACTGCCACATGTTACTTGACCATGGAATGGGCATGAAAGCAAAACACTGAAATAGTAAATAGAGATTTTTGTGTTTTCTAACAACACAAAAATCCTTATCAGGCATTACCTTGGTAGTTGACCTTGGCTCTGGTTTTTTCATATCTGAGGTTGCTTTTAGCCGTAGGGTCGACTCATTGCTGACTGACATCTGTGCTGCTGAGTTTTGTTTTATGCTTTATGATTGTGTGTGGGGGGGGGGGGGGGGGGTTTATTTATTTTTTTAAATGTACTCCCTTTTATTTATTGTGTTTTGTGTTTGCTGTGGTGGTGTGAGCCTCTCGTCAGGTCGTCATTGTAAATGAGAATTTGTTCTCGATTGACTCCTCTGGATAAATAAAGGTTTTGATTGATTTTCCACTGTGTGCAAATTGGCCGCTTCATTTGTTTGCAATGGAGTGGGCAATATGCCTGCAAGTTGCCCATAGTGGAAAATACAGGCCCTTGTGTGTACAGTAGTGCACGCCACAGAAGCTCTTACCTGTCCATATGTGCTCTGCTACCTGCGAACAATGCCCAGCTCTGATCATTGGTCAAAAATCCATGCAGTGTGTATGAGCAGCTCAATGACTCCAGCGAGGGACTGCCCTCCTGTGCTGGGTACGGCAGGTGTTTTTGTCCAGTCACTGTGATCTGCGTATGTTTGTACAATCAATACGTGTATCTGATGCCCCTGCTGCTTCTCTGAGCTCTATTAAAGGGTTCAGTTGAGGTAGCTGTTGGGTGACTAATCTGAGAGCTTTGCTTTCTCTTGACGTGTGAGTCAGTCATTGCCTTTTAAAGGAGCACTTCAAAATGAAAATTCAGGACAGACATGTAATCACACAGAGAAACAAAGGGGATTAGAGTATAATTGCCTCATTGAAACACCAGTCAGCCACTCTGTAAAATGAATGCGGTTCAGGTGTGGGGGTATTCCGGAGGCCATCAAAAAATGTATATATGTCTTTATGTGGCGATCATTTCAGGATCTCAAGAACACAGAAGTCATTACTTCTGATTTCCTAAGATCATTTCTCTCAGGATTTCGACGGTACAAGTCGTTTTGTAGAGCTCTCAAGATAAGTTCTGTTTTTTTGAGATCCTGGGATAAACGAGCTCGACGTGGTGAATATTTGTTCCCCCCCCGATGTTCCTGAAGGAGCCCCCGTGGGGCAGGTCTTGCTGTCTGGTGTTTTGCAGTATGGCATGCACAACGTGTTGTGTTACAGCTCTGTTAATCCACATGTGCTGCGGAAGCTCATTTAATCGTGGAAACATCTTTGCCTCAAGGGAACAATGCAAACTTCTGTAGAGGAGCAAACCGTTAAACTAGCAGGACTGCTTCTGCAGTGAGCTCCACTGTGTGTGTTTATGTGTGCTGGGAGTTTTTCACCCAGGCTAAAGGGTGCTGTAGAGCTCATGGGTAACCCTTGGGTGTTTTTTAATTTCTATGTGAAACTGCACTTCTGTATTGAGGAACTCAGACACCCGTTAGAGCCAATGGATTTCAAATGATTTGATTTTAACATCTCACAATTATTAAGCGGATTCATTTGTCCAACAGCTTTAAACGGTCCTGTACAATGTAAATGCCTCCTCCGGCTGTACCACTGTAGATGGGGGGGGGGGGGGGGGTCTAGGTATAGTAAGTGTCACATGAAGCGATAGGTAGGTTGATGGTTCCCTGAGTTGTTTTTGCTCCAGTGTAAAGTGTGCTGAAGTAAGGACTGTTTTGATAAACAATGTCTTTGGTTAAACAGTGCTTTTGAAAATGTGCACAAACTAATAAGCTCTCTCTAAAACAGATACAAAGGTTTCATGATCTGCAGGCTTCATTTTAAATCTTCAAAACGGACATTAATAAAAACAGTGCTTCGTTATTGTGAGTAGAGCGCAGCGTTTCAAAACCATTTCCCGTGCAAACGACTCTATGATACATTGGTAGTTCGTTGTTTCTTAATTTTGTAACCTAGATCTTTTTGTTTTTTGTTGTCCCTCTTTGAATCAAAAAGAAGGACCCCTTGGTATGAAATGAACGAGTATGTAGCAACTAATTCTAATAACCGTTGCGATGCCGTTTGAATCTTCACTAGTCCTCCCTCGGCAGGCCGTCCCAAAGGCTTTTCACTGGTCCATCTCTTGCTGATGCCTATGACTGTTCTTTTGGATCTTCTTACCAGGGTAGCAGAATGTGCAAAATCTTCAGGGCACAGACTGCAGACCTCCCAGAACCAAGTCATTCTACATTTAGAATTCTCAAAAGTTATAGGCTAGGCTTAGTATTTCTATTAAATTTCAAATCAGATAAGAAATGTGATTTAGCTGTGTAACAAATAGCGAAGAAGGGGGTTTCCGGCTGCAGCTGATGCTGATGCTGATGCTGATGCTGACGCGAGTGTTCCTGTCGGCTACCAAGAAACTACAGCTAGAAGAAAAATATTCAGGTCCCGACCAAATCCTTAAACAAGTTTTTGTTTGTTTTTGTTTTAAGCAGATCTTTCTCCACACTGTTCCTTTTTCGTGAATTTGGCCAAGCTAATCTATTCCTAATGTCAGTCTGACGGCATTGATTACTGCACAACTGGCTCTGATCATGCCATGCTTTCAGGGTTCTGGTGTAACGAGATTCCTATCTGCGTGTAAACCATGCCTAGCCTAATTGACTGGAAGTAAATATTCTTGGATTTTATGATGGTTCAGGGGGCTCCACTCTTGACAGTAAATTAAGCCTTGATAGCTGCCTATTACTTGTTTTCCAGCAGTAAAGTATTTATTAGCTTCCATATAAAAATGCAGGTTGTTTCTATGCAGCCAAGGTTAATAATTGGGTGGCATGTGAAATATTCCCTATAGCAGCAGGTATGGGGTGATGCAGTGATTAGAGTTGCTCCGTGGCATCGGGTTTCTCAAGAGTAGCCATTATGAGGTCTGCTGTTGTACTCTATTGTAGTGTTACACTTTTCATTGTTTTGTGTTGCTGTACAACACAGTATTTGTGCATTTTATTTCCAGTAATGAATGTAGTGAACTGGTGCATAGCAGTTTGCTCCGTCCCTGCTTTTACTAGGAGTTTAAGAAGACACACCTAAGCTTGTTAGATATACACGCTGTGGCTAATAAAGCTTGTAGTAAAACCTGGAATGGATCAAACTGCTATGCAATAGGAGTCTTATTTCCATCCCTGTGGAGATTAAGGTTATGATGGCGCCATTATTATTATTTTTTTATTTAATCCAGAACACAATTATTCATTATTACAAAATGATTAGGCTCATAGATCTATTAATACACAGAGGGTTTGGGGTTGCTTGTGTTAAAACAATATGGAACTGTGCATGTTTCATTCCCTCACCATTATGAAGGTGTGTACAGATGTTCAGATCAATCAAACAGGCTGTTCTATTTACATGGAAGAAGCCCTATATAAACAGTCTGTGATCCGGAAGCCTGTGCTCATACCTGGTGAAATACTGTATGTAACGGAGGTGATTCGGTGTCCGCAGCCAACGCTGTGGACTTTCCTGATTGAGGAGACTGAGCCACATCAGGGAATATGAAAGGTCTTCAGTCTGCAGGCTTTGCTGGCATCGTGAAAGAATGTCAAGCACTCTACAGTAAAAGCCTTTCCATTAAAACAGGCCTTGTGAATGTTTAGTGTCTCCAGGAGGAGACTGGAACACGTCCTCTTTGACATGATGAAATGGATGTGTGAATGTGAATGTCAAACACGGGTGTTTTATACGCTGCGTGAAATCCGTTGATATTTCATATTATAGAAAGTAAGGAACAATAATCCGGTGCTGTTTAATGTTCTGTTAAGTGTCCTCAGTGGCCATGCTTTGCATGCACATTGTGAATGCTCTCCCTTTCTGGACAGGGTGTGCCGTATACTATGTGTGCCATACCGTATACAAACTGCTGTGGAAATCCTAAGGCCATAATTCCATTCCCCAAATCATGGCCAGTGTGATTGAGTCCAGGAATCCCTAGCAGTGAAAAGCTCACTAGATAAACCATGGAGTCTTTACTGTTAGTCTTCTATTTAGTACCTGGTTTAAATGCAGTATCATTTTTTTTTTGTTTTAAGATTTTGTAAACTTGGATTTGTTCTTGATATAATATTGTCAGATCTGTGTATTTTTTCCCCTTTGTGCAATACATCTTCAGGGAGTTGCCTCTTACTTTAGTTTTTGCAGTAACTCATGACTTGGGGCTGGTGTCAGTGTGCCCACATGCTGTACAGTGTGGGTGCCCTGCATGTACAGTACTGTATTCTGAAATAAAGTAGGTAATTCAACCTGGCATAGTACCAGCTGAAACCTTTTAAATTGAGGGGTTTTGAAAGAAGGCTCTGTGAAATATTCTTTTGAGTCGAGGAAATCTGGTTATTGGTTAATGCAAGTCCAGCAGGAAAGGGACCTTGCATCAGACAAATGACCGTTTACATTTTGCTAACATAATATCCTACAGTGCATTGCAAATAAAACCACCCATACTCCCCCCAGCTCCATGAGAAATAAATCCGAGGGATCTTCAGCCAGCAAATCCACTCGTCCTGCACATGATGCTCGCGCACACGCAAGGCCCCCCCAGTGCTAGGGGTCTAACCTCAGTGATGTCCGTTAACAGAGGCATGCTTGAGATGATGTATGAATCTCGTGCTCTTCTGAAATCCGGAATGTGACATCCATCACTTCTTCCCTGGTTGAAACATGCTCAGCATGGACTTATTAAAGACAGCTTTATATGGTAGAAGATTGGATGCCTGCTACATTAGTGTTGCAGAGTAGTTTTGCAGTAGCTGTGGAAGTACACTGCTCGTGCAGCCATTACCGAGCTGTGCCGGTGCATCAGGTTGAGAAATAAGGGAACACATTTCACTTCTGCGGGCTTGTTTAGCAAACATCAGGCGATTTCCCCTCCCTAACTCTGGATAGGCCATTACAGCAACCCCCAAAGGCAAAGGGACCACTTTGCAGAGCTGTCGGATAACTAATAATCGCATCGACAAAATGCAAAGTACTATAGCACTGGCTTTGAAAACCGTACATGTACTTGCTACCATGCTTCCCCAGTTACACTGCTCGCTGCAGAGGAATGCCAGGAGTGTAGCAGGGTTGTGATTTTTGTGCTCCTGAAAGAGCAAGAGCTTTCAAAGCGGTGTATCTGTACAGTAGTGTTGATCTGCAGGGGGATCGTTTT